>NC_081298.1:63797000-64109000 GCF_030435805.1 Mustela lutreola | reverse complement strand
ACCAGGGGAAGTCAGGGGGCAGGGCGAAGAAGAGAGGATGTGGGCAAGAGCTAGGTAGTTGTATGGTTTCTGTGGAAATGAAGAAGCAAGGAGGTGTAAACAGGTGTCAGTTTGGCTACCTGGAATCTTGAATAAGGGGCTGTCCCTAGTTGTCAGAAGCCTGGATGATAAGAGCCAGTGGATAGTAGCCCAGAGTGGGAGAGACCCACAAAGGTGAGGGTTGGGCATTGGTTTGCCCACGAAAGGTGCACGGAAAGGTGAATCATTCACTATTTCTGGGACTTGGCCAACCCAGAAGGGAGAGTTCCTTCAAGGTTGGGAAGGCCCCAAATGTCAAAGTATCAAATACAGAAACTGGAGAATGCGGTTTGTACACAAGCCACCCCCGCCATTGTCCTGAGGTGTAAAATAAAGAAGAGAACAGACTATGAGGATTGGTCTTATTTTAAATAAATAAAAGTTAGTTTTAATACCTGCTCACACTGCAAACGACTGTGTAGAAAACTCTGCTCAGGCCCATTATTGGGAAAAGTCCTCTCATTTCTGTAGGGCTCTTTAGTTTATGGAACATGGCCTGGTCCATTCTTCTTTGATGCCTGTCAGGAAGATGCAAGGCTCTCATCTTTATAAATAAAGATTTATTTATTGGAAGGACAGTCACCTTTACTCCTCCATGAGCCTACACAGTCCATACCTGGTACATTAATGAAGCTTGACAAGTACATTGACCTAAACTGAGGCTCAGCGATCTTGGCCCCACACACACAGGTGACTGGGGACAGCAGCAAGATTCAGACCCGACTTTTGACTCATAGAGAAATCAGACTTTTCTCTGAGAACTGAAAATACAGCTCTCCTTGACAGACCCCAGAGCCCACCCAGAGACAGAGCTCCCACTACACTTTGACCTTGACTCCAAAGTGAAGATTAAATCCATTTCAGTAGGTGCTGGGAAAACTGGCCCTTGTGTCAGTTCCAGTGACTTGTGAATTGTCTGCCCTGGGAGAACTAAGCAATAGGACCTGGCCAGTGTGTGGTCATCTTTGGCCTCCATTTGCTCCCCATTCTGGGTCTGCCACCCACATCAAGTTCCTTAACCACCTGGGCTCCCTGGGTGCTCCCCGAGGTCCGTAACTGGACCCCTGACTCAAGTGCCCCACCAGGACTCTTCCCGGCCTCTTGTTCACTTGATCACCCAGTTTGCCTTAAAGCTGACCTAAACACAAACTGCAACTCGAAAACCATCCATACGAACCCTTGGGCCTTACACCAAAGGACAGAAGGGGAACTGTGTCAGCTCCAGTACAGGGAAGACAGGGGACACGGATCCAGAGGGAGCTTTTGGCGACCCTTAAATCATGTAGATGAAGATGCCACCTGCTTGCCAGCCACCCCACATAACTGCTCAGCATTTGTCTGCCCTGCCACTGGTGGGAGTAGACCGGGTTAGGAATTTGGGGCGTGGAGAGACGTAGAAGCACCTTTGCCCTTGTTAAGGCAATTAATCTCTGGTTGGACATTTCTAGATTCACCAGCCGATTATGCCAGCTTACCCCTGTACCTCTGAACCCTCTCCGTTCCCCATGGCTGGGCAGACACAGCCACCATTGCCCAAATGCATCAACAAAATGGAATTTTCCCCTGCTTCACGTTTGCACATATTGGTCACTCCTTGGGACTTCATCATCTGCTACAGATGTTGAAGACAAGGGAGGGGATATAAGACAGGATTGTACATCTTTAACCTAGATTGTTTAATAAATGTGAAGAAGTACGTGTTGGGAAATGGGACAAGAAAAGAGCTTTCCTAGAACTGTTTCACTTTAGGACAGTTTCTAACCAAGTCTGTGAAAAGCTTCTGGAAGGAATCCGAGCTGCAATACAGAAGCACAGGTCTCTTCCTCTTCCCATTAAAAAAAAAAAAAAAAAAAGGGTGCCTGGGTGGCTCAGTGGGTTAAGCCGCTGCCTTTGGCTCAGGTCATGATCTCAGGGTCCTGGGATTGAGTCCCGCATCGGGCTCTCTGCTCGGCAGAGAGCCTGCTTCCTCCCCTCTCTCTCTGCCTGCCTCTCTGCCTACTTGTGATCTCTCTCTGTCAAGTAAATAAATAAAATCTTAAAAAAAAAAAAAAAAAAAAGCCTGCTGTGTGCTCTCGGCCATGTGGCCTGGAGATTCAGAGAGGACCACTGGTGGGATCAGCCTCTGGCCTACCTCTGCTCTTCACATCATTTCCAGAATGGGGCTGAAATGAAATTAGATTATTCGGAGCTATGTTTGTCCCAGAACAGATTTTTTTTTTTTTTTTTTTTTTTTTAGATATCACGAACAAATACACTGTTCATCATCTTTTTCCTTCTCCAGTTCTACAGAAGAGCACCTGGGTCCTCTCCCAACCCCCACTCAGGTCCCACAGTCCCACCCCCCACTTCTATGGGAAAGGAACCAGCCAGATGATTTTCCAAGGCATAATGAACAGTCTTTGCTTTAAGAGGTCCTAATAAACAGGTTCCAGTTCCTGAAAGAGAAGTTCGTGCCAGGAAGAAGGCAATTCTCTATTTAAGCCCTTGCTCCTCCCCCAGACTTGGATTTAAATGTGCATCGACTGAAATCCAGAAAGCAGTATTTCAAAAGTTGCTGGTGTGGTTCCAAATAGGTCACCCTCAGCAAACATTCCACTCTGGGCTTTCCAGAAACCACACACCAGAGTATAAAAGTTTCCCTGCCCTCATTTTACCTATTCGCCTCTAACCACACAACCAGATTTGAAATACTGGCAGAAAGGGAGGCTTTTTAGCTTACAACACTCGATTCCGTATGTTCCGTGGGATTTCTGTAGGTTGCCTCATTTTAGGGCTTTGGGGATTTTGTTTCTTGTTTCCCTGAGCTGAATTGAGATTTCTCAGTTAGGGGAACAAAGCCACACCCACCAGACTCACTGAGAATGGAGACGTGAGCTGAGCACAGGAAGGAATGTCTCTTCGGTCACAGGCTCCCAAGAGCATGAAGCAGAGTGTCCCCTCCACCCCAGCGAGGAAGTGCCACATCCACTAGCAGTGGCCATTGCTGCCAGATAAGATAGCAGAGGAATTAAGATCGCAATAAAGAACAATTGTTACCCAAGGACATTGTCCTGCCTGAGCATCTAGAGCCCACATTGAAATGGGGCAGTGAGGAATGGTCATTTATCAGACACGTGCTCCCACTTGCTTCAGTTTGGGAACAGGGACAGTCCTATAGATGTTGTGCTATCATTGGGATAAAAATGTGCACCAGACGTCCACTTGGAGGACAGGGGACGACAGCCTGTAGAAGTTCACTTCCCTGAGCCTACGACTCATCTGGCTCCATCCACACCAGCCATCTGGTGGATATCTTGTCAACGCCATGACAACCTCCAGGCCCCGAAAAATACTCATTGTAATTAATGAACACCAAGGGAAAGGAGAGATAGTTAAGTGAGACATATATATTCCCATTGGCGTCATTTTTTCAATCCAGCAAATTGCAAATCCCTAGCTCTCTCGTGTGGCTCTCAGCTTGTCTCCAAGCTCGTTCTTTCTCTCTGATGCCAAACTGCACTGGCAGAAAGAAAGCATGAACCACGCACGCACTGGTTGGTGCAAGTTAGGCAGTGCCCCGGCACCCAAACCCGGGCAGGATTATTTTGCTGTGGCTGTCCCAAGAACCCTGTGACCTGGCTGTTGAGAACCCATCAGGCGAAGCACTCTGTGCTGTGCAGAGAAAAGAGAAAAGCCTGAAAATAGTGCTAAATGACTGGGAGAGGATTTCTTGTGAATGTGCAGGAAATTATTATTTCCTTAACACTCCAACACTCTTGCCCAGACATTTTGGACATTTATCATAAATGAGATTTAAGAACATTTTTCTTCCTTTAGCGGGCCTCCTGATGGTTTCATGTCTTCCTGGACACCTTTCGGCTTTGAATTTCCATTTGTTCTGAGAAGTGCTGAGAAAGTGATTTGTCACTCTCCGTGTGGACGATTAGTGTGTTTTCCTACAGCTGTTGCAACTAATTTATCATGAGCAGGCCATCTCTGATCAGAATACTTAATTGTTGAGGCCTGATGACTGGACCAGTACTGAGGAACAGTTGGTCCCGCTTTTTCCATTTGTTTCTGCTCCTTTGCTGTGAGCTGGGTTTGCTATCCCTACCTCACTTCTTCCCCGTTCTTTCCTACCCTTTGCAAACATGTCTCATACCACCTGAGACCTTCCTGCCCCCACCGTCATCCTTATGTTCTTAATACTGATTTGGGAGGTCACCTTTGTCCTCAGACAGACTTGGAAGCCAACCCCAGGTGCCAAGCGAGATGGACTTTAATTACTCCTATTCTCTCCAAGAACCTCGGGGCTCTCTTGTGTTCAGAATCCCTGGCATACCAGCCCAAGGGAAAATTCTTTCAGGGTCTCTAAAATTAGAGGCTGTGATGAAAGGTTCAGGAGCAAAGAGGGGCTTGATCCCCACCATGGTTCCCTTTAGTAGTAGGAAGAACAGAAACAGAACACCCTCTTGTGTCTTTCCAAGCGTGAGGTCCACTGGTTTTGTTTTCAGAGTGGTGTCCACTGTCGCTGATTTGCAGCAGACCTTGCCCAGGGTCTTCTGACCAGTATAAATGCACTACTTGGGCGGTGAGCTAGCCCCAGGGCCAGTGGGACCCAGGACCATGCTCTATGGCACCCTCTCACTGTGAGCCAGCCACCAGCAGCCCCAAGCTGGGCTGCGCAAAGGGCGCCATGGGTGGGAAGGTGGGGGTCTCAAGGTCTGTGCGTCAGTCGCTGGCTGGGATTGGAAGGTGCCTTCCCATAGCTGGGACTTAAGCCGTGATTTGGATGTGCAATGGAAGGTCATCTCATCAGAGACACGTTCAACAAACACATGGGGAGCACCTGCTGCCTGCAGGATGCAAGCTCAGAGCAGAAGGCAGAGAACTAGACCCAGTTCCTGCCATAGTGGAAACCTATCTCTTTAGCTCTGGGCAAGAGGAAGGTCAATTTCAAATAAGATGACCCTCAGGACAAAAAATGTAGCAAGCCATCATTGCTTTTATCTGTGGCATGAGTGCTGTGTGTGTGTGAGTGTCTTGAAGTGGCGGAAGAAAGGAGAAGGCTAGTAGATCGGGCTGCGCCGGCACCGACCGGGCAATCCTTCCTAAAGGCTCGGGAAGCCAGCTGTAATTAGGTATGTTTTTTCTATTACTTAAATTGAAACAACTAATTAAATCCTTAATTAATGTTTTTTAACTACCTTGGGATAAGAAGTGCCAGAGAAGTTATTCTAAGTGTTAAATATTCCCATGAAGTCCCAGGGAGCAGTTTGCTTCTGTGTTGACTCCAGAATCAGCTAGAAGGCTCCTGCTGTGAAGAGAAGTCATTTGAAACGCAGTCAGCAAGCTGTTTCAAGTACCCTCTTCCCCTTGACTTCCCCCAAGGTTTCCCCCTTGGCCTCTGTTAAAACTTTCATCCTTGACTTACCATCACCTTTGATCAAGCCCTCAGCTGCTTCAGGTTTTGGGGGAGAAAGCTCATTTAGAAGAAGAGTTTGCTTGGTTCTGGGGCCCTCTGTAAAGTAGCTAGCTTCTTTGGCACGGGCTGTAAGCAATAATGAAATTTCCCCTGCGGGGAGTATTCTCATCTTTAAAACCTTAGCAGTTCTAAAAGGACTGATAAAACGGCACTGAGAGACAGCCAGGCCAGCAGTAAGCTCTACAGAACATTCACTTAATTTCCATGGTTTCTGACGCTTAAAGAAATTATTAGGGGCTGGGGTTTCCCTACCCCACGCTCTGTCCATCCCCCTGCCTTCCTCATGGTGAATCACCAAGGTTGGCACTTACTGACTGAGCCCATGGATCATTCCAGCAAGACGCATGGTTTAGAGATAAATGAGAGAGACTGTCTTTTAAAATTCCCCAGAAGTCCTCGGAAGTTTGCTTAGAAGACCTAGAATTTCTGAAAGAGTAGGGAGAATTTTATTAGGTCTTTATCTGGCAGGTGATGTCTCTCCACTTCAAACAGAGAGGATATTTCACATCTGGGAAATGTGGTAATGTCTTTTTTTATTGTGCAGATGTTCACATCTGCAGACCCTTTCCCTGTGGGATTGCTTTCTCTTCCCTGGGTGAGTGCCTTGGCTCACCCCACACATGAAGTCTAAGCCGACTAATGAAAGATGTAAACTCTCTAGGGACCACCACTTCCGACTTTGCCCCCTTTATATTCATGTTTGGAAACATTCATATTGATATGTATGTGAATGCATTCAGAGAATATGTTTGGTAAAATGAATTTATTCATGTTAGTGGCTAGAAGACCACATTATAGAATCACTTAGAAACCTACGAACATATAAAACAAAAATTATTGGAAAGCTAAAATCCAAAGAAAGTCTTGCAGATTTCATTTTAGAATGCATTTCATTTTCTGTTGCTTTATATGTTCTCAAATTGGAAAACACAGCTATGTTTAAATCTACCAGTTCAGAAATGTACTCAGAATTCAGGATCTGGTTCAGGATATAATCAACTACATTTGAAAAAGAAAGAGGTAGTATAGATTATCTAGCGTAATGATCCTCAATCCTGGCCTCGTGGTACGAAATGTTGCGGGAGGGGCTTTCAAAAGTGCCAGTGCCTATGCTTCCCACCCAGAGTTCCTGGATTAGTGGAGCTGGGAGTGGGGTCTGGGCAGCTGGGAGGGCAGGGAAGGCCCCAGGGAATCTAGTGTGTAGCCAAGTTCGAGAATTCCATATACATGGCCCACCAACTTTCCTCATATTTAACAGGGTTCTTTTCCCCACCCAGCATACTCCACCTAACATAGCAGAATTGTTCTCTGGCCCAGAAGGTAAAGCAGTTCACCACAGTCACGGTGAAGCCAGGTCTGTAGCTCCTGGGGAAGATGGCGGCCGGTACCAGCTGGCACCTCCTCAAAGGGCCTGCAGGCGCTTGTTCTCAGCCCCATCCCCTCTGCCCTGGGAGAACTCCAGGCTTGGAGTCGGAAGCCCTGGCTTAGCGTCCTCACTCCATTATTATGGCTCTGAGCAACCTTGGTTGTGAGCTTTCCAAGGCCTCTGCGGCCTCCTCTGTGGACTGAGGAAAGTCATGCCTTCCCAGACTTCCCAGTGAGAAGAAAAAGGCGCTTGTGAACAGGTCTTCCCTCTGTGCAGAGCTACAGAACCAGCAACTTTGTGGTGACCACTGTGGGCCTCTGGGGATCACCCCGGATCCTGAGGCCCAGGAAGTGAGTGAATAGTTCGGGAAGCCCTGAGCGCGGTGCGGCTGACAGTGATGCCAGGTAGGGGTCGGCCACCGTGCCACATAGGCCTAAACTGTCTGTTCTCTCCCACCCCAGTGCCTAGCCCCTCTTGTAACGGCTTCGATAGCACCCTTTCAAGGCCCTGCCGGGTGCCGCTGGGAAAGGAGGTCTGCTTCATCGCCACCGTTCGCCTGGCAACGCCCCAATTCTTAAAGGCAAGTACCGGGGAGAGGATTTTTCATGTAGAACTGGTACAACTGAGTCATATTTAGTTATAGCTAATGAACCACCTTTATGAGAAAGAATAAGACTGCAATGACGCTCTCACGGACTTTGAAAAGTTGCAATGTCTGGCTTCTATGCCCGTGACAGGCCCACCTGCCCCTTGCCTTCACTCGGGTTTCCTACAAGCTGTTTTGCTGGAAGGCAGAGTCAGCTGCAGCTCAGCCCAGCTGGCCGATAGGTTCATTTGCAACCCTGTCGACCCTCCTACCTTTTCCGCCAACATTAATACCACTCAGGGCAGGCCAAGGTGGGGACCCAGTGTCAGAAGGAAAGGTTTGTCTATCCTCTGGCCTGGGATTGCTTTAACATCCGTGGCGTGAACCTTGAGTTAAATTAGTCATTCAAATTCAGATGAAGAGCCATTTTCCACATGTTTACCACACTTCTAGATAATGGGAAGGGAGTGGTGTAACATTTTGGCTCTTAGGTGTTTTTCCCCAGCTTGTGAAATAAATTTAGTATCAGCTAATACTGAAATTAGCTACAGATGATGAGTTTCAGTCCAAGACAACTTGGAGACTTGCTCTCAATGATTTTAACTTCTGTTACCCTTCCGCCATGCCTTTTTGAACAAACCTAGGGTGAGCTTCTGGCACCCTGAGCAACATTTTTTTCCCCTTCTAATACAGGAAATGTGCATAGTTGACGAACCCTTAGAGGAATTCACTTCAAGGCATAGCTTGGAATGGAAATTTTTATTTCTGGATCACAGGTTTGTGAAAAGAAAAACATATTTGGGTTGGGTCCTTTTCAAGTGTTTGTTTGCAAGAGCCAGGCTCTCCTTGGGAGAGAAAAGTCGGTCCCGGTCCCTTCAGGGAGAAGGGCTTTCTGGCAGCAGGAAAAATTGTTCCCGGCCAAGAGTGAGGTAGCTTCCCTTCCTCTGCAAGTCGTCCGTGGATGTGTTCTGTGTTTGGGTCAGAGCGTCTTGGGAGAGCCAGATGCCACAGCCCGGGGACATCCTTGGGATCCCTCACCCACCCCTTGGGACCCGCTCCAGTTCCCAGGAAGGCAGGAGCAGATAGGAGAGAAACTTGACATCTTATTTCTCTCAGCACCCATTTGTCCCTTTAATTCAGTTTTCTTTCTAAGGGTGAGAAATCTCCCCTCCCTACCCTTTAACATTTTTTACGCTTTGGGATTGGACTGACCCAATCTATAGCTGTTTTTAATTATTCAATAATGATAAAATTTATTATTATTTAACCCAGGTTATGCCAACGAAACCGAGTATCTTAATGCCAGAAAGTCTGAGCACTTTGGAAAAAACAGCCTCTCTGGTTTGAACCATTGCAAAATTATTTTCCTGCCCTTGTTGTTGAGAAATGAGGCCTCTGTGTTGATCATTAAATGTGCATAGTGTCCCCTCTCTGGATGGAGGTGCTGCCATCGTGAGTCGGGCAGGGTCCTTGCTCTCTGACCAGCTGTACCCTTTGCATGGCAGAGCCCCTCCGATCATAGGATACCTGCCTTTTGAAGTTTTGGGGACCTCGGGCTATGACTACTACCACATTGACGATCTGGAGCTCCTGGCCAGGTGCCACCAGCACTGTGAGTATCCCACATCCAGCCCCAAGGCCCAAAGGCGTCCACGGAGCCCCGACAGTAGGACTCTTGGGCCCTGGAAGTCAATTTATTACTTGGTTTCTTTCTGAGAAGGAAAACTTCGTTTTCTCCGAAATGATGTAGGAAAGTGGTAAAGGTCCTTCTGTGGTTTGCCCAGGGTTGTGCTTCCACCTGGAATTGACTTTGCCCCGCCTCCTCCCATCCACCCTCACCCCCGCAACCAGCACCTTCCCATACCTTTCAGATATGCAAGCTATTTTAATCTGACAGAAGAGAATATATAATGATGGTCATTTTTTCTAAGTTATGCAATACATTTCAAAGACAAAATACTAATTCAACATCACTGTTTTTTGTCAAGGGACATATACTGGTCACAAGCTATGGGCCAGGTACTGAGCTGGACCTGGGACATAAAGATGATCAGAATCTCCTTGCTGTTCTGCAGGAACAAGGTCTAACAGAAGAGCAGAAATAAGTGACATTATAGGATGCTGTCACTGCACTGGGGGGGATGTGCTCAGGATATTGGGGGACTCACCCAGCTGGGGGGAGGGAATCAGAGAAGGCTGTCTGCCACAGAAGAGGACAAGAGGTGGACAGAGGAAAAGGAGGTAGGACTCCTGATGGGGAGAGAGGCCAGGCCTGTGGAATCAGAACGTCTATTTTAACAAGACCCCCATCCCCCACAAGTGATTCGTGGGCCCATGAAACTTTGAGAAGCAGGATTACCTCAAGCCTTGGCTGCTTCTGACCCTTCTAATGGAGCAAGGCCACCATGGGGGTAGAATTCCCTTCACGGTCTGAAAGACTTGGCCCAGGGCTCAGGCCAGACTTTCTCCCTCTGTGGAGCCCACGCCCGTGCTCAGCCGGGCTTCTCACCCCTTCGGAGATCACAGTCTCCAACACAGCAGCTCTCATTGTCACTTTAGTTTCCCAGCTGTGGTATCTGTAAAGCGTTTGCAGAAAGAGGTACTAAATCACAGGCACTGAGGCAGTGGCCCAACCTGTCCTTCCCTAGACCCGCAGTCCCAACCTTCTGCCCTGCCCAGGCTAGTCCTCCAACAGCACCCATTCTGTTCCAGCCCTGCCCCCCACCCCTCCGGAAAAGCCCACCGACAGACTTAACCCTAGGGGGCACCACGCAGCCCCACAGCAGTGGGTCCCAAGCTTAGGATGGCGTAGATGAATCATGACCTGCTCTCTGACAGCCGCCAAATCCATGTGGAGGTTGGAGGCTGTCAGGTCTAATTGGGGCCCAGTTCTCCCAGTATCTGGATTGTCTCTCCCGTGCTCTGCTCTTGCCTCAGGCAAACCCAGGCCTCTTCGTCATGAAACAGTGGTTTGGGAATCTGCCCTTACCTGAGGCTCTCTTAAACCTGTGAGCATCTAGGGAAGCATGCAGATGGTTTTTGCCTTATTTAAGAATTCAATAACGTTTGCCGGGATCTTGATAGTCCCTTAAAGTACGGCACACCTGGAGAAGAGCACGCCGTTTGGCAGGGTGTTTCTAAAAACTTCTCTCCAACAGTACCTTCTGGGGGAGAGATCCTTGTCATATTCACGTTTGCTACAGGCAGTCCATTTTCTGTCCACAGTGATGCAGTTTGGTAAAGGGAAGTCCTGTTGCTACCGGTTTCTGACCAAAGGGCAGCAGTGGATTTGGCTGCAGACACACTACTACATCACGTACCACCAGTGGAACTCCAAGCCCGAGTTCATCGTGTGCACACACTCGGTCGTCAGGTGAGGGGGCGCTGCAAGCGCCCGCGGGTAGTCCCAGCTGCCAGGGAGCAAGCGAGCCCTGGGCTTGGATTCCTCAGTGGGACCTGGGCTGTCCTCTGCGGTTCACAGAGTAGTCTCCAGAGTTCAGCTTCCTTCCAGGGACACACGCATCTCTGTTCCCCAACCCTGGGCTGAGGGCTCGATGTGTCCCTCCTCAGGCTGCCAGAATGTGACTTAGAGAGTTACTGCTTCACTGACCTACTTCCACATTTTCCCCTCATCTCCATCCAACCCCCAGCCTTCCCTTGTTACTGTTTGGAGAAGAAAATTAAAATTTTTCCTCTAAGTCACTCATAGACCTAGTCCCCTCTATTTTTAATTCATTAAAAGCTCCTGCTGGCAACTGAGGCAGCATAGGGAATAGAGCCTGGCTGCCAGAGGGAGAGGGTTCCTGGCGGTTCCTGGTGGCCTCGGGGAGCCCCCATCCCAGGGTGGGTGAGCTGAGCATCCCAGGGAGGCCGCCTGTCCAACCTCTCCTAGATGCAGGTTCTGTAGGGTCACAATTCCCAAAGGTAAAGGAGAAATGTCATTCATGGGTTTTTTACCCCTAACACAGGAATTTTAAGGACATCAGTCAGTTTAAACTGGTCTAGAGAGGAGCATTTGAGCAGAGCAAAGAAAGAAAGGCTATCTATATTGTAGGTATGTATGTATATATACATGATAGATAGATGATAGATAAATGACAGGTCGATATAGGTACATATACAGATACTATATAGGTACATATATAGGTACTATACATATATACGGTGTTTTATAGAGATAAGAGATAGATGATTGAAAGGTGACAAGTAGGCAGGTAGGTGGGCACATAAATGATACCATGTACACACACATGCATTTATGTATACAATCAACAAGCAAATCTCTGTTTTAATAAGTGGGGAGAAATGCTGGTCTTTCTTGCCAGTGACCCTGACCATCACATTGCATGCTACTCTTGGGGACTTGATCTTAGCTTCTCAGCCCACCCTTGACCACTTTGGCAGCCAGTGGTTTCCAACAGCATAGGAGTCCCACCCAGCCTGGGCCTTAGCCACAGGGTCCTTTTGCCCCCAGTGAAGGCTGGACATCATCAACATCTTGGTCTTCAGACTCTGCTTTTGACCCTGCTCTTCCTCTCCATCCTCTACCTCTCAAATCTTAGAAAGCAACTCTGAGAGAAAGTTGGGAGTAAACTAGTCAGTAAATAAGGTAACAAGCATTCCAGAGGCCCCTTGAGACACCATCACTTGCCAGGGCCCTGTGGCCAACCTGTTCTTCCACACATGAGGCAGAGGCCAGAGCTGGGGCCCTTTGGCCATAACTACAATGGATTGATTTCCCCACGGTATCTTAAAAGTGGGCCCACAGACAAATCAGGGCTCTGGGGCCAGCTCTCGATTTGTTTGTGAGAAAAATTTCAAAGGTTGTAATTACTAAAAAAGTCATGTGTCATTTCTCAGTACGTACAATCCAGACTGAGTAGGTTTTAAGAAAAGCTTCTGCTTAGTCAAAGGCCATGCCTTATCCTGTAGATGAAGATATGTTTCTAAAGACAATTATGCTTGGAAGTTTCAGGGCATGGGGAGAAGATAAGTAAAGGAGAAGGGAGTCAAAACATCCTGGAACAGAAAATATTTTGGATGTCTCATTAGAAGTCACCCCAGTGGCAGTTAGGCACAGAATGAAACTCCTTCCTCAAACAAGTGACAAGACTAGCTTCTGTCATGGTGACAATTCTGGGGTGGGCGTCACAGGTGTACCTCGATGTATCACACGTGTGCCCTTCGCTGTTGCCATCTGGAACGTCCCACCTCCAGCTGTGGTCTCTTGATTTCCTGATCAGTTATGCGGACGTCCGGGTAGAAAGGAGGCAGGAGCTGGCTTTGGAAGACCCACCACCCGAGGCTGTCCACCCTGTGGCACTAAAGGTACGCTGATCCCTGCCAGATGGCTAAAGGCCATGTTTGCCTACGTAAGTTCTTCCATGAGTTGTTACAATCAAAGTAGTCACATTTTTATTTGTTATGTTCCCAGTATTATTCAACACGTTTCTTGGATTTTCTCTTGTTTACCATCATGATACTCCTACGCAGCAGACGCTATGACTGTCCTCGGCCTTCAGATGAAGGACAGAAGCACCCACAGGATTTAGCTCCCGTACCTGAAGGCACTGAGGGTTAGAATTCACAGAGCTCTTTAAGAAACAGCCCCTGGACTCGAAGCATGATCTTGGCAACTTGCCATCCTTATGAGAGCAGCAGTAATAAACCCACCTTGTATCTCTCCCACAGATAATAAGCTAGGGGTTTATTCCATCGTCCCTTGAGCTGTGGAATAATTGGGGTGCCCTTGTCCTCCCTTGCCTAAGGGCTGATGCGTTCCCTCCAGGACCCAGGCCTCCCGCGAGGAGACTGCCCCTCACCCACCCTCCATGTCATCAATAGCAAGGTGCACTTTCTACTTCTGTGTCTACAGGTCTTAGTTAACAGCCCTGTCAGAGCCATCTTCGTGTCAGGGAGCTCTGCTAGGGAGGGGTGTTCCCCTCCACAAAACCTAACCTCCATCCTTCCTCTGCGGGCAGCTCTCGGGTCCCCTCCAGCCAAGCTCTCCCTACCTTCCCTCCTGGTGTGTCAGACAGGTGGAGGGAAATGTGCAAGCAGACCAGAGGCCTGTTCCTCAAAGGTCATTCTTCAAGCAGTTGCACATATTGGGAGAAAAGTAGAGAAAGCAAGGGAGGGAGGGAGCAGTGTATTCCATCAAAGCCAAGAAGCTATCTGTTATAAGAGCCACCATTATTTATCTCCCACTAAGGAAGAGAAAATGCTGTTACCAGTTCATCTGTGAAATAAGGACTTCTTTTCATCAGTCAGAAGGCATATCCCAATTTCAGATATGTCAGAATGTAGGGATGGAAAGTGTCTCTTACCATTGGTGACATGTGGTTTGAGTTCCAGGCTGCCCAGCTACCTAGAACGCAGAGACTTCAGCCAGGAGCTGCCGAGCAGCAGCAACACAATGAAACCTCTCTGGTCCATGAGAGTGGGTTGGAGGGAAGGAGAAATCGCCCGTAAAGCCAAGAGAGCAGCCCGTGTCTTAGGCGAGCCTCCCCTACTGACTTGCTACATGGTGATGTGATGTGTGGTGATCTATCACCAGCGCCCTGATGTAACACACCTGTCATTGTTTAAGGATGTGTTTATTACCCAGCTCTGTCATATGATGCATCATGGATCATGTCCAAGAACAGAACTAAGCTGTTTGTAGGCAGGGGTTTGCCACCCCATACATCTCAGCTCATGAACAGGCACAGTGTACATCATCCAGTTGGAAATGCATTCTTGAGCTTTCTGATCCTTTGGACATCCTAGAACCCAGGGGAACTTCTCATAAACATGCACATATGTATAAACATACAAACACAATCTTGGGCTGCCCTTTTTAAAGGAAAAGCTCCAAGACAGTGTTTTTCAAACTATCAGTGGTAATGGACTCTTCAAGTGTTTAATTTCAAATCTGTCACTGACTGATGCTTTTGTAAAATTAAGATTCCCGTGCTTGGGTGTGATGTGCAGCTCCATCTGATGGCTAGAAAAGTCTCTCGGGGCTTACTCTTATTGTTGTCCATATTTCTCTGCTGACTAGGAGCACACAACTGGCAAGCAGCTGTGGGCCAGGACCCCTGCTCCAAAGGGTGTGTCAGGGGAGACTGGGCTAAGCTGCGGCATCTCTGAGCTGATATTTAGCACAGCAAATCCAGGCACATCCTGTAATTCTGTTTTGCATGAAGAACGATAGGTCACACATAAGTCGTATCAGCTCCGCTCGGGCACACACACAGTACCCACCCTCCCTGGAACCATGACCTGAAAGACAGAATAGCCACATAGACTCACACCTAGAGATTTAAGACCCAAGACCATGGGACATAGAAGAGCCTAATCCAAACAGCCTATGGATGCCAGGAATGTTGCCATCCTCCTGTGACCCGATAGGAGCATGGCTCAGGAGAGCAGGCATTCTGTTTCTTCTTTAGCTTAAAAATTATCTTAACGCCTATTGGCTTTCACTTAGGACACTAAGCCTTCCCGGATGGAAAAATGGCTTCTCAGGGTTGGAAGGGCACTGTTGTTTTCTCATCACACAATACTGGAAGCAGGGGTATCCTGGGATCCAGGAATCAGTGGTTGGGAGATCATTGACCCTTTGCCTATTCTCCATGCCGGGGCTCTGAGGCTGTTGAGGAGAAGCAGTGGGGAGACCATGCGGGTTCAAAGGCATTGGTTTCATCGGAGTGTTAACAATCCAGCATACCCAGCAATCTCATTTCTAGAACTTGCATCTTCTCCCCTTCTGGGAAAGCCAAGATTCTGAGCAGTGAGATGACAGTTTGAAGGAAAAAATAAAATGCAACATCAGTTATGAAAATCTAAAAAATCAAAATCCAAGGTGAGAAAGCATAAGAGTTTCTGCTTATATAAGGCCACCAGCCTCTCAAAGACACCCAGCTGATACATTTGTACAAATATTCTACCCCAGTACATCGGGACTTGTTTCCAAACGGTTCCCATCTATCTCCCTACCCCCTCCAAATTTTTCCACATAGTTAGAGGAGAGCTAAAGTCCTGTCATTCATTCTCCTCATCTCGATGCTGAAATTGTGTGGACTCTGTGTGTGTGTGTATATGTGTATGTGTTTAGGACAAGGGCTCCAGCCTGGACCCTCAGCAGCACTTTAATGCACTTGACGTGGGCACCTTGGGCCTTAACACCAGTCACTCGCCATCAGCGTCCTCCAGAAGTTCCCACAAATCCTCGCACACAGCCGTGTCAGAACCCGCCTGTGAGTGATCTGCCATGGATGGCGAGGGGGTGGGCACCCCACCTGGGGCAATGGGGGGGTGGAGCCTGGCAAGGGGTCCCGGGCCTGAGCAGAAGGAGGGCAGTCCGTGGCTTCAGAGTGGAAGCTGCCTTCCAATTCACACTCGTTCTCACTCCCTTGCCCGTGGGCTTCCTGCCCTCCCCTTCTCCCCACTCCCCCAGCAGACAGAAAGCAGGGGACACTCACTTCCTATAGCCTAGCTGGGCTTGAGTGACTCTGGGAGTTGGGAGATCAGGCAGGTGGTCGAACCAGACGGTGGACATGAGCCGTGGGGATGGTTTTCTGTCATCTGTCTGCTCCCAGGTGAGGCTGGAGGCTAACAGAACTTGCTGGACTTTCTTTTGTCAGAGAGCCCAACCAGGCCCTTGTCTCATGTACACCATAGTCATGTTTCCCCTCTTTTGATAAGAAAGTATGTGTGAGTCAGGAAGGTGACTGGTTGCTTTCTTAAAGCTACTCCAAGCAAGCTGATGACAGAGGCCAGCGCCACCGCTTTGCCAAGATCGGCCACGCTGCCCCAAGAGCTCCCCGTGCCAGGGCTCAGCCAGGCGGCCTCCATGCCGGTATGTGTGTGACTCAAAACTTCTCGCCCAGGGGTGCCCCAGTGGCTAGATCCCAAGACAGCATGCTACCTCTTCACAAAGAACTAACTATACCTGGACACTGAGAGTGTGGGGTGGTGGGCAGGAGTGGGAAGCTAGGTCATTTAATTAGCAACTAATTGGAAATTATTTTCTTCCAAAATCAACACAGCTGTATAATCAAAGAATGCAAAATCCAAATGAGTTTTAAAGATTAAGCTGGAAACCTCAAACAAGGGGTCACACCCCCGAGTCTCTGAGGGTACATGAGCCCTGTTTCACCCCAGTGGAAATGTTTGAGATATCTGTGTCAACAAAAATGTACCTCTGCATATATCAGGCAGGGTCCCTGATCTACGCCAGACCTCTCCAAAAGGTCATGGAATGAGCGGCCTTTTAGTCAGCATGCTGGCTGTATGCAGAATCACTGATGTACAATTCTATGGTAATCTGTTTCCTCGTAAGGGATCACCTCAGACTTAAGGGTGTAAAGCAAAGTCCTTTCTCACATTCACAGGATTCAAAACTAGCATGGCTGGGGGGAGGGGGTGTTCTGACTCCTCTCTGCCTGGTGTCAGAGGCGCCACCAGCCCAGGCTGGGAAATTCACATTCCAGGTGTATCTGCGCTCACATCTGCTCCCTGGGCTGGGAGACAATCCACCCTGCACTTACATGGGCCTCCCCCTGCCTTAGAGCTAAGCTTCTCCAGGCATGGCAACTGGGTTCCAAGAAGAAATGTCTGGGGAGGGGGCTTTCCATGAGAGCCAGGCAGAAGCTCCGTGGCTTTCTACAACCTAGCCTTAGAAGCCCCACTGTGTCACCTCTGCCATTGCTCTTGGTCAGAGCGGTCACAGCTCACCCACAGAGATGGACATAGACCTCCACCTCAGGATGGGAGACGTGTCCCAAAATTTCAGGAGCCATATCCAGATCATTGCCAACTACCTCATACCCATCCCTCACTGACATTTTGGGGATGGGAATGAACATACCATCTTCCTACTTGCCCTCTCCATGCACATCCTACTTGGAAAGCTTGGGTGACAAGTTTTATTTTCAAATCAAACATGGCAAAGACCATGAACGTCATTCTTCCAGCACTTGGCTGTCCAATAAAACTACTTTCTGCCACTGATGAGGACACAGTTCTTGTCCCTTCTTACAGTGCTGGAGACGCAATCAGGAGACTCCAGACCAGATTCTGGGTGTCCCTGTGCCTGGGATTTCTCCCTCAGAACCTGGCCTCCCAGTGTTGTCTGGGGTGAAACAGCACCAGTATTCACTGCCTGTAGGAATGAATGGCTACAGAAATGCAGGGCACTAATGCACGTCCGTCTGCATGCGTGTTGGGCAGAAAGGACCGCACACAAAGCCAACACTGGCTATTAGCACAACCCCATTCGTACAGCTCAGGTGACACGGCTCAGTTTGGGAGAAGAGCAACCAAATCCACCAAGAATGGAGTCTAGAACAGAAGGAACAGAAGCAAGGGGGTTGGGGGTGGAGATGAGCTGCAGAGCTCCGGCGCATGGCGATGGCCTCGCAGGGCCCATGGTGGTGGGGAGGCATCACAGACCCCACGGGACTCCAGGACCTTGTCAAGAGCACGCTGTACCCTTCACCAGCTGTGTGTCAGCTGGGACTCTGTGTCCTGCAAGGGCAACACCATAACCTACCTTCTAGAAGTGAGCTCTTCATTCTTGGGCAGAGCATCTCCTTCAACCCAAAGAACCCAGCTGACTGAGAGCACCCATGGACCTCTGGAACAGCCCAGAAATGGTGTTTGTTAACAAACGCCCTCTCTTCCCCAGGCTCCCCTGCCAGCCCCGTCGTCCTGTGACCTCACACAGCAGCTCCTGCCCCAGACCATCCTGCAGAGCCCCTCTGCCCCCATGACACAGGTGAGTCTGGGACTCCAGAAAAGGGAAAGCTGGTGGTTGCCCTTCCCCCAAGACGTAACACGTGGTAGCCCCTTGAAGGGGAACATACGTGCTTGTGCCGAAGTATATGTCCAATCTAAGATCCTGAGATGGGGAATGTTTCTCCCCATGGGCCTGTGGGTCATGCCGAGCTGTGAACTCCATCCTATACCTGTCCCTCCGGCTCTCATCATTTCCTTAATCTTCGTTCATCTCTCTGCCACTTTTCTCCATTCCTCTTACTTTTTATGACTCCAAATTGGTTATGTTATTTTAGGAAAAGTTGAAATTGGGCCAAATGTCATAGGGAGACAGCAAAATTATAAGAGCTGTGAGTCCAGTACTATAAATATCACATTAGGGTGGTGTTTTTTTTGTTTTGTTTTTTGGTTTGTTTTTTTTTTTTTTTTTGGTAAAGGATCATGGTTTTGCTGAGTAATTCCTTCGTTTCAGCAACAGTCAGTGAGTTACTATTTGGGTCGGGAAGTGAGCAAGCGTCGGGGGCCCAGAGGTGCTTGTAACTCAGCCCTTACTGTTAGTAGTCAGGGTTCAGGGGAGGGCTGGGCATATAAACAGAACCAGTATGAAAATAGAAAAAAAACCATCCCCCCACCCTAGGAGGTGATGCCTGAGCTGGGCCTGGAAGAATGGGTTGGAGGTTGCCAGCTGGAGGATCCACAGGGATGAGGGTCATGGGATCTGGGTCTGGCTGAATCAAGCCGCAGTTCTTTTATTCCGTGGCCTGGGAGGGTGGTGGAGCTGATTGTCCTACACTCCATCTAGGCCAGTGTCTGCTTTCTGTTCCTTTATGGGGTCTTGGTCCCACTCTCTCCCCACAAGGCGGTCCCAGGTAGCAGCGGTTCACCAAACGGCCGCACTCTTGCGGAAGTGTGGACTTCTGTGTCGGTGCACACCTGTCACCACTGATGAAAACTCTTTATGACATAGGTCCCCCTAACAGTGGTCTCAAATGCTTTCCTAGAATAAGAAAGACACCTGCTAGCACGTGCTCCTCTCTAGAGTTAAGCTGGGAGGATGTAAAAACAACTCATCCAGAGTCAACTAATTAAAATCGACTATATTCATCCTCATTAGGAAAAAAAAAATTCTCTTTAAATTTCCAAGGCACATTTGGTATGAAATTAGTAACTTTTCCCATCCAAAGACACCTAAAATGAGAGGCCCTCTAACTTCCGGGCCTTGCATATGTGAAGGAATGTCTTTGTTTTATAATGCATAATGATGTGATTAAGGTCTTCTTCAAATTCTATTTTTTCATGTATGGAACATTATTTTAATTAACAATAACAGTTCTTGGTCTGTTAGGTATATTAAACTTAACAATAACCACATTCTTTAAGACATTCTTGCATAATGCTGACCTTTCAAGTCAGCTGTTTTCGTACCTGCTCTGTGTAAGACAATGGATTCTACCATTTTCTCTCTTCCCATTCACGGATGTTACTGCTCTGCACCCTCTCACAGAAAGGGAAAAAACAAAATCTGAGAAATGGTTATCTGGGTAACTGGTGGTTTTGCTTTCAAACTGTTTTTCTAAAATGTCTGTAAGTTAGCGTCAAGGTCTTTTCAAAAAGGCCATGATCAGAAATAGAAAAAGAGACTAATGCTTGGGTGTCCTGGAATGCCTTAAGAAAATCAGGATGATACTAGAAGTACTTAACACTTAGGAAGCACAGTGCCAGCCCCTCCCTGACTGCCCAGCCCCCTCCTGCTTCCCTTTGGAGCCAATTGGGCAACCCAGAGTGTCCTTTCTACTGGATGTGAAAGGCCTAGCCGCGAGTGTTTCCTGACTTTGTAGGACCTGCCACGGAAGCTTTTGTGTTGTGTTGTGTTGTGTTCTGTTTTGTTTTTAATTTCATACCTGGTAGAACTCTTTACTTTCTCAAACAAATTCTCTTTCAAAAAACCCAGCTCAGTGTTTTGATCACTTACATTCTGTTGAAGTTTTTGCTGATACAGTCTGGCAGGGCACAGGTATTTTTAAACTCGTGTTGAACAGCAGAACTTTTTATTTTAAATGAAGTCTGAAGCCAGAGATGCTCTGATTGAGATGGAACTAGGAGGCGGGGGAGGTGTTGCTGGCAAAACCTCTTGGCCTCCCCCCCCCCCTGCTCCCTAGGCTCCCGATTCACATTCCAGCCCCTACCACCTTCTAGCTGTGTGATCCCAAGCAAGTCACATGTGTGACATGGGGGTATGATGTGAAGAATTGGTGTCCTGCCTCTGCAAGCGTGGGTCTCTGCAAACTACAGCATCTGCCTTTATTATCCGTACTGGTTCTTTTTATTTATTATTTTGCCACTCCCTAAACTGTGGTCAGCTATTCCATCCTTCAGTGTATCCCAGCTGTACCCTAAGCTCTCCAGGCCTCCTTACTTTTCCACTATGGGAGGTTAAAGGGCAGAGGAAGTGTCTCTGGAGTTGTTTACAAAAGACAAAGGCAAGAAATGGACCAGGGAGATTGCTGGCACAGAGATCAAGGGAATGGACATTAAAAAAAAAAAAAAAAAAGAAGGCAGGGAGAAAAGAAGATTGGGAGAGAGGGAGGGAGGAAGGAAGGGGTGAGCAGAGAAGCCCCAGGCAAGCAAACACAAGAAACAGAAATTACTGAGTCCCCCTGGGAAGCCCAGAGCAGGCGTCCCGACCTCACTGGCCATGATCCCACACTCTCCTCGTGTTTCCTGCAAGGAGATCACTTATGTCAAGGTAGACAGGTAGCATGGGGCAGGGATCACCTGTAGAATCTTCCTAAAGCCAACCTCTGTCCCAGGAAAAGGGTAAGAAGTGAAAGAAGGGACAATTTGGCACTCTTGTGCAAAGCACTTATCAGTGTTCCTCCTTTAATAAGGTCACCCTCTGCCAGTGTTACCCTCAGGACAAATGTCAGGTGATTGTACGCCTTTGCCTCTTTTCCTTAGTTCTTTTGTGCACAGGTTTCTAAGAGGTTCCTAGGAGCAAATAAGCCTGGGGGAAGGGAAGGGTGGGACGGAGGGTGATAAGGCCCCGTGGCCCCAGCTGGTTATGAGAGCAGACCTACCTGCCTGCGGAGCACACACACCACCCCGCCCAGTGTTGGAGTGAAGTTCATTTGTGAATTGTTACGGAAGAGCCCTGCTTGCCAGGATCAAATTTAGGGTAATGATAGGACCCCGGATTGCCTGTGAACTGGCATCTGCTCTCCTGGGAGCTTTTTGACATTTGTCTCCAAAACCACTTGTCTGTCTAACCAAATTTGGAATATCATTTTGTGAGCGTTGCTTACTTACAAACTCAACGTCCAGATTCTGTGGCCCTCCCAGACTGCCCTGCCATACGTCAGACCTGCAAATTCCGGTGGGCCTTGGAATAGCCCACATGGGGACCCTTGGAATGCCCACCCTTCCCCCAAAGCCCCTGCGTGCTGCTGAGCTCCCCCGCAGTGAGTGGCTCAGAAGGGACACCAGAAGGGGCTGGTAAGGGACCGGAAATGAAAATGGGCGGGGCTGCTCAGAACAGCAGCAACATCTGTGTGCAGTGCTGAAATCACTCTTTCATCTTGTTGTGTGTTTTGACTCCACCTTCAAGTTCTCAGCACAGTTCAGCATGTTCCAGACCATCAAAGACCAGCTGGAGCAGCGGACACGGATCCTGCAAGCCAACATCCGGTGGCAGCAGGAAGAGCTCCACAAGATCCAGGAGCAGCTCTGCCTGGTGCAGGACTCCAACATCCAGGTGATGCCCCTTCCTGGGCCAGTGTCTGCCATGGTCTCTGTCCTCCCTGCTGCCCTGCAACATACGTACCTATCCTTTGACGGTGGGCAGGACTCCTGCCAAAGTCCGTCTGCACTGCCCTGATGAGTCCCGCTTACTAAGCATATTGAAACCCCCAACACCAAGGACAAGGAACGAATCCCACCTCTTCCATCCCCAACTCCAGGCCAAACTCGAATCTCACATGACTCCACCCCATTTACCCCTTGCTCTGTTGGGCACATAATGTCTATACATCCCCTGCGTTTTCATTCATAAGTGGTAGTTGATCACCCTGCATTGATGCTGGCCTCCCCCGTGGGGTTATAAACCCCCAGCACCTGTGTAACTGCGGGGGTTGCTGGTGGGGAACGTGGACGTGATCATGCTGTTGTCTCTCATCCAAAGCGCTAATGGAGGGAGATGTGGGAAATGATGGGATCTGCACCCTGCCCCGAGGCGGGGGCAGCCGAGGGAGCTGAGGACAGGAGGTCAGCACCAGACCACCCTGTTTGTGCATGCCCATTGTTCTGACATGTTCTGCATGTTCTGACAACAGCAGCTTTTAACCGTGACACCGTGCCCCAGAGTTCCCCTCCTTGAATCCTTTTGAGAGATTGTGTTTTGAAGGAAACCTGTATATACTAGATCTCTTTCAAGGATAAATGATTTTTACCAAGTTTTACCTGGATAAGTGCAAGGCTATTTTTCTTCCCAAGTGCATTCTTTTGACCCAGGCTCTAATTGTAAATGTAATTGTCTGCCTTGAGAGCTCTAAGCATTTGCAACCCCCTCTTAGGAGAGGCAGAAGGAAGCAGGAGAGTGTCTGGGGAAAATGGCTGGAGCCAGGGACCTGCAGCTTCCCGGGGCACAGTCCATTCAGACCCTCCCCAGGGCGACAGGCAGGCTCTGTGCGGGTGCAGTGCCCAGCTGGTGCACGCTGAGATAATGCGTGATGGGGTGGCGTCTGCTGCCCGCCGTAGTGCCTCCCGGCGGGGGGGGTACCCCCAGAGGCGCTGCTGGCCGGCTTTCCGGACACTAGGTGCCCTTGCACACACCCTCCACCCAGGACTCGCTCTTCACTGGAAGGACCGAGCCCAGCAGCACACGCACAGCCCCGCCTACTGGGCGAGGGGCGGAGCGTCCGGCCACGCCCTCAGCCCAGCAGCTGCCCCGCCTCCTCGGCCGCACCCCAGAATGGACAGGGGAGAGGACCACCGTGTTTACTGGAAAAGAAATGAAGTCATCAAGGTGTCAAAGTCCCTTTTTACTTACTTCTTCCCAGCCGTAATGTTTTCTCACTGATCCAGGGCCTGATTGGCAGAACTTGCCTGACTCCAATTACTTGAATGGAATTTTTACACTAACAGGAAGGGGAAAATTGAGCCAGAAAGTGCTAAAAGCAAGGTAGGCGTATGAACATCCTCCTCAAAGCCCGGGCTTTTCTATTTCCTGCCTTTTCCACATTCAAGCTGAATTCTAAAATAACAGATGACACAAGGTTATCTTTTTCACTCCTTGCTATAAAGAATTCTATTTTATTTTGTAACCAATGCATTTTGTTACCCCTCAAAGTGTATATGCCCACAGAGCACTTGAGTTTTGTAAGGGTTGATGTGGAAATCAAGACCTCCAATGTGTTCCTTCCCTGTTTTCATTCTTGTGACCTTATCTTTGCAGTGGAATTTTCCAAAGAACATGGAAATCCACAAATAGTCCAACCAGAGAACTTTTCTTCAAGCAGTCTTCCTTCTTACAGTTTTACAGGCTTACAGGTGTAAAGAAATCATTTCCAAAATGTTTAACCAAGATGTGATATTCGTTTTAAAAAAAGTGGTTCAAGCATAAAGAATAAGCAAGTAAAAATTACTCTATCCCTTCCCCCAAAAGGTAGGAGGGGGAAGGAGAAATTAAATAAGAATGGCAAAAAAAAAAAAAAAGAATGGCAAAATGTTGATAATTGTTGAAACCTAATGATGATACATGAGGTTTCCTTATACCCCTATTTTGTGTATTTCTAAGATATTCTGTGATATTAAGTACTGGTAAAAAAGCAGATTAGAATAATGAGAAACCACATTTAAGCATACGATTGGTTTATTAAAAATTAGAAGCTTTTTTTCTTCTCTGATAACTTTTTCTATTTGAATTAGGGAGCTATTTTTCTCATACTTTCTATAAAGTTGACCCCGGTGCTGTTTAAGACATCATCTTCCTAAGCCATAATATTTTACTTTATTGTGGATAAAACAGAGGGGCACGGATTGTGCACAGCAGCAAACCAGGATTATTTCCCCAAAAATCCTTTACTCAAAGGTCAGTGGACTTTCCCACCTGAGTTTGGTGCCCTGGAACTTTCATAGAGTCCATGTGTGCATGTGATGCTTGCTGAGTATGATTATAAAAAAAAAAAAAGAAAAAAAGATTGGGTTATCAGGTGTTTGTACCTAGATGGAGTCACGAAGGGAGAGCTGTTCTGTTGAAAGGCTGTGTCATTCCCGGCAGTCTGAAGGATGCCTCTTGCTCTCTTTTTGAGAGTATGCGCGCCCTCTGCTGGCTACTTGAAGAAATGCCCAGACGGGCACTTGCTGCAAAGGCAAACCTGTTCCTTGATTAGTTCTTTCAATCATCCATCTTCCCATCCTTTCTTCCATCCATCCGTCCATCTATTCACTCATCACTCCTTCCTTCCATCTATTCACCCGTTCATCCATCCATTCATCTTTCCATCTTTCCATCCATCCTTCCTGCCACCCATTCTTCCGTCCATCCCTTAATCCATCCCTCCATCCGGCAGACACCCATTATGTATCCAGCACTTGGCTAGGCACTGTGGGAATACAGAGATACACAGGACAAGTAGAGGGTGCCTTCTGCCCTCAGAAGACACACATCAACGAGACAGAGCAGCAGACCCAGCAGTCTCTGACATAAGCAGAAACAGTTTGCCCTTCTCTGAGCAAAAGCCTCACTTATTTGTTTATTCATTCATTTATGCATTCCAGTCATTCATTTCTTAGATAGTTTTTATATGCCCAAAGAGGCAAGAGAACAAAGATCTCCTTTTTTTCATTTTTTAAGGATTTTTTATTTATTTACTTGTCAGAGAGAGAGAGCACGAGGAGTGGGAGCAGCAGGCAGAGGGAGAAGCAGGCTCCCCACTGAGCAAGGATCCCGATGCAGGACTCGATCCCAGGACCCTGGGATCATGACCTGAGCTGAAGGCAGATGCCTAATGGAGGCAGCACCCAAACATCTCTCTTTTTTTCATTTTAAATATTATTGTTGCTATCTAACATTGATTGAGCCCTGACTATGTCTCAGCATAAATCTTACTTAATCCTTTATGGGCTGTGTGCTCTTGATGTCACTGTTTTATGAACGAGGAAACTAAAGCTTTGAAAAGTCATGAATAGTGCCCCGGTCATACCATAGTAGACAATGGGGGCTGGAATCTGAACTAACATATATGATTAAAGCCACATTATACTGCCTGTCATAAAGTTTGCATTGACTCGAAATCTGATCAGAAGGTAAATTGTTCCCTACCAGAAAAAATGTATGTTATGTAGTTTGAGTATTGGGTTTTTGCCAAAGTGATGAAGTGTAGGTCACCATATGTGCTATAGATAAGCCATATTATAATAGGGAGCTGGGAACACAAAAGTATTAATCCCCAAACGGAATCTAAGATGATGGATACCCAGAAAATTCTTCTTAACATCTAAAGTGACAAAGAGCTCTCATTCAAAACTGCTGGGGGGGGGGGCGCGGGGGAGGGATGTGGCTGGACAGTAGGGAGATGGGACTTGGTCCAATTCAGCCAACCACCCACCCTGGGCGTCTGGGATCCCTGAGCTGGGATTAAAACCCCAGAGGCTGGAAAGAAGAGGGCCTCCCTTCTGAACTCTAAGCCCCAGGCCTAAAGGGAGGGGGGGTATTGCTTGTCAAGAATCCAATATGTTAGATAATGTCAGTTTTCAGCCAGCTCCTTAAGAGCTGGCTACAGGTTTCAGGTTTAAATTATGACTGAAAGTATTAAAGTTGCTCTTCTTAGACTTTTAGAATCAATTTACAGATTACATTTGATTTACAAATCTACTAATTTGATCTAAAAATAACAGTGCTTTTACTTGTTTTTATTTATGTTCAGTTAGTTTATAGATTGAACAAACTGTAAATAATCAACATATCCACAAAAACCATTAATCTACAAGTTTAGTATATCTAAAGCCTTCAAACTTTCCTGGGCGTAATAAGGCCTTCTAAAGCATGCAAA
Organism: Mustela lutreola; assembly: GCF_030435805.1. NCBI lineage: Eukaryota > Metazoa > Chordata > Mammalia > Carnivora > Mustelidae > Mustela > Mustela lutreola. Next base: position 64,082,697 of record NC_081298.1, on the reverse strand, counting down.
CTTTAGAAGTGAAATCTTTCAAAGCACTCAGTTCTTTTAAATCAAGTACATCAGACTTACAAATGAGGCAGATCGAGGTTCTCACAAACACCCAAACATTCTACAAACTTGACCAAATTCCCTTAACCCTTTCAAATTAAGATGGCCAGGCTAACTTATCATATTGGCCTTCCTGGAATTGCAGTTACCTTGTTAATGGGAGCAGATCCGCCATCTCAGCTGGGAGCACTGGGCTGAAGGTACCAACCACAGGGTGGGTATACACCCTGGTCTGTGGCCTGGTCCTGCTTCCAGGATGGTGCAGCCCGTGACACAGGTTAGTCCACCCTCTCCCACCAACCGTTCCATTCTTGGGGTATTTCTCTCTCCTCCTAAGGAACCAAAAGGCCAGCCCAGACACTGTACAAGTACATCAAGTCATTTATAAGCCATCTGGATCTAAGCATCTTTCATCCTGTTAGACCCCCATTGCTAGACCATAAGCTTCTCAAAGGGTCAGTGTCCTTCCAACCCCCTGCTCCATCTTCAGGGCCCTCGTGCTGTGCCCGCAGCATTATAGCCTCCCGATGCCCCCATGTGGAGTGAATGAATTCTTCCCCGGCAGGTCAGAGAGATCAAGAAAGCTGACCTCTTGCCGTGGATGGGAAATACGAAGAAGGTACAGACAGTACCTTGGTTTGTGAAGGCAAAGCTCCGAAGGTGAAGACCCCTGTGATCCCAACCTTAAAGGCCCTCCTTTTCTGCTTGCAGATGTTTCTACAGCAGCCAGCGGTATCCCTGAGCTTCAGCAGTGCCCCGAGGCCTGAGGCTCAGCAGCAAGTCCAGCAGAGGTCGGCCCCAAGCTCCCAGGCCCAGCTTGTGACCAGCCCTCAACTTCCCGGGCAGATCGCTTCTGCCCAGGTGGCGAACCAGCACCTGCTCAGAGAATCCAGTGTGATATCGACCCAAGTAAGTGTGCTCAATTCTGGCCCCCAAAGCAGACCAGGGCATGCAAGAGTTCTGCAGTCTCCCTTACCTGGAAACCTATCGAGCTGTTCCTCTTCTGTGACCAGGGCTAGATGATGGTGGTGCAGGGATTTCCTTTCCTTATTCTAAGACACTCTGAAGCCCCAAGTTGTACTAGTTTCCTCCTGTGTTTTATTAATGTATTAAAATACCTCAAAGGTATCCTGCAGCTGAAACTTTAGCTTTGATCCTTACGGGGGTGAGAGGGAGATCTAGGCACCCAGACACACTGACAGCCATATAGCCCCGCCTGTGTGTCCTGTGTCCTCATCATCTGCTCTTGGTTTTAGCCACGTTCAGTGTGAGAACACAGGCTATCCACTTCCATTTGTTGTCCCTTTCCCCGGGGCCAGCATGCCCTTCCCTGTACCTCAGATTCCCCACCAGGCCCTTCCCTCACAGCCATTACCACCTACTACAAGCCACCCGTGACCTTGCAAGCTGACAGTCACCCGTCAATCAATGGCACTTGAATTGAATACAATTAAGAAGTCCTAAGCCCCTGCTTCTGGAAGATCAAAGATCGGAAGGCAAGATATAGCCTCTCCTCAAGCCTCATATTGGCATCCATCACCATGGGTCCAGCAAACATCTGCTCTGAGCACCTCTCATTCACCATCCCCCAGGGGAACAGATGTGAATAAGAATGGCCTTGACTCCTTAGGGAATGTAAACAGATCATGTACAATAAAAAGTGGGAAAGTACACATTTAAGAGTTTGGCCCATCTTAAGGGCTTTCCTTTAAAATGCAGCCTTTGGATTCTAAAGGTCAAGAGAAAATGAGAATAGCCGAGAAGAATCTAGAAAAGAAAAAAAACCCCACAAAACTGAGGAAGGACCTACACTAACATTGAAAGATTTCATGGAAGGTCAGAGGGTTAAAACACTGTGGTGCCATCATATGAATGGACAGTCAGTCAAACAGGGCAAAACTTAAAGAGCACAAGCAAATCCAAGCCCAATCCCTCATTCATTTATGATTTCACTCAACAAGTATTTGTCAAGTACTCACCATGTAATAGGCACTAAGTTCTAAGCCCTGAGGGACAAGCAGTAAACAAAAGGAAAAAGAAAAAAAAACTTCTCTGATCCAAGTCAGGGGAGAGACAAACAAATAAAGATCCCAACCTATCAAGTCGTGATGTGGGACCACTGGTGAAGGTGGAATGGTGGACTGGAGTTTTAACTAGGTGGCCTTCTCTAAGAGAAGATTGTATTTGAGCAAAGACCTGAAAGGATGAGAGAATGAGCCATACTGGTATTAAGGAGAAGAGCATGGAGTGATCAGCCAGTGCCAAGGCCCTGAGGCAGGAGTGATCCTGATGAGTTGGAGGGAAACAGCAAGGAGGTCCTTGCTAAAGTGGAATTGATGAATCAGAAGGTAGTTTGGTTCATGCACATTTTCCTGGCCTGCAGAGAGCCTGACACTGTGGTAGGTCCAAGGGAATCAAGGAATCCTTGAGGTGCTTAGAAGCCAACAGGGACAGTCACAAGATCAAAATAGTTTAAAAAACAAAACAAAACAAAAAAAAACTCGTGGGTCCTAAGTTAGAAGAAGGGCCAAGGTGGATAGAAGAGAGGGGTTCTGGGAAGGAGGGTTCCTGGAGCAATAACTCCAGAGCTGAGTCTGAATTTTACCTTTCTGATTAACATGATGGCTCCAGGGTCCAAGGCCAATGCGAAGCTCGCAGATGATGCAAGGAAGCAGCCACTCGGTGAACAGCTTGACGTCCCAGTTCAGCAGCGCCGCGGCGGTGCTCCCGCCAGCTCTGAGCCTGACCACACTCGCTTCTGCCTCCCAGGATGGCAGCCAGTGCCAGTCCAGCCCAGACTTCAGCCATGACCGGCAGCTCAGGTACAGAGACTGCCCTTGTTTGAAAGACAGCTGAGGTGCAGGCTTTCCAGTGACCCTGTCAGCCTCCCTGCTGCTGTGGATGGAGGCAGAGTTCAGGTGATTCTGGCTAACAGAGTGGCTAGAGAGGCCCGGGGCTCAGATGGCTGCACTCATCACCCTCTGAGAGCAGAGCGGGCACCGTGGGGATCATGGGCAGCCAGAATGGGCCCAGCCGGGCTGGGCAGGTGCTGCCCTCAGCCAGCGGGTCCACAGTGGGGGTGCTGATTCAAGTTTCCCATTTATCTCCCCCCCTCTGCTCCAAGGCTATTGCTGAGCCAGCCCATCCAGCCCATGATGCCTGGGTCCTGCGATGCGAGGCAGCCCTCAGAGGTCAGCAGGACTGGACGGCAAGTCAAGTAGGTGGCCCCGGGTGGAGGGAGGAGGCAGAGAGGTGCGCTGAGCGCTCTCGGGCTGGCAGGGTTCTCATCGGCCTGGACCAGCAGCGCTCCTCGTGCGTGTCGCGCACCAAAGGCAAGGTCAACGTGTGCCTACCCCCTTTGCAGGAGCACCCCTTTAGCTTTTCTTCCATTTCCCACTAAAAACGGTAAAACTGTGTGCCAGCATCCCATGCTTAGAATAGGACCTAAAGGAAACAATTATATTCTCTGTCATCATCTTTAGGCATCTTTTCAGTTCTGTCCCCCTGGTAATAACCCAGGTACATGTAGCCTGATCCCCCTCCCCAGGGCCCTCCTATGGCTTCCTCTGACGCACAGACGCTGGCAGATTCCACAGGTGTACTCGGAGCCCTCCTGCCGAGTCACGGGACCATGAAACCCTGCCCGTGTGGGTCCTCTTTCCTCCCAGACAAGCAACCTTCTCCTTTCCCCAGACTCCTCACCACTGGCAGCCCCAACGTCCAGGAGTGGCTTGGCTCCCCTGTTGCATTAATTACTCAGGACAAAGGGTAATGGAGATAGAGGACTGAATACACGAAAAGCGACTGGGAAGTAGTTCCTAGCTCTTTGACATGAGGCAGAAGTACAACAATGTCACAGGCATCTTTCCTGTCTAAACACTGGTTGAGTGTCTGTCAGCAGTTCGCTGGGACAGTTCTACCTAGTTCCCCCACCCCATTCCCTGGGATGCACGCTTCCTGCTGGGAAGCCCTTCCTCCTGCCTCCTCCCTCAGCAGCAAGAACAGTAGCAGTGCATGGTTACTGAACAGTTCTGAGGGCGGGGGTCTGTACCTACAGCATTTCATTTTACCCCAATAAAAACCCCACGGGGGGGTCACATGGGGAATGCGCACTTCGGGGAGCCATCTTTAAATTCTCCAATGGTGCTTTCAGTTAGAAAAAACAAAGACTTTTGTTATATCGCTCTCCAGGGATGCTTAAAATGCAGTGAACAAGGGGAAAATGGGATTTCTTTCCTCTGGAACTCTCCAGTGTTTGGTCAACCCAATTTCTACCTTTCCTGTCTCCTCTACCGTCTCTTCTAGACATGACCCAATGCCCCATCTTGTTACAAATGACAGAGACATGACATTTCCAAAAATATAATGCAAAATGGACTTCTCTGTGGAGGCTTTAAACACCTGTTCCTATTCTCTGCTCCTCTGGAGCTTTCCTAACTAGCCTTCCTCTGCCTCTTGTTCATGGCCCATGATCATCAACACCTTTTTTTCTTTTGTAATTTTTTTTTAACTGTTGTAGAATATATATGCAACAAAAATGTTACTGTTTTAAGTCTCTTTAAGCATACCTTTCAGTGACATCCACCATCACCACCGCCCGTCTCCAGAACTTCTTGATCTTCCCAAACTGAAACTCTAACCCACATTACACACTAACTCCCTGTTCCCTCTACTCTCCAGTCCCACAATCTGCTCTCTTTTATGAACCTGACTCCTCTAGGAATCTCATCTAAGGGGAGTCACACAAGACTTTCCTTTTGTGACTGGCTTACTCCACTCAGTATGATGCCTTTAAGGTTCATCCATGCTCTAGCATGAATCAGTATTTACTTCCTTTTTAAAAGACTGGATAATATTACATTATATGTACATGCGATATTTTGCTTATCTGTTCATCTGTCAGTTGATACTTGGGCTGCTTCTACTTTTTGCTTATTGAAAATAATGTTGCTACAAACAAAGATTTACAAATGTTTGCTTGAGTCCCTGCTTTCATCTTCACTGGGGTATATACCCAAAAGTGGAAATGGCCAGATCATATGATGATTCTAGACTTAATTTGCTGAGGTACTGCCATTCTGTTTTCCATAATAGCATTTTACATTTCTTTTTTAAATTTTTATTTATTTACTTATTTTTTAGAGAAAGAAGTGAGGGGGGAGGGACTTGGGGAGAGAGCAAGAGAATCTTAAGCAGGCTCCACACTCAGCGTGGAGCCCGACTCAGGGCTTGATCTCACAACCCTGAGATCATGACCTGAGCTGTAATCAACAGTCAGACACTTAACTGACTGAGCCACCCAGGTGTCCCCCATTTTCCACTCCTATTAGTGCACAAGTTCCAATTTCTCCACATCGTCATCAATGCTATTTTGGTTTGTTTTTTGTTTTTTGTTTTTTCATAATAGCCATTGTAATGGCTATGAAGCGGTATCTCATTTTGATTTTGATTTGTATTTCTCTATTGTCTAAGGATGTTAAGCATCTTTTTTTGTGCTTATTAGCCATTTGTGTCTTTTTTTGAGAGAAATGTCTGTTCAAACCCTTTGCCCATTTTTGCAGTCGGGCTGTTTTGTTGTTGTTGTTGTTGTCGTTGAGTTGTAGGAATTTTTTAAAAAATATTCTGGATAGCAATCCCTTGTCAGATATATGACTCACCAATACTTTTTCATAGGTGGCCTTCTCAATCCAGGAATAGTGTCATTTGATGCACCAAAGTTTTTGATTTTTACAAAGCCCAGTCTATCTGTGTGCCCTTTTGTTGCCTGTGCTGTTGGTGCCACATCAACACCTCTTTCTTAAAAGTCTGTTTTCTCCTTCCCACATGTGACCAAACAGGTATCCACAGAGCCAGGCCGTGTTTCCAAATGCAGACATGCACACCACCAGCAACAGCGCCTCGCCCCCCGTCCTGCTGATGGGACAGGCGGTGCCCCAGCCCAGCTTCCCCGCCTCCAGGCAGTCGCCCCTGCAGCCCGCACAGGCCCAGCAGCAGCCACAGCACTTCCTGCAGGTGGGGGCCGCCACACACATGCGCCTGGGCACAGGGTACAGCTCCACAGCCCCGGCCTGACAGGCCTTTCCCTCCCTGGCTTTCAGGATGGTTCTAGTCCTCAGTTCCAGAACAAGCCCCAGATAGATTTGCGTTTGAGGCTTTATAGTTTATGAAGTTTATAAAACTTAAAGTTTATAAAGTGTTTGTATATTTAGTAGGAGAAATTTAGACTCAGTTATTATGCCTCATACATTATGTGCTTAAAATATCCATCCTTAATGCTATTCCATCTGACAAACACTATTTACAAAATTTGTACCTAGTATGTTTTGTGGGTAGTTTGGAATATGGGAGAGAGTGGGGCAAATTTGAATCAGTAAGATGACTAATGCCTGCAAAAAAAAAAAAAATCCATCTTTAAGAAGTAATTGTTATTATGGTATCCCTATTTTTGAGAGCAAAAGTCAGACACCAATTACTATGTTTGTCAGACTCATTAGTGTGTTTACACACACGGTCTTATATAAATACAAATTATATCATGTTTAGTTAAAGATTCATCCAACTTGCTTGACAAATACAATAATGTGGCATGAAATTGGGGCTTTCCAGGAAAATGTGGCAAGCCGCCCCTCGCTGGCGCTCGCCGGGGCCAGGGCAAGCGCCGGGCGAAAGCTCCACGGCTCCCGGGAGAAGGCAGCAGCTCTGGAAAACAAACCCATCCTAAAAAGACAGTAAGGTTCCTGCACTTCATAAGCCCTCGGCCAGGTGCCTTACTTTAAGCAAGTGCCAAACACACTGGAAGGTGGGAGCATGAGAGCCAGTGGTTGATGTTCAGAGGGGACCAGAAATGTCTGCTGGGGCTCTGGCCTTCCCTCCAACATATGCCCAGAATGCTCCTTCCTGCCCAGCCCTGCCTCTGTCCTTTGCACATACTCCTGGGCCTCCAGCCCCCACCACAGGGCAGAGCAAGGCTTTCCCTTTGCTCTGCTTCCCTGCTTAGACACCTTCAAAGCCACAGGAGAGTGTTGTGACTGAGACATTTCAAGGACAGGTGAGATAAAGATGAAGAGAGTCCTTCTGGAAGGTCTCAAATGCAATTTAATTCCAAAGATGCTAACCCACCTGTGATGTATTTTCCAAGTTGCCTGGCTTCAAGCATAGGGGAAGTTAACTCAAGACTTTAGCTTTATGTATCTTTGTCATTTTGTGGGACCCAAGTGATTTCAGATGGGCACAGGTGAAGAAGGCAGGGATGGTCTGGGCTGAGTTAGAGGCCTCCCATGTCTTTCTGCAGTCCTGGCAGCAAATATGTTGATGGGAATCTGTTCCTCCAAGACATGGGGCTAAGAAGACACAGAGCATTTGGGCCTTCTCGCTGGTCTCCAGGACCTTGTGCTACAATGTGGGGAGAAGGAATGTCCTAGAAAGCAGCCAGGCTTTGTTTGTGCCAGTAAGAGCACTGTGGCTGGAGGCCTTCATGGAGGAAGTCCCCAGGGCATCTGCTGCAGAGCCAAAGTGTGGGTGAAGTGAATGGAGAGGAAGGGACAGTGTTGCAATAAGAGAGACAGCCTGAGCCGAAGTGGAGGGGCAGGTGTGCCTGGGGTTCATTGGGTGGTTTGGACGGGGGAGATTTCATGGATGGGAAGAGTATGGAATGGGACTGATGGTTCCAAAGTTAGGGTTTGACCAGTTGAAGTTTCTGGGCTTCAAATTAGGATGTTCCCCCATTGATGCTGGAGAATGGGGAGCAGTCACTGAATCAGGGACCATGGTGAAAAGTATACAGACTGCATGCGTGTTTGGTTTCTGCCCTGTCAATGATCTGCATATGGTCTCAGGTCCCAACATCCCAAAATACACAGGCCATGTGTAGATCATGTGCACTTGTTCAGGAAACCACACCCCAAAGCCTGCTTCCTGGCCCACTGGGACCCAAAGTGCTGGCAGAGAACTTAGCTTAGAATTCACACCCACCTGTCAGAGCCTCAGGCTCCTTTCTTCCCCACCCACCCAACCCCCAAGGTACTGCCACGATTAGACACCAACTCCCCACCCCCTGCCCTGGCCACCCACAGAGGTGAGTCCTCTAGCTCTTTGTCCTTTCTTTCCAGGTGCAGGCACCAACCTCTCTGCACAGTGAGCAACAGGACTCGCTACTTCTCTCCACCTACTCGCAACAGCCAGGGACCCTGGGCTACCCCCCACCGCCCCAGTCCTCACGCCCTCCCCGAAGGGTCAGCAGCCTCTCTGAGTCCTCGGGCCTCCAGCAGCCACCCCGGTAGAGCCCTGGCTTGTCCATCGGGTCACAATCAGCTTTAACCAATGGACGGACCATGGGGTGGCCACAAGAATTGGGGAGAGGAGTTGAAACCCTTGGCTTTTGTGCACACTGCATACATTTCAGAACTCCTGGATGGTAACCATCTCCAGAGCACAGTGGCTGGCACGTGGAAAATGATCAGAATACTGGCCATGTTTCCCTAGCCTCTGTGTTTCTCGGGCACGCTCTACAGCCATACTCGGATTGGAAACGAGTGCCCCCACGTAAGTGTTGTTACTCAGTTCACCTAGCAGATGGCACGGCTGGGCACATCCTCCCTGAGAGCACGCTGGTCCCTCTAGCTGGCTGTGGTGCGTCCACACTTGCTAGCTGGCCTTTACTCTCTTCATCCTCTTTCCTTTGCATTCCAGAAGCACTGGGTCAGAGATCTGTTGAAGAGAGAGAATAAAGAGATTATTTTTCATTATTTTTAAATGGTGGCTTTTGTTTTAATTTGCACAGCTGCACAGAGGAGATAACTTAGGCACTTTCAGGTATTAAAAATAAGTAGGTCTCGCGACTTCACTTGGAGACCACAGGATCAAAAACAGCCCACCAATCAGATGGCAGAGCCGGTGGTTCTTAACTGGACCACAGACCCATGCCCTCTGGCCTGGAACCCAACGGAAGGAGGCTCTTTCTAGTGATTATTGTCTCCCCTGAATATAACACTGGACTGTTCCTGTTTACTTCCTTGATTGCAACTACAAAGGCGGACTCAAAGCAAAGCACAATCACGCAGCTGATATTCCAGAATCCTATTGGGACCTCCGAGACAGAATTGGAGGAAGAGGTTTCCCGGGCCAGGCAGGCCCGTGGAGCTCCGGGTCCCCGAGGAAACCCCAGCACGCGCCGGCCCCTTGAGTCAGAATGCTGCACCTTTCTACAGATCTTTCATGAGAAGATCGAGGATTGGATTCTCCTTTTCAAAATGCACTTTGCTTTTTTTGTATGTTTTGTTATGTTGAGATGTTTCTAAAGAAAAGATTTTATGTAATTAAAAGACAAAGTGTAGTGAATTGTACAGCTGTTGTAATAATGACCTATTTCTATATAAAATAAAATTGTATGAATTATGTGTAAATTATTTTGTATCTGAGACACCAGTTCCTTTCCCGGATCTAAAAGTATAAAGGTTTTCTTGTGTTTTTCTGTGAGTGGCCATTTTGTAATAAATTAACAAATTTGTACAATTTCCTCTGGAGGCAGTTTCTGTCCCTTGTTATCTATGCATGCATACATCTTTTCTTCACTTAAGAAAAAATTTTTTTTATTTCAGGATGTTCCCAAGGATAATCCAAGGTAGAGAAAAGGTGAAAGTGAGCAATGAATGAATCAGGTAATGGCATTAGGTTTTTTGAGAGCAACATGTGCACACGCCCTTCAGGTCTTGACCTTCACAATTGAAGGTCGTGCCAGGAAAAAAATACCAGTTGTTCACTGTGAAGATGACAACACAACAAACAGAAACAGCAAAGGCTCCTGGAAACATCTCAGGCCTCCAGACATAGGGAGTCCATGGTGATGCCAGAGACATTCTGCATCAAGGCAATCCCAGCCCCTAATGAGCTTCACCCAGGCTAGAGTTCAAGGACTTCCCCCACCAGCACTTAGATATCAGGGATGCACATTCCAGTTCGCGGGTCTGTGTATGAGAGGTGTGTACACACATCACGTTGACGCAGGGAGAGACAACAGCAGCCTCTGGGAGGCTTCTGCCAACTGCAAACATTCCCTGCCCTTCTCCATGGGGCTTCATCCCTGAGATGGTGATGCTCAGCACAAACGTTGCCGCAAATGCTGGTCCAAGAGAAGAAGGTTCCTTTCCTTGCTCCATCGCTAGAGCTCTGTGCATCTACCTGCTTCCCCATGAGATAGTGGGAGTGCTCTGTCCTATGACAAGGAGCAGTTTTGGATGGCACGAGAGGCTATACATAGAAAAGGAGTTTTATTGTTCATAGAATTGTATTCCTGAAAAAAAGTAAGTGTAAATGTTTTGCATGCATTCGGATCATTTATTCTTTAAAGGAACCAGAAATGAACCCTCTTTTTATTTATTTATTTACTTCTTTATTTAAGAGAGGGATAGAGAGGGAGGGGGTGCCGAGGGAAAGGGAGAAAGAGAATCCCAAGCAGGTTCCACACCCAGCACAGAGCCCAACATGGGATTTGCTCCCACACAACCCTGAGATCATGACCTGAGCTGAAATCAAGAGTTGGACGCTTAACCGACTGAGCCACGCAGGCATCCCCATAAACCCTCTTTTTAAAACAAAAAGTCTGGGGATGCCTGGCTGGCTCTGTCAGTGGAGCATGTGACTCTTGATCTTTGGGTCATGAGTGCGCACCCCACATTGGGTGTGGAACCTATTTAAAATGAAATTAAAAATAAATACATAAAAATGTAAAGGCTGCTTTTAGGCAGTCTTGAGCAATGGAATGTAGAAAGGGCCCACAGCAACCCCCTCACTGAATACAGACAGGCCCATCAGGTGACCCACCTCAAAATATCCAAAGCCCCTAACTAACCGGTGGGCTACTTACCAAAAAGGGAAAATTCCAAATATCACCATACCTCCTCACCATCCCTCTTTAAAAACAGCCCCCTCGCACTACCTCATTGCAGACAGCCTCTCCTTTGCTGTTCTGCCCACTGCTCTCTTGCCCTGTATTCAGTAAACTTCTGTCTTCTTTGTTCTCTCTTGGGTGAAGCCTTTCAGGGCCCACACCACGGGCTTCCACACAATCATGGCCCCACATCTGGGGGCTCCCATCCGTTCAGGAGATTCACCATATTTAGACACCACAAAAAAAAAAAAAAAAAAAAAGTCTGTGTGAAACTAGTACTATTTTGGAATTGAACTGTTCTGTAAATTCAAAGGTTTATAAATCTGATCTTTCTGTATTTGAATTTTAATTGGCTGTCAGAATTCTTCTAAGCAAAGTAAGATTTTTAAAAAAGATTTTATTTATTTATTTGACAGAGATCACAAGCAGGCAGAGAGGCAGGCAGAGAGAGAGAGGGGGGGAAGCAGGCTCCCTGCTGAGAGCCCTATGCAGGGGTGGGAAGCTCCATCCCAAGACCCTGAGATCACCACCCAAGCAGAAGGCAGTGGCTTTGACCCACTAAGCCACCCAGGTACCCCCAAAGTAAGATTTTTAATGGGAGCAGCATATTTATTGTTCTAGGATTTTCTAGCTGGAAGTCATTGAAAGAGGGTGGAGTATAGCATGCTACTAATTTAATTCAGCTTTGCTTAAATCTTACACATATTCAGCATCTGGATAAACTCAGAAAACTCTTTATTGTTTAAACTCGCATAACATCAGACGAAATTTAATCCCCAAGCATTTGATTCATTTAATTTTGCTCATTAAAAAGTTGTTTTGCAACCCTGTCTTGTTTCCAGAAAAACCATGACCTTCTCTTTGGAAAACTGCAAAGTCTTGGCTCATGAGGAGGGGTTGAAACGCGAACTCTGGAATACACAAGTTTTGGAATACTGCTACTGAACACATCTCCTTTTAGTGCCTCCCTTCTGCATCACCACACCCCTTCCATCTTAAAAATCTTCCAGTGGCTCTGCAGAAGAAGTCCAACTGGACCATTAAGCTGAGCCCCAAATCTTTCCAAAGACCTTCCAGCATTTAAGGCTTGTTGCTCCCTTGAGACCGGAGTCTTCTTCCTTGCTGCCCCCATGGGGTAGCATTCAGATCCTGTCTCATTTTAACAATTCCCTGGTAACCAGGCAAGAAGCCCAGCTAACAAATACTGGAGACTTGCAAAAGACACAAAGTTCATATTATAGGTTTTGGTCTGTGGGAGGCTAGCAGTTGGACTGGCCTGAACCGTGAGGCTAGACTGAAACAAGTCTGGTGGTTATCAGCCCTTCAAACCAAATGGCTTTTATTATTTAATTTATTCATTTAATATTTATTATTATTATTATTATTTTATTTACTTAAAGCAAAAGTTGAGAGCTGAAAGGGAGATTTTGTCAATTTCCAGTAGAGGGGTCTATTTGCTTGAAATTTAACAACTTTCAAGATATAAGAAGATCCTTAAGTGTTTCCGAGAAAATAAAACATATCACAAAGGATGACACATGACGTCTCAACAACCACACTGAAAGAAGACAATGGAGAATGCCTTCAAAACACAGGGAAGAAATTATTTTCAACCTGAAATTCCATACAAGTGAAAGTATTAATGAATTTAAGGGTTGAATGAAAACTTTCAGCTATGTGAGGGCTCAAAAACTTTAGCTCTCATCCTTCCCTGTGTTAAGCCACTAAATAGTGCACTCCTCTGAAGTAAGGGAGTTCATCAAGAATAAAGAAGGAATGGGTCCAAGTGACTGTCTTAGAATCCCCACATTGGTGACATTGTTATTAGGTCTCTCAGAAGCTCCAGAACAATCCCTCTCAGCACCTCCTCAGATCTCCCTGTCATCTCTCAGATACCTAAGCTACTTGTACAACATGACTGCTTCATGCTTCCCTGGGTCTCCTGCCTTTTGTTCCCCTCCCTCAGCATGGCTTTATGCCCCAGGAGACAGTATAGGTGGCAAGCATTCCAACCCCATACTCTTCACTCTGTCCTCATTTGACTCCTTCCCACTCCCAATTGTTCCAGGAGTGAAACTTACTGATATCACTGATTCTCTCCTGTCTGGAGAATCTAGTGGGTCCATCTCAATATTTGCCTTACTTGAACTCTGTAGCATGTAGAACCTGTTAATCACTCTGGCTTCCTTCTGCCTTAGAATATTTCAAAATAAAGCTTTTCCTACTGCTCTAATGGCAGGTTACTAATATCTTCATCCTCTGCTCCCACACCGCTTACATGTAGAGTCTTCTCAACACTGGTCTTCTCTCTCCAAATCCTCTATTAACTATAAAATCAGGTTGCTTCTTTCTAATCCTGCTGCAACTGCCTTAATTCAGATCCTCCTTATTTGTCTCTAGTATGTGGTTTCTTTCTACAAGTTTCCTTGCTACTATCCTGCCCCTCTGCTCCTAATCTATTCTTCAGTGTTACTGAATTGACTTTAAAACAAATTTGATCGTGGCAGTGCCCTCCTGACAGTTTCAGTGATTCATTTTACCTGTAATACTCAAACTCTCGAGTAAGGCCCCACACTATCTCACCTCCCGGCCTAGAGTCTAGGAAGCCGTAGTGCTTCAGAACATTCACCTGCCTTGCTCCACCACTTCTCTGCCTGGCTACCTCCTGCCCATCCTTCCAGCGCAGCACAAACCTCCCTGCTTTCTGCACCCCGACCCACCCCTGCATCGGGCGGGACATGACCCTCGCGTGGCTCCACGGTCCGGGACAGTAAGCACTCGCGTTCAGCAGCACCCCTCCTCAAAGCGAGACCTGCCAAGGCGGCAGCAGTCTCGAGACCGACTTCTCCGAGACCGCTAGCCAGGCACGGCACCGCACTCAGGTTCAGCAAACGGTGGCCAAATCAATGACAGAAAAGGGAAAACAAAAGAGTGCCTTCCTTTCCTGGCCCTGTTCCCACCCAGCTGTGGGCCTCTCATATTTTCCGAAGGTTTAGGGAAAGAGGCGAAAGAACCAGCAGCGCCTTTGCTGCACGGAGAGAACTAAGGGGCTAGAAGCCGGGTGCCGAGAATGCGGCCGGAGTGCGCAGCCGCATGGCCCTGGCCCCGCCCCCGAGGTGCGCTCTCTTTTCCCCCGGCTCATGCCGCTTACGTCTCAGCGTCTTCTCCGCTTCCAAGCGCCAATACGCGACCCGGAAGCTGTACTTGTGACGCTTCTTTCCCTCTCCCACAATACCTCGCGCTCTTCCTTTCCATCCCGGGCCCGGCAGAGTAAGTATGGGTGATGCGTCCTGGCTTTAGGAATCTGGTTCCATCCTCGCTCGGGATTGTGCTGACCGGGACAGCGAGATTTCTCGTAGGCCGGCCCGGAACTCCGCGTTCCGGGGGTTCGGGAATCTGCGCTGTTGAGGGGCTCCGGTAGCCTGAGAGACTGGCCAGGCTTAGGGGAGCCGAGCCTGCAGGAGTTTCCGGGGCGGGAGCAGCTGAGGGGCGCGGGTGCTTTGGCCGGTGGGTGACCGGCTTTGCTTTTGCCCATACCTGGGGCTTCAGATGCCTGGCCGAACCCTCTGCACCTGGACGCGCCCCGAGGGTGGCAGCGTGAGGCCGGGCTCGGGAGGGAGGACTTGGCTTGTGCTGGTCCCGCTCTGCTCTGAACTTCCTTGTCGCTGGGTTTAGATGGCTCCCGCGAAGAAGGGTGGCGAGAAGAAGAAGGGCCGTTCTGCCATCAACGAGGTAGTGACCAGAGAATACACCATCAACATTCACAAGCGCATCCATGGAGTGTGAGTATCCCTGCAGTCGGGCCCGGTGCCTTGCAGGTCGGGGGACCCGAGCTCATGCGTCTGGTTGTCGCTCGGAGGTCTGTCTAGTTGTCGAAAAGCCAGATGGTGTTGAAATCGGTTATTTTTCCTTTGGAAACCCAAATCTGTATTCCATGGCCCCTGTTTAAGGTTTATAAGGTTTTAGTGTGTAATCCTCGGAGGGTAAAGGCTGGAAACACGAGATTGAATAATGGTTTCTGGGAGAGCCAGTTGAGGGGAAGTAGGTGATGGTAAAAACATTTCACTTGGTGATTTGTAAACTGAGTGAACCTGGCCGGGCTAAAGGGTAAAAGACGTGTAAAGGAAGGAAAGCAAGCTTGTGAAAATGTCTCTAGACCCAGTAAAGCTAACATATTAACTAAAAAGCTGTGTCCAGCCCAGAAAGTGAACAATTAAAGATTATTTTATACCTTAGATCCTGACCCCCACACAAATACGTACTAGTACTGGTTGAGTGGTAATACTAGAAAAACAGAGTGTTGTTAGAGAATGTGTCAGTGGAGTTATAGGGCAATGTTTGTGCAAAGGACACATGGCTATTTTGGATTTGTGATGTACGAGAATATTGAGAATGATTTTGAGTGTTGTCGTTTTGGTGTTTTTGTCTAGGGTTTGGTTTTCAGTCCTTAAGCTTAGTGAGTTGTCTCCCTTCTGCATATATGCTTACTGAATGAAGACCAAATCTTTTCTTGAATACTGTTTATTTTTTAAAGGTAGAATACTAATTTTAAAACCTATATCCACAAGCAAGCCCATTTCCCCCCATAGCACATATGTATATTTCCTATTTGACTTCACTACATTCTTGTAAAGAAAGAGTAATCTTAAGCTAAAAAAGAATTACTTTGGTTCAGAATCTAAAGCCCCAGTTTGCAAAAACTTTCTCAAGTAGTTCTGCCAAGGTTCTAACTGGATAGGATTCTCCAGTCTCAACTTGGACTTTTAAGTAATTTTTCCTTAATTCTAAAGTTCACAAAGTGTTTCCATAGATAAAAGACCCCCAAAGCAATACAGAATTGAAATGAGAAGGTGACTCGTCTAGATTCTCAGGCATTGAGGTAGTATTTTTACACTGATCTTTACATAAAAACAACATTGAAATAAGTTGGGAAGTTGTTTGGCTTTTAAGTCTCATCTGCTTTCTGTGCTGTAGTTCATTGGCAATCTTTCTCAAAGTTAAAATAAGACAACATACTAATGTGGAGCCTGTTAGTGCCTGAACACAAATTTTGGTTAGCATGTTAGCTATAGCAGTCCAGCCAAACAGCTGGTCAGGTTAAAAATAGAACTTCAGAATCAAGACCAAATTTTTTAATTGAACTGCCTATAGACTTTCACATTGGAGCCCCTTATTTTTGTCGCTTGCCAAAAGTCCTGCTCTTAAGGACCGAGTGTCTAAAGTTAGAATTTCGATATTAAGCTCCTCACAGTAATAGAGGAAAATGTTAGTGAAATTCGTGGGCTAAATTACAGTCCACGCCTTTGGGGGGGCGGGGAATCTTTTTAACTGGTTAAAGTAAGACCCACACAAATTCTGGTCTCCTTAACAACCATTCTGTAAAATGGTAACATATGACTGACAATCTAGAAACCAGAAACCTGGAGTGAGGTTGAGATTGGTTTAACTTGGCCCCCTGAAAGTCATGTACCAGGGCTGAGGCGTGGTTCTAAGTAGATTTGCGAGTTGGTAATGAGCTTTGGGGAAGGCCTAAGTGTGTGCAGAAACAAGACAGGAACATCCCTGTGTTCTGGCTAATATTGTCTTCAAACTGTCCGTGGCTGGAAGCAAAGTCCCTAACTGGACATTTTTGTCCCCCAAACCTCTTCAGCTGGAGAATTTGGTAGTAATTGGCCCGGAGGAAAGTAATGAGACCTGGCCAATTGGTAACCCTGCTTCCCATCTCCTAATTTTGTATGCATATATCTCTGTTCAGTGAGAAGTACAGTACTCCATGGTATACCTACAGAATTTGCCTTCACCATTCCTCTTCCAGTCACATTCTTGCACACTGGAACATCAGCACCAGAATCAACAATAGAGAGGACCACCAGAGTACCACTAAGTCATTAGAAATAAGTTTCTTAGACAATTATCATATCTCCCTGATATGAGGAAGTTGAGAGGCAAAGTGGAGGGTTTGAGGGGTAGGGAAGGAAATAATGAAATAAGATGGAATCAGGAGGGAGACAAACCATAGAAGACTCTTAATCTCACAAAACAAACTGAGGGTTGCCGGGGGAGGGGGGGAGAGAGGGTAGTTGGGTTATGGACATTGGGGAAGATACATGCTATGGTGAGTGCTGTAACGCTGAACGTACAGTTTGCCAATAGTAAATACATATTCAGATAAGGGATATCATATCCCTTTTCTTTCACTGAATAGATCTTAAATAGCAGTGGACTTGAAAGGTGATGGGGAGGGACATTTGTTCTGTCTTTCTTTGAAACACTTGGAAGTCTGTCATGTTTTCTTCTGTGAGGTCTTTCTCAGAAAATGCAGGTAGTTCAGAAGTAAATGACCAAAGCCACGAATCTCTCTTTGTAGGATGCCAGCACTCCTGTGGCAAGTTTTTGTAAATGGCATCCAGTTCAAGAATCAAAGTGACTTCCCTTTCTGGTGTTCCATTCGAGGCCAGTCAGCCTCTGAATCCTCTGAGCAGGGAGATCCTGATACCTGCTGTAATGTAATTCCTGGGGGCGTGCAAATCAGTAGAGGCCCCGGGAAGGAATTTGAAGAGTCTGAGAGATTTTTGTTCTCTTTCCTTACTAGCCTGGAATTCCAAGCCATGCCTTCCAAGGCTTTTAGCTAAGGGAGATGATTTTAGTTTAGTCGAGGCAAACCAATACCTTTAAATTTTTCTTTGTTGTTTTCCTGAAGTAGACTCTTCACTAGTGATTGATGGGGTCACTTACGTTAATATTA
Organism: Mustela lutreola; assembly: GCF_030435805.1. NCBI lineage: Eukaryota > Metazoa > Chordata > Mammalia > Carnivora > Mustelidae > Mustela > Mustela lutreola. The sequence continues at coordinate 64,065,028 of NC_081298.1, read as the reverse complement.
TGAATGCATGAGGGAGAATGTTTATTTAACAGATGGAATACAGAATATTTTAGTTTTTTCATTCACTCTAACTGGACTCCTGGGATAGTCACTGTTTGAGAATTAATAGTGGGAGCCACCGTAGAAAGATTGTGCATAAGGGGGGTTATTGGCAGCCCTGGATTTCTTTTGTGAACAGTGCCATTGCAGCAACTTCTTCAGTCTCATGGAAGGGTAGTGTTTTGATGTGGTTATTGGTGTTTTTAATAGCAAATGTTACACAGCAAAACAGTCTGTTGAGGCACCCAAGGGTGGAACAAAATTTCTTGCCCTATACTGGGCATTCTCTTATCTCAGGAAAAATATTTTTTTTTTTTTTTGAAGATTTATTTATTTATTTGACAGACAGAGATCACAGGTAGGCAAAGAGACAGGCAGAGAGAGAGAGGAGGAAGCAGACTTCCGTCAAGCAGAGAGAGCCCTATGCAGGACTTGATCCCAGGACCCTGAGATCATGACCTGAGCTGAAGGCAGAGACTTGATCCACTGAGCTACCCAGGTGCCCTAGGAAAGCTAATTTTATGAGGGATTTAAATATGTGGTAGTACCCGCGTTGGGCCTGGTACTTGACTGCATTTCCATGTGTGAGCCAAGGAACATTGTGTGCGGTGTCTCACCTGGGGTCCCTGAGGATGGCTTCTGGGCCAAAAATCCTGTGCCTTTGTGCATTAATGCTGCTAGGGAGTAACCACGTTTCCTTCCTTAGTATAGGGAGCATATCAAGCACTTAATTGAGTATTAGGCACAGTCCTGGACTCTTTGCAGATTGATCAGGAAATTGAAGACCCTATCTTTCTAGTTTACTTAGTAGGAAATTTAGAAACGAAATGGTAAAAAGTGCCAGGCAGAACGTCAGTCACTGGGTGAAGTGGCGTGCTGTTTTAAAGTCCACACAGATGATGGGACGTTTGAAAAGTGTAGGTGTGAAACAAGTTTTTCAGGCACTTTGTGCTTTATTATAAAACCCCCAGGTGAAGACCTGAATCCTTTGGCCATTTCTTAGTCCTCCGTGATAGGTAACAATTGATAGTTTATTCTTTATTTTTCTGTGGAAATGTTCTATTCATTTTACTTCCAAAGAGTCCACAGTATTATGCTTTTCTTATTGCTCCTCTAGCTGCTGACTTTGTGGTTCTTCCTCATGTCCTCTTTTTAAAGATTTATTTACTTGAAAGAGAGCAAGCGGGGTGGGGGTAGGGGGAGTGCAAAGGGAGAAAGAATGATAAGCAGACTCCATCCTGAGCATGGAGCCCAGTGCGGGGCTCCATCTCATGACCTGAGCCAAAAGTAAAAATCGGATGCTTAACTGACTGTGCCACCCAGGTGCCCACCCTCACATCCTCTTGATCCTCTTTCCAACATTCTGTTAATGTTGATGAATCCTGGGACTCTTTTCCATCTATGCTTGGTAATAATAAGTAGTCTTAAGGCCTCAAACATAAAACTACTGTTCATTTGGGTATTTAGGCATCACACACCAAACTCCTAGCGTTCATCTTTATCCCTGACTTTCCCAACTCTTGAGGCTTTCCCTGTGTTAGTCATTGTCAAGTGAGTGTGTCCTGTTGGCTCTCCCTTCCAGTTTTACCAGTTTTACCAATCGCACTGGTCCCACTGTCTGTCTCACTTGAATTGTTAAGAGTTAGCAGCTCCCTGCTCCTGGTTCCCTCCTTCACCCTCAAACACCTGGTCCATTTTCAAACCCTCCCGGCTTCCCATCTTACTCAGATTCTAGAAGCCCAACTTCTTGCTCTGATTCCACAAGCTGGCTACTTACTTTGAAATCATACCAGGCATGTACCTGATTCAGGATAGCTGGTTTTATTTTTACTCTTTCCTTCTGCCTGAATGCTTTTCTCACAGATGCCTAAATGGCTGCTCTCATGATCTGCACATCTTGACTCCAGTATCATCTTGGCCATTTATTTAAACCTGCATTCCCTTTCCCTGATGCTCCCTCTCTCTCTTCCCCTGGTTTATTTTTCTCTGTAGTACTTGCTACTGTCTCATACATTCCATGTATCACCTACATGAGCTACCTGAATAATTGGATTTTGTCTGTTGGACCTACTGCTATTATTTCAGGCACCTTTTATTTCTAGATGGTCAAGTGTTTAAGTGAATGAACTGAGTTTGCTTGGCAGGTTCTAGAAATAGCAAGGAGGTTGAGGGTAGAGCAAAGGGAATGGGAGGCTAAGAAGAGGCGGAGTGGGGTGGGAAGGCAGTCATCTTTCATAAACATGTGAAGTCACTGAAAGTTTTAGAGCAGATTTAACTCTAACATGCTCTGTGTGTTACTTACATTGGATTTCATAAAATTCACTCCACCTTTAACAAAAGTAGAGTACCTAGTATGTGCCAGGCCCCACATTGGGTTACAGAGATGAAAGGTTGACTTGGCCCCTTCTTTGACCTTCACAGTCTTAGGTGGTAGGATACCTTTTTAGACCGGGGTCTTTCCCCACATCCCAAGAAATAGCCTTCACTTGTCCAAATGGTTGAAGCCTATAGTGAATTTGTTGCTTTTTCACATTGTTTAACTAAAAACATGAAATTCAAATGACTTTATGTACCCTCATGTAAAACAACAAGTACTTAAGAGTTGGAACAGACATGAATTAATGATGTGCTGACACATGCCAAGAGCTTCATTGCATTAACTCTTGTTGAGAGGAAATGTGTACAATTTTAGGCTCGCCCCTATTCTTTAAGCCAAGACCAAGTTAATGATGAACCTTTGAATGAGTATTGAATGATGCTCAAAAACTTGCCATCTCTTAAGATGTAACAGTATTTTGAAGTGAAGACACTTTCATAGTATGTATGTTTTATGTTCAAGCATATCCAATCATTAGCATTTCTTAGGATCAACTACAGAGCTTCTTTCCCACATCACTAAAAGTGGATTGTGCATTTTCTATGTCCCTAGTATTAATACTGGCTGCTGGGCATTATACTGTGGTGTAAAAGGGATTATTCCTATTTAAGGTTTGGCTTAGATTTTGTTTTATGAAAATAGGACAGAGCATGTTACATATTTTATTTAATTCATTTTTTTACTTTGACTCTCAGGGGTTTCAAGAAGCGTGCCCCTCGGGCACTCAAAGAGATCCGGAAATTTGCCATGAAGGAGATGGGAACTCCAGATGTGCGCATTGACACAAGGCTCAACAAAGCTGTCTGGGCCAAAGGAATAAGGTGCTAAAGCTATATGTTACATAATTTTTTTTTTTAAACTTTTTTATAATTACACTAGCTTTTAACCAATTCTACAATCTGTGTAAGTTCAGTAATTAGCTAATGCCTATGGAAGTATTTCTTTAAAATGTGATGATGGCTTCAAAGGGTGGGGTAGCATCTGCAGGAAAGCCCTTTCACGTGGTATTGGAACGGAGACCCAGATGATGGCGGAGCCAGCAGTGTGAGTGTTGCGTAAGAACATTGCACAGAGAACAGACTTGGTGTGAGCTGGGAACATGTTGGTGAAAGTAGAGAAGGTAGAGTAGAATAACAGGTTGGTGAAAGTAGAATAAGATATGAACAGTCAGTGAGGATAGAGTTAGGAGATAGACCATGTGGCATCTTGTAGGTCATGGCAAAGAGATTGGATTGATCTCTAGACAAAATGGGAAATCATTGGCACAGTGTTTTGTTTTGTTTTGTTTTTTAACAGTAGGCAGTTTTGCCCACCCTCCCCTAGGGGGTGTTTTTGGTGTCATTTCTGGGGATTGCCACAGGTCAGGGGCTTTGCTATATATCCCAGCCCAGTTGTCAGTAGTGTCAAGGTTGAGAAGTCCTGCTTACAAGCAGGGGTGTGGTTTTTGCTGTGGAGGATGATGTAAAGTGCTAGAGTAGACCTGGGTGATTTAGGAGGCTGGTGGAACTGTCTGCATCTGTGTAGTATTTCATCAGTAGGGTGAGAGGAGTCTGATTCAGCTTTACCGTGCTGGCATTGAGCATTCACACAGAGGAGTGTTTGATAAAGGAGTAGCCAACGAGGTCCCTTAAGATGATGGGGGAGGTGGGGAGTGGTGTCACAAAAGCCAAAAGGAGTCCTCTTAAGTTTTGGAACGCTTTGTGTCCTCAGACCAATATAAGAAGATAGGCCACAATAATGCCACTGTGGTTGAGTGAGAGGAGAGGCTTGTGTGTATAAGGTAGCGTAACTGAGCAGTCTTTAGTCTTCTGTATTGAATGTAGCCTGCAGAGTGGTGTTTCTGCAAATCAGCACTGATCATAGACAAATCCCCTAACAAAAATGGGGGTACTGGTGGAAAGAGGAGAAAGACCTAGCATGTTTGGGCCCATGTTTCTTCATAGATTATCAGCGGTTGCTGTCTGCTGAGACAGGTGTACATCCTGAGATGGTAGCATTTAACGTCCATCTGTGGCTCTGTATATTTTCCAGGGGACTGGACCTGTAGTGCTTGAGCAGATTCAGATTCAGGACAGAGCATTAGAAGCATGTTACAGACGGGGGGCTAGGAGCTGTCAATACTGTTGGCAGCTGTTTTCTTGATAGGAGACATTGACTTTAGTGGCACATTCATATTTTTATTAGGAACGTTCCGTACCGCATCCGTGTGCGGTTGTCCAGAAAACGTAACGAGGATGAAGATTCTCCAAACAAGCTCTACACACTGGTCACCTATGTACCTGTCACCACTTTCAAAAGTAAGTTTTACTCCATCCTGCAAAGCTGTTTGGATTAAAAAAGCCATCCTTACCCCTTTGAAAACCCAAATTATATATCCTAAATACTTAATTGTGCTTCTGTATGCCCAGCATCCTTTTAATAAGGAAATGGCTAACAGGCATAATCAATAAACCTTTGTGTCACAGCGAGGAGAAGTGGAGGAGGATACAAAACAGGTTGATATTTGGATTGTAAAAAGTTCCCAAAATACTAGCTGAAACATTTTTTGCAATGTTCAGGCATGAAGTGTGGTATGGAATTTGACTGGCCGTCTCTTCTTTTGCAGATCTACAGACAGTTAATGTGGATGAAAACTAATCGCTGATTGTCAAATAAAGGTATAAAACTGCTTTCTGTTCTGATTTTCCTTTTATAGTCTACAGTTGACTCTTTAAGAGATTAGAGGCGCGGATTCCCACATAGTCAACTACCCAAAATTTACCGGTAAAGTTAGAGAAAAAAATATTAAATCATGAGAAAATATATTTACTCTACCCCCCCCCCAAAAAAATCCACATATAAGTGGACCCTCATGTAGTACAAGAGTCAATTGTAAGATCTCTGCAGTTCCCAATTACATAGGATCATTTGGAGAGCTTTTCCTAAATGGCATGCCTGTGCCCCTTCTCCCCAGCCCCTGGGGTTTCTGAGCATTTGGGTAGAGCCTAAGTAGGTTTTTGAAGGTGTTATGGAAGTGCCGCCTGGCCTGAGAAAACATTTTAGGTATCTGGGACATTGGAGGTATACTGTTAATGCTAGGGAACGTTTTTCTAGAGACTGGCATCTAGAACTCAATTAGCATTGGCCACTGTTCACATTCGAAACACTGAAGTGATGGAATTGATAGATTTAATGAAATAATATTTGGTAGTATATCCCTAAGCTGTTTGTATTAAGTATGCTTGTCTAAAGGTATAGAATAGTCTGATTTTTTGATGGGTAACCAGATTATGGCTTAGGTGTACAATTCATACTATATGTACAGCTTACCTTTTTGTAATGGCCCCTGAAGTGTTTTTAATCCCAATTTATATGGATCTGAATCACAGAGGGGGGAAAATCAGCTAAATTCCGCCTGAAAGCAAAGTGTCACAAGGATTAGATTTCTTTAGTGCTTATACCTCAACATACTGAATGCTGCTGGAGAGGTCCGTCCCTCTTTGAAGCCCCAGGGGTGAGGGTGGTACATAAGCATAGTGGGGGTTGAGGACCACCTACAGTGTATAGCACAGCTCAGGGAGAACACAGACAAGGGAGTGGCAAGAGACCCTTCTAGACACAAGTATAAATTATAAGCAAGAACCAAGTCAATATAAAAATTTCTTTATTAAAAAACTTGGAGGCCAACATTGAAAGCATGGTGTTTGTACACATTTTTGGAAGGACAAAGTGAATACAACCAAATATATTAAAATGGTTTCAATTACCAGCATTGAAACAAAATTAGTGCAAAAAAGCCAAATACAATTGCACAGAGAGTGGCTCTTGGATCTTCAAAGTGAACTTGATATGTGACCTCTCCCATTATCCAAGTGAAAAATGAGAGCTTTTGTCTGGTTTAGTATACATCTGACTCTTCTATTCCATCTGAGAATGAAATCATACTAGCATCACAGCAGAAGTGCCCTGAAATCTCAGCAAATCTGATAAAAGTGAAATTTGCAAGTCACAGCATCAGGGGAATAAGGTATGGATACCCTATAGCTCTGGTAATATCCAACTAGTAATTCTCAAAAAATAAATAGAGATGCTTGAGTGTTGCATCAATTCCCCTGGCCACAGCTGTGACTGTCAGGTTGTTTATCCAGATACCCAACTTGTGTAAAATACACTCAGAATGATTTCGACCAAACTCTGGATTTTAGGGCTGACAACCCACAAAACTGTTCCGTGCTTTGGTATGGCAGACTCCCCTCCACAAACTGCTCTCTTGCTACAGGTTACCCAGCTTGAGTTCAGGTTGTGACTGGCGGCTCATTTCCAGAGTTTTGAGACTGTACTGATTGATCTTGGCATTTTCAAGTTTGGACTTAATATCCAGTGGCTTTTCAAAAAAGTTGACTAGTGACTGTTCAGTCAGAAGTGAAGCTAAAATATGTTCAAGGGACACAGTCCAGTCCCCTTCTGCCTCTTCAGGAAATGTCTGGGAGTCCTGGGTAGTTCTCCCCGGGCTGGCATCTGCAAAAACCGAGTCCTGCTCTGGAGAAAGAGCTGAAGCCTGCAGCTCCTCCCCACATTCCTGGGAGCAGCTTCCAGAGCTGCTACTTCGCTGCCCCACTTCCCCGATCTGCAGCAGCAGAGTGGTTACCGTGGCAATGGCTTGATATAAGTCATTTTCTTCTGGATCTTCATGAAACATACTGTACAGAGTCTTACAGAACTGGATAAATTCTCTCTGGAATTAAAAGTATATATGGCAGCATAACCAGGATGGAAGTAGAATGCATTTTTTTTTAGACCTCATACTAAATTGTTAGAGAAAACCACATCATACCATTAGAAGCAGATTATAAGGAAAGGTAGTTTAGCCCTTCTACTCGGAGAACAGACTACTAACAGTGACTCCAGGACTTTCACCACACACTCAGAAGTGGGCTCTTTGTCTATACAGCAACTATTCAGAAAGGTGTGCATCCTAGAGGACATGGGCACCCTTTAATCTTACAAATCAGTCTGTAGAGAGGGATCCAGAAGCTGTGGATATTTGTTTATAATGATCTTTAATCTTGGATTTACAATAGAAAAAAAAGTTGGAAATAGCTTAATACTGTGACTGACTAAATTAGAGCTTTTTCATCTGATAGGAATACGATGGGGTAACTAAAAACTGTAAAGTGAAATAATGAAAACAGTGGTGCCTGATGCATTTCCAAGTTGTATCCACACTGCTGCTCAATTGGAGAATCCATATGTAATGCGATGGAAGACACTTCCAGTGGGATTTAGCTGTATATGCTGGGAATAGGGTCATGGTTGAGAACGGAGTTATAGGAGATCTCTCCATGATTTTGAAGTAAATGAAAGCAAGGTGTTAAGACAGCCTATTTTTTGTTTATAGCAAAAACTGGTATCACATATATCAAAATATTTGTACTGGTGGCTCTGGGGGATGAGATTAGATTTGACTTTTTTTTTCTTTTAATTGGGGCATAACTGACCAGCAGCTTTGAAATGTGACTATATCCAAGAGATAGCATGAAAATTTGAAACTTCCCAACACTTCTGAAAATTTCAGGAGGGTGTTAAGGCCACATGTACTGTGGTCAAAAAAGACCCAAGAAACACTGCATTGCTAAATTCCACTCTTGAAGGCTCACAGTACACATTAGCAGCAAACAGAATGAAATCCTTGAATAAAGGACCATTTCCAATTTGGATCCTACATTCCACAAACTTTGGGGGTAATCTTTTTCAAATAAAAACCTAGCATCAGGGGCACCTGGGTGGCTCAGTGGGTTAAAGCCTCTGCCTTTGGCTCAAGTCATGATCTCACAGTCCTGGGATACAACCCCACATCGTCAGGCTCGCTGTTCAGCAGGGAATCTTCCTCCTCTCTGCCTGCCTCTGTCTCTACCTGCCTCTCTGCCTACTTGTGATCTCTATCAAATAAATAAGTAAAATCTTTTAAAAAACAAAACAAAAACGTAGCACCATCAGGGCACTTAAATATAGTCTAGATACTGTTCAAAGGTTTCAAAGAGCTTTGCCAGTACTGTATATTATGGTACCAATGATTTTTAAGAAACTGAAGAGAGAATAGTAATCCCTTCTAAGGGAAGAATGCTGTGTCCTCAGTACCCTTCACCCCCAAAAGCTATCACCTCTAAGCAGTAAATCTTCATTGCAACCTAGGTGAATATAGGATGAGTAGGATATAAATACTTGAAAGATAGGATATGGCACAGCTGCCCTTTGTGAAGAGTTTAGAATATCTCGTGTATCTGAACGAATCACAATTCAAGTATTTCCCTTGTAATCACAACATTCAGCTCCTGGAAGTTGTACAAGATCGTTTGATTATTGCTTTAGAGGTTGAGGGGCCCAGCTTAACTTTATCAAGCTCGCCTCTGAACAAATCACTTGGCACAACAGTTATCTCTGCACCTAAGTCCATACCTGGCTCATTTTGGGCAACTCTTTCTCAGTTTTATCTTTTTCTTTGGCTAAATCCTTAATCATTTGCTTCAACTGTTTCTGGTAATCAGTTGCATCACCTGGAGACACAGGAAACACAATATATACTTTAGGCTAAAATTCAGTTAAAGCAAAAAAAAAACAACTTTAGAACTGGGTCGTATGGGAGGAATCCCACCAAATTTCATACACAAGCTGAAAATAGAGATTACATTGGTAACAATTTGTTTTACGACTGACCATGAATAGAGTGTGGTGGCTGGATGACTTCTCACTACAAGAGAATCCTTGAAACCCTAAGCAAGAGGAACAAACATGGTGGTAGGGTCAAGGGGCAGTCACCCAGTATACTGTAACTTGAAAGGTTTCTAGCCTCTGAAAGCAATGGGCTGTTGACTAGGTTAAGTCTGCTTCTAAGAGCTGTGAAATTGTCAATGATTGCAATGTGTGCCTGCTGCAAGATAATGAAGAGAGGTACATACCATTTGACTTCCCAAAAACTAGGGGTCTTGACGTTGACAATAGAGGATTCTTTAATGGTGACTGGCTGTCTCGATCATTTTCAGTGAGTGCTTTAAAAAAAGTTACATGGAACAAATTATTTCATCTTATTTAACCCAAACTCAGTAATTTAGTTTCTTATGTAAGAAAGGACCAAAGAAGGGCTAAGCCAGCAGCCTGTGGGTTGCAGAGACTGTGAACCCAGGCATACACCAAGCACTGTCTATACAAAGAGTAAAGAAAACATCTTACAGACCAGATAATGCCTTTTTTCCGGCTTTATGTAGGTACTGTTTTAATTAATGAAATACAGAATCATAGGACACTGCCAATAATGACCTGGAAAAAGATAGTAAAATCCTTTCCTAAATCTTAAGATAAATGTATGTATATACATATAAATTCTAGAAATAAATGTACAACTAGATTCCTGGATGATGGGGTAATTTTCAATTTCATGGCATATTTTTCTACAGTGAGCACATACTGCATATTTAATAGTTTTCCAACAAAAATTGAAAAAGAATTACTGAATCCAAAGCATTGTATCATTACAAGTTTTCTTGAAATATACAAAAACAGAGCATTATATTGCTGATAATATAAAATGGCATAGCCATTTTGAAAAAAAAGTATGGCAGTTTGTTAAAAAGTTAAGCGTAGTTATCATTTGACCCAGAATTCCACTCTAACATACTACCAAAGGGAATTGAAAACATACCCAACTCAGAAACTTGTACACAAATATTTATAGGAGCATTGTTCACAAGGGCCGTGAAGTGGCAACAAACCCAAGTGTCCGACTGACTGATAGATTAGGGCATACCTATCAAATGGACTATCAAATGCAGTTATAAAAAGAATAAGCACTGGGACATGCTACAACATGGATGAGCCCTGGAGACTCGGGAGCATGACACAAAATGGCACACTGCATTATTTCATTTATAAGGAATATCCAAAAATAGGCAATTCTATAAAAAAGGAAAGCAGGGCAAAATGGGTGGATTGGGAGCAAAAGCCAAAGGGTATAGACCTTTTTAGGGTGATGAAAATGTCTAAAACTATGACGGTCATATAACTAAAAATAAAATCATTGAGTTGTGTATATTTTAAATGAATGTACTGTATGATGTGTGAATTATAGATCAAAAAGCTCTTATAAATAACAATAACAATTACAAAGTATTACGGACTCAGGATCTTCATATTTACTAATAAATCAGCTGTAATCCAACAAATATCCCCAAGATGGCACCAAAGCCTTGAGAAGCTGATCTTCATATTTGGGAGATAGGTTTCCTGCGTTCAGTGGGTAGGAGCTGTTTGTGGAATTTTGGGGTTTTTCTGTAACTAATATTAAGTCATTTTACCAACCTTGTATAAAACTTATACACATTGGCACATGTGAGCATCCACTCAAATTATAAGCCTTGTGTGGTCGTTGAGGCAGTCATGATGAAAACAGAGTTTTTTAGGTAATAACTGTTAGATGTCAAGAGGATACTGGGCCCCTCTGCCTCAGAAATATGAAATGTATACACAAGTCACTAACAAAATGCTCTAACAGAAGAACCAATACAACCAATTTTCTTGGGAGCATAGCGAGGAATGGTTATTTCAAGTGGAGAGCAAGTGTTGAGAAAGGCCAACCACAGAGCAGCACACTTTTTAAGGAACCCTTGTGCACAGTTGGTGGGAAAGCAAATATCCAGCCACTGTGGAAAACAGTATGAAAGAATAAAAAATCTACCCTATGGTTCCAGTAACTGCACTACAGGCATTTACCCCTAAAATGCAAAAACATTAAATCAAAGGGTATATGCACCCCTATGTTTATTGCAGCATTTTTGGCTATTACAATAGCCAAACTATGGAAGCAGCCCAAATGTCCATCATCTGATGAATGGACAAAGATGATGTGGTACACACATACACGGAATATCTCTCAGCCATAAGAATGAGATCATGCCATCTAATTGTGCACAACAGCATAGATGGAGCTAGAGAGTATATATAATGCTAAGCAAAGTCAGGCAGAGAAAGACAAATAGCATATGATTTCACTCAGATGTGAAATTTTAAGACACAAAACAAATGAACAAAGGGGTTGAAAAAGACCAAGAAAGAGACTCTTAACTATAGAAAACAAACTGGTGGTTACCAGAGGGGAGGTAGGGGAATGGGTGAAGTAGGTGATGGGGATTAGGGGTACCCCCTGTCCTCATGGTGAGCACTGAGTAATGTACAGAATTGTTGAATCACTCTGTTGTACACCTGAAACTAATAAAACACTTTAGAAAGATAAAAAGTTAGAATTCCATCTTTACCATCTTTGTGATTTTTCTATAAATCTAAAAGTTATCCCAAAATAAAACGCTTATTTAAAAATTGAGATGAAATAATTGAAATAAAATAATCCTGTTTAGCAATATTAGATACAGACAATGATCGTGAAGAATGGCCGCGATGATAGTAGAGGGATAATTATGCATGTCTCCTATGTTAGTAGGAAAACACTTGTGAAAAATAAAGGCAAATTAAAAAACTAAACTCGGGGGCACCTGGGTGGCTCAGTGGGTTAAAGCCTCTGCCTTCAGCTCAGGTCATGATCCCAGGGTCCTGGGATCGAGCCCCACACATCGGGCTCTCTGTTCAGCGGGGAGGCTGATTCCTCCTCTCTATCTCTGCCTGCCTCTCTGCCTCCTTGTGATCTGTCAAATAAGTAAATAAAATCTTTAAAAAAATAAAAAACTAAACTCACTACCACTGGCATAAAAGGCAAAGAACTTCACTGATGCCAAACCATTTGTAATTGAGGAATAACAAGTCTGTGGGAAGGCAGAGGAAGAAAGCTGCTACAGAATGCTCCCGGGGCACACTGCAGTTGTCCAGTTGGTAATGGCTCAGTTTCAGGAAGTGGACCCAGAAAGCCACAAATGATGGTTATATGCATTTCCAACTTTTCCAGAAGTGTTGGTTGTAAAAACCACCAGGATCTCATGGCCCCCAAAACTTTCCTAGCCTCCTTCATTGGAAGTTCTGTCAGGGGCCCCATCCAACACCAGAACCATGGCCCTGGGGTCCAGAGACCATGCTGGCATTACTAACCCACCTCTGTGACTTCAAAAGATCCAAGGAATAAGGTTAAGGCCAAGTATGACATCTTAGGTTTCAAACTGTTTTCTTTGTTCCCGGTTACCTGCTGAAACTTGAGGGAAGTATGGACTTACATGCCAGAAGAATGAAATGGTCCTTCAAAAGAGGAGGCTTAAATAACCCATCTATTAAGGCAACCAGGGTCTGCTTCCTTACATACTCCACAAGCCAGCGGTTACCAAAGTGTGGTCCTCAGAACCAGGGAGCCGGAAACAGTGGAGTGGCGCCCAGGAATATGGGTTTTAACAAGCCCCCCAGATGATTCTGATGCATGCTCAAGTTTGGCAACTGCTGTCATAGGCCATACAGCTCAGTAATGAAAATTTGTTATCAGCAACCCCAGATTAAAAACATCTGTTGACTCAAGTCTAAATGGAACTTTAAAAGAGAAGAACTTCAGAGTCACATACAAGGCTTACTTGTGTCAAAGCAGAACAGAACTTAGATTTTCTCCATAGAATTTCTTACCTGGAGGGATATGAAGTCTATATAACAGTTTGATTTTCTCATTCATTTCTCCATTATACATAACATCTTCAAAAAAAAAAAAAAAAAAGATGAGAGAAATTGAGGAGATGCAAATGGATAAAGTACATTTGTTGTGACACAACCTCACTGTGGGGAGAGAACTTAGTACGATCAGTACTTGTTCACTCAATACTTCGCTGTCCCTACTACCAGACATAGGGTGTTTGAAATGAAAACAAGAAAAGGTCACTCTTGAGGTGCAGGATAACCTCCTGAATTTTGTCTGGCCTCATACCTTCTGAAAGATTTTAATTTCATGGGCAGGAGTCAAGAACACAGCCCCTAACAAGCCACACCACACCCTGGGCGCCCGAGGAGAACAGGAGCAATGATCCTGTGTGTTGAGAGCTTGGGCCCTTCTCACCCTCCTTGTAAGTGTCATCATAAGAGGAGCCTGCAGAGTGGTTTCTAAAATCTCCAAATCACATCAGGCCAGTCCCAAATACATTTCACTGCGTGGGTCTGCCCGCTCCACAGTCCACCCTGTCTTGTGTTCACAGACTCCCGTCCCAGATTAACTCACTGCAGTGAAGACCCACAGGGTCCTACCGAGACAGCTCACAAATGCTTTGAATTCGATCAGGTGGTCCATGTTGTCATCCAGGAGCCTGAAAGTCCTCTCTGCGAGGATTTCCGTGTGGGCCCCACAGGTCCAGGGTGAGACAAGCTGAAACAAGTGTGCGAACTGCCGGGCATCTATGCGGTACTGCTCTGCGTAGGGCCTGCTGGGGTCGTGGCGTGGGGCCATGGGCCTGGGCTGCTCCCAGTAACAGCTCATCATGTGCTCTCTCTTCAGACAAGAGGGAGAGAGGGATCTGTGAGAGATGGGAGCACCTGTGGGGGGATGCACGCTTAAAAGCCAGGGTTAACTTGGCCTTCGCTCAGGACTCACTTGGCCTCGTAAATTATGTATTGAATAAGAACACTATAACACGAACAAATGAAAAAAGTGCTTACAATCTCATTACTCTAACCAGACAAGTAAAAGATGTCCCTTGTTACCTTGTTACCTTACACTTCATGCCCATAAGATATGTAATTTGACCTCTTTCTCTAAGGTCTTTTTTTTTTTATTATTGGAGCACATATCTAACAAAACTTAACCATTTTAACTATTTTTCAATGTTCAGCTGCCATAGTTTTAATTCTAGGAGACCTAATTTTTATTCTGTTTTCTCATCAAATCACATCTGAAAACAAAAAAGTGCTAGACAGATCTATAGAACATAAAAGAAACAAGTCACCCTCGTTGCCTGTGGAGAGGGGAAATAGGGGTGGGAACTCACATGTAGAACCAAGTCTCTTTTAAGATTTTACTATTTGAGAGAGAGCACCCACAAGCAGTGGGTAGTGTGGCAGGAGAGGGAGCAGCAGAGTCCCCGCAGTCCCAGATGTAGGACTCGATCCCAGGACCCTGGGATCCTGACCAGGCTGACGGTAGACACTTAACCAACTGAGCCACCCAGGTGCCCCAGAACCAAGTTTTTTCACTGCATACTTTCTTATAAGTTTTTAATTTTGAGCAAGGTGAATATATTAACAATTCAAAAAACTGGAAGTAAAAAAAAAAAGTGATTCCAAGTCTTGGGAATATACTGACAACCAGAGCACTCAAAACTGATCCTTCCCTGAGGGTCCCCTCTTTAGGATGCATCTCTTACACCCACGGTAAATCACCTCTTGGGACATCTTGACTCACTGAGATAATTCCCAATGACTGCAGGCTTCTGCACAATTTTAGCGTCCTCCACCCATCACGGTGGCACGGGAACAAGTATAGAAGCTGTAATATGTGAACCCAGATCCTTGGATGAAAACCAAAATGCCATTTATAGTTTTACTGTTGTATTTGTTGGCAGCCTAGTCCTTTGGGTTGCCTTCGCAGAATTGTGAAAAATACCACAAGAACTTTTCAGTGTGAAACGACAGTCCAGTGAATTTCCATTCCTAAAAATTCAAGACATACTGCAAAAGTCCATTGTATATCTGTGTATCCTGTGATACTAAAGCCCCACAGAATCCTGCCAAGAAAAGTTATAATAAATAAGCCTAGGACTTGTGCAACCAGTTTACACAGAACCCTACAGAAAAACAAACCAATTAAAAAAAAAAAAAAGACCATGGATGTAAGCAGGTGATACCAAGAAGTACACAATTAGCTGTAGTCAACCCTACGAATGGATAAACAAATTAAAATTATAATAAAATGCAATTTTCTATAAGACTAGCAAAATTGCAAAAGATTCTTAATAAAAACTGGGTGTGTGTGGAATGTAGGACAGGAGCCCTCTTGGACATCATCAGTGTATTCCCATGGAAGTGAAATTTGAAAAATCAAACACAATTTAGCAATACAGCTAAATACAGTCTATGCATCCCTAGGACCCCATCCCACAGAAACTGCAGCACTGGTGTCCAGGGAAAGGCACAAAGATGCTCAGTCCAGCACAGTTTAACAAAGCAGCAAAAACCTGGAAACATAAATGTGTCTCAACAGATGAACGGTTAAGTAAATGATGGTTCAGCCCTACAATGAAACTATACAGCTATTTTTTCCATGTCATAGGTGGGAGGGAAGGTGTGTCTGAGAGAGAAAGTATAAAAGGAAAAAAAAAATCAGGAAACATATTCACCAATTTGTTAACAATAATTACCAGTACAAGGGTAAGACTGTAGGTACAGACAGGATGAGACCCTTTCATTTTTTGCTTAAAAGTTCTTCTTTTTTTTAAATGGTAAGAGTCAGTATACTTTTATTCTTTATTTTGTGATTTTTAATTAAAATTTGAAAATAAAAGTCTTCTTTTTCCCAAAGATTTTATTTATTTATTTGAAAGAGAGAGAGATCACAAATAAGCAGAGAGGCAGGCAGAAGTGGGGGAAGCAGGCCCTGCTGAGCACAGAGCCCGGTGTGGGGCTCGATCCCAGGTCCTGGGATCATGACCCGAGCTGAAGGCAGAGGCCTAACCCACTGAGCCACCCAAGTGCCCCTGAAAATAAAAGTCTTAACCAGAACATGTAAGCAAGTAAAATATTATTAAAGAGACCCAATGCTCTCTAAGGCCTGGTAATTCAATAACAGCAGGTTTATGGAAGACATAAGTAACTGTTTCAGGTCTTTGGTGTTTCCTGAAGTATTCTAGGACACTGAGTATGTATTACACTGTAAACATCTTACTAAGATTAATGATGTTGTTTTCAATTTAAGAGAATAGAAGACAGACATCACAAATCCGAATTTACGTAATTTGAGACTGTTCAACACGGATGGACCATAAGGGCACTCCTGCTAAGTGAAAGAAATCAGACACGTACTCTATGATCTCACTTATATGTAGAATCTAAAGACAAAACAAAACCCCAAACTCAGAAAAAGAGATCAGAATTGTGGTTCCCCAAGGCCGGGGTGAGGTATGGGGGCACTGGAGGAGGTGGACAGAAGGTACAAACGTCTGGTTAGAGTAAACACTAGGGATGTGATGTACAATAGGACGAGTACAGTTAATGGCTATATGGTGTATTTGAGTTGCTAAGAGAATGGATCCTAAAGTTATCACAAGGGGAAAAAATTCTTTTTTTTTTTAATGTCTAGAAGAGATGGATTCTAATTAAACTAATCGTACTCATCATTCAACAATATATTTAAGTCATACTATATGCTTTAAATTCACACAGTGCTGTATGTCAGTTATACACGTGAAACTGGAAGGAAAAAGTTATATTCGAGCATTAAAAAATTGCTTTAAATTATCAATAAAAATAGATTTCATTAAGTACCAAGCATATTGTTGATCTTGAAAATGAAAGAATGCGTAATGAACTTGGTCAGAGTTACTTGATCTTAACACAAAGTGATCATGCCTGTTCATTCCAGGCTTAGGGAAGGATACAATGAGGTTAAGGAACAGAATCCTTATTAATAACCTATCATGTATTTATAAAACAATGGAAGGATGTTGCTATGTGACCCCTTTCCCTGAAAAAATGAAATTCTAGTTGAAAAGACCAGAAGTAGTGGCACCTGCGTAGCTCAGTCAGTCAAACATCCAAATCTTGGTTTTGGCTCAGGTCATGATCTCAGGTCATGAGATAGAGCCCCTGGTTGAGCTCCATGCTCAGCATGGAATCTGCTTGAGATTCTTTCCACCTCTCTCCTCCCCTTTTGCTGCTCCCCCCACTTGTCTTTCTCTCTCTCTGTCTCTCAAATAAATAAAAATAAAATCTAAAAAAAAAAGACAAGACCAGAAGTATATTTAAAACCCAACTAGAGGGGCACCTGGGTGGCTCAGTGGATTAAAGCTTCTGCCTTTAGCTCAGGTCATGATTCCAGAGTCATGGGATCAAGCCCCACATCAGGTTCTCTGCTCAGCGGGGAGCCTGCTCCCCCCTCTCTCTCTGTCTGCTTGCCTCTCTGCCTACTTGTGATCTCTGTCAAGGAAATAAATAAAATCTTTAAAAAACAAATACATGAAGTCAGACTATGAAAGCAAAGAAAATTCAGAGCTGACCAGGAGTATGGAGAGAGGATAGTCTGATGGGGCTCTTACATGGGACACATGCAGACTCTGGGCCTGGAAAGAAAGTACTGGAGTGAGTTACACAAATCTGTTTTACAATATATTGTATGTAACACAAATATACTATATATAACATAATACAATATATTGTATATAACACATATATTATATACCTTGGCATGTATAATGGAATCAGACACCATGATTATGAAACTGTTTTACTGGAATTTCCTTTGGAAGTGTATCTTAAAAATTATATTGTATCTAGATAGTTTCTAAGTTTTTCTTTGTAGTTAGTCCTACATAAGTGAAAGAGTTGTAAAGCTAACAACAAATAAAATTTCAATAAACACTTAACATATCATTCACAGGAAAGACAGAAATAGGAAAACAGTAGGCTCTATCTTCCTTACTCTTATTAAAGATGAGTATGGTTAGTACTTAATGAATTTTACTTTTATTAATTTAAAGCAATCGTCTAAATTATATAAATTCGGATCTGTGAAAGCTCTTATTCTCTCAAACTGAGAGCAGTTAGCCTTAAGTAGATGAAATACTTTTCATGCTGAACAACACATTTGTCTACCTGTCTTTATGTTCCTAGCATGCCCTGTTTTTCCTCCTTGAAAGTCAAGGAAAGAGGGGTGGGGACTTGGGACACTTTGACTTCTCATATTTTCTTCATGAAACAGAGGAAACTATGAAACTGAAAGACAGAGGCTGTTTACAGAAGACACAGTCCTGAGCAGTCGTCAGCACACATCCTGCTTATCAGGAACAAGGGGTGCCTGGACTCTACTAAGCCAAGGCCATTTCAGTGACTGCGGGGAAATGGGCCGTGACAGATGCACGCACAGTTCAGACAACCTCCAGTGCTCCACTTAGAAGTCCCTGAAGTGCTGCTTCTTACTCTGTCCATCAGTTTACACTCTGGGTTCAGAAGTGACAGTAGCTCAGAGTCCCCACCTGGAAGAGCCCTGGAAGCCAGACCCAGAACTTGCTTTCTCCAACTCTTCTGTCTCCCCATTCACTGCCAGGCTATCATGAGTGGAGCAGTGTGCCTGCCTGCCTTCCCTATTTTTATCCAGTATTTCAAGGAAGGAAACTTTCAGCAGGGCACCTGAAAATTTTCTTCATTGGGCAAGACCTGAGTGTTCACCTATATATCCAAATATTAGAAATATGGCTTATTTAGTATTACCAATATGATAGATTATAAGGTAATTTTAAAATGAGTAAGACTACATGGCAACATGGATAAGTGTTAATAATAGTATTAAGGGAAAATAGAAGATAAAGTGGCACCCGTAGCAGCCAAATATAAAAATTTATTTACATGTATTATGGGGGGGTATGAGTCACTACAAAGTATAGGAGGTGGGAATGTCAGTAATGTTCACTGTTCATCCACCAAGGCCTGGGAACTCTGCGTAGAACAGCATGGAACAGGTTACCAGCATCGAAGGAGGCCCTCTGCAGAGCACAGCTCCCGTGTAGGCCATAGGCAGGCGAGACCAAGATGGAGCTGGCAGGCGGGGTAAGCTCCAGCCTGTGCTGCCACTGCACAGACGCGGCAGACCCCTCCAGCAGCCGCGTACTCACCCACTCCCGCAGCCCTCCCCCTGCCGACCCCTGACCAGCTGACAACCTGTCACTCCTTCATCTTCCCAGAGTTTCCTACCTTGAATAAGTCGTAGAGTTCTTCCAGGTCTTCAGGAAGAATGGAGACTTCTGGGATAACAACTCGGAGCTTGAGGAAACAACCAACAACAGTGGGGTGAGTTCTCTGCCTGCACCCAGAACGATCAGAGGGAACAGGGGTCTCTTCTGCTCGTGGGGGACACCAGGTGTGTCCTGTCTACCAGAGCAGTCTGTTCCTTTCTGATGCCAAGATCACGTCATGGTAACTTTCTCAGGGTGTTTACCCTCAGCCTTTCCAATTCACACATCAGGGCCTCGGGACAAACGGGTAAGTTCTACACTGAGTTCTAAGGGAAGTCGAACTCTAACAAAGACGCAGCTTGGCCAGGATGTTCCTCCTGAAGAACAAGCATTGCAGGCCTCTGTGCGAGGCATTTTTCTATTTCGTACCTCATTTAGTCCCGGATGCTGAGTATTAATATCCTCTAGTATCCTCTTAGTATCGTTTGACAACTAGGGAAACTGAGGCTCATGGGGATTAAATTACTCACAGTCTGTCTGACTCTAATACCCCTGTTTCTACACCAGGTCACCCTAATTCAATGCAGGATTGGGGGAGTGGTATTCTTTTTTTTTTTTTTAAGTTTATTTATTTTTGGTAATCTTTACACCCAACATGGGGTGTAAAGTTAGGTGTAAAAATCTTTACACCCTACATGGGGCTCAAATTTGGGACTCCAAGGATCGAGTCATATACCAACCAAGTGCCCCAAAAGCTTGGGCATTCTTAGGACCAACCACAACAGAGTCTGGGTTAGGGCCAACTGTCCTTCTGACAACCCGTGACTCACCACATTCTGCTTTGTGGTGTCTTCGTGGCCCTGGAGAACCCTGATCCTGTGCTTACATCGCAGGTGCTCAATCTGCTCCACAGACTGGTCTCCGAATTTCTGCAGAGAAACCAGGAGTTACACACTTACAGAACCCCTTTTTGTACAAAGAGGACAGCAGTATCCGCCAGGGAACCTCCCTCAAAATCCACCCCTAACCAGGTTTCCCAGAGGATGTGGGTGGGGCCCTGTCACCTCGTAGGAGTCCCGGATCAGGTCAGCAATGTCAGTCCCAGGGTAGGGCTCCTGGTCGTCGGCGAAAAAGGCATGGTGGCTGCCGATGGGGGGTCCAGGACTGTCCTCGTTCTTAACATGATCTAGAAACCTGAGCACACAACCCACTACTGAAGTACAGTTTCCCCTCCCCTTGCACCACACCACGCACCTTCCTGGGGACCCGGGGGACATCATGTCAGAGCACTTTCAGACGCAGCTCATTCATCTCCAAACTCTGGGAGGAGGGCGAGATAGCAACTGCTGTGCTCCCTTAGAGAAAAGGAGACATGCCTATAGCCAGGCTTGTTGATCTGGGCCCATGGGTAGGTTTGCAGGGACCTGGGACTCTGCTGAAGTCCATACAAAGTTCCGTGCATATGTGCCATTGTAAGCTTCCATGTTCTGAACGGGAACCTCCCCTCAGCTCCAAGACACCCAAGTTCCGGTCCTTGGTCTCAGGGACTGTAACACACCAGCCCCTACACATCCAGGGTCTGGAATCTCCAGCTGGCTGCCTAAGACCATCATCTCCCAACGCCTGCCTGCCCCAGTCAAGGCCACCGTGAGTGCCTATCTCCTCAGAGACAAGTGAGAGTCCCTGCTCTCCTCCTGTACCCTCTCTTACTTGCTAGACAGGAGCCAGGAAAATGGCGCTCTTCACCACATGCAGGCAACAGTGCCACCTGACTGGCTGACTCTGGTGGGGGCGGTGGGGACTACTGCGTGACAAGTGGCAGAGTGGAAGCAAATATTCCACAGGGACAGCCCTGCTGGGCACCCCCTGCTGCCTCCACCTGGTCTATTTTGCAGAGCCCGCAATGGCCCTCCTTATTTCACCCCCTCCCCCACCCAGTGAGTGCACCTGCTGAGGACCATGAGGGCCTGGCCATCGTCCTTGCTGCTGCACAGGCCCTGGGCATTGGCTTCCAGCACTGCCAGCCCCAGCTGGAAAATGGCTTTGATCCCATCGTAGAAGAAGCAGTCCACAACGCTCACTGCGCTCTCCAGAGGCATAATGCTGAGGAACAGAGTCAGGAACCAGGAGAGAGAGATGGAGGCAAGGGCCGAGAGGTCGTTCATGTGCTCCGCCAGCTCAGGGAGGTGCTCCTTGATGAGCTCCTCAAAGACCGACTGGTCCACCTGGGCCCCTGGAAAAGGCAGGTCATGGAGACTTGGTTGGGGAAGGAGGCACACTTCCTAAAGTCAGCCTGAAACTGAAACTACTCTGAGATAAGCAGAATGAAACAGAATTTGAGCCCAGAAAAGGACTCGTACTGAACTGATTTTTGACACTAACTAGAGTAATTCAGTGGGGAGAGGATAGTATTTTCAAAAAATAATGCTCAATCAAGTGCATACCTGTGTGGGGGCAGAGGCGGGGGGACCTCAAATCCTACTTCACATCATACAAGAAAATATATTTGAAATGTGTCATAGACCTCAATATAAAAACTAATAATATAAGCTTAAGAAAAATACAGGGAAAAGGCAACATTTCTTAGAACACAAAAAGCACTAGCCACAGAAAAAAACTATAAATTGGACTTCAAGAGAATCAAAGACTGGTATTCTTCAAAAAACATTAATAAAAATCATAATGCAAACTTCACACTGAGAAAATATTTGTAATACATATACCTGATAAGGGTTTTGTGTTCAAAGTAACAACTCTTGCAACTTAGTGGTCAAAAACCTATTTTTCCTTTAAAAAGGCAAAATATGGGACCAGATACTTCAAAAGAAACAAAAAACAAATGGCCACTAAGCACAGAAAATTGTGTTCAGTATCATTCATCAAAGAAATGCAAAGTTAAACCTGCATAATAGATTCCTTCTTCCCTGCTAGAAGAGCAAACTTAAAAGGCCAATTCTGAAAGCTAACAGGGATGTGAGCAACCAGAACTCACACACTGCTGATAGGGTTTCTATGGTCACAGTATATATCACTTTGAAAAACTGACAGTTTCTTATAAAGCTAAAAATCCCTCTAACCTATGACCTAGCAATTCTACTCCTAGGTAAAAACCAAGAAAATGGGCAATCTTGATTCACAGAGAGACTTACACTTGAATGTGTATTTCAACTTCACTTACAATAAAGCACTGGCAACAATTCAGACCTCTAACAGGTGACCAGATAAATGAATCATGGTCTGAGAGTACGGTGAAGTGTGACTCAGCCAGAAGAAGGAGCAGAGTACCAATGCTCCAGCAACCTCGTGTTGTGAGCAGGAAAACAGACCCAGAAGAGTGCGTTCTCCATGATTACATTTAGATCGAGTTCAAGAACGGGTCCAACTAGCCCGTGGTGACAGACATCAGGAGCAAGAGTTGCCTGTGGCAGGGAAGGGGCAGAAGGGGACTTGGTGGGTTATGGAAATGCTCCAGGCTGTACTGCGGCGGTGCTCACATAGGGATACCCATTACCATGGAGGCTCTGCTGGTCACTGAGGAGTAGGCACTGCCCCCCAGCAGCACCATCAACCAATGGCGGCTTTGGCAGCCTGCCTACCCGTGACCCTGCCTACCCGTGGCTCCGATGATTCTGTGCTATTGTGTACAAGGTTAAGCTGCCTCCCCCAGCATCAAGTGGAAAGGGAAGGAAGCCCATCACTCAGGCACCTGGAGGGAGCCAGGGAAAACAGTCTAAGGCATCCCAAAGGGCCACCAAAGGTACCAAGTGGCACGTCCTTCCTAGACAGCCCCCGCTTACTCCCAGGGGGTCCTCACATTCCCTCAGTTCTTGACTCCAGTCTTCGGGAGCATCTTCCTCCTGACCTGCCCCCACCTCCAGTCTTTTACCAAATTCTGTCTCAAACTGGTTCTTTCGTTTCTGTTCCCACTGCTGCTACCCAAATTTCAGGGCATCTCCAGAAAGGGTATCTGAGAGTTATCAGCAAGCTGAAGCAACGTTTCTATCACTTCGTCCACTAGGAGGTGCTAGACCACAGGGGAAATGCAGATTCCAATGGGCCACAGAAAAGGAAGACAGCAGGTGGGGTCGCAGGTCAGCCCAGAGCAGGGGGCCAACAAGGAGCCTTCTCACTTACTGTATACAAGTCGAGGGAGAGGGGGGTCCCAGGCTGCCCTTCAGGTCCAGCCTCAAGAGTCTCCACAAGGGAAAGGGGACATCTGTCTGTGTGAGCTCCTTGGGTAGGCCAAACCACCCTCCCTTTCAGGTTGTTTCTTGAACCTCAACATTTTTCTTTTCAGGTAACTTACTCCACCCTTTCGGCAGAACGGTACAGAGATTACACCTGTCGGTTCTGCACATTCAAGAGCCAAACAGCGTTTGTACTGGGGATTTCTGGACAAGGACTGATGTGTCAACACCTCTTTGCCCCGGTTCTGGCCCTGCTCCCCAAGCACAGAAGAGGAAGAGGAGGAGGAAGGAGACAGGTTACCAATGACCCGATGGTTGAAGTAGTCGGGCAGCATCCGCTCACACACGGCAACGAGCAACCAGAAGGCCTCCTCCTCCTTGGCATAGAGCAGCAAAACGGAGGTCAGGATGTTCATGGACTGCACAGGTTCACAGAGGAGGGGGTGGTTAGCATCACACCACGTTGTGCCACAGAAGACATGAAAAACCACACAAGCCCAAAGGGTCCACAGAAGTCAAGGCTGCCGATGAGACACCCCATCTAGCCGAACCACACTGACACTTGTAAAGTGGAATGACTGAGTTTATTAACACGGTCCCCACAAGACACCCTAGGCTGAATGACCAGCCACCCTTCTGTCACTGTCCCCATCTAGGAATGCTGGGGCCAGCTGTGGTGCGGGCTTCAGGCTCAAGTCAAATCCAGCTATTCTGTGTGTATGTTCACACACACACACACACACACACACAAACACACACAACATTCATGGGTTGATTTTGCTTTTCATGGGAAAGCAAAGTTTAAACTCTTCTATTTTCAGCTATCAGAAACTTCTCTAACCCCATCTAGTGCTGGGGTGGGGGCAGGGGTGTTTTATTTTACCAGGTTCTATTTTGTGCTTGTTTACCACATCCCTGAATACACTTTCCAAGTAAACTCAACAACTACTTAGAGGGCGGCTTATTTCCACTTGTGCTTCCTGAAGGAAAGGGATCAGCCACAAACATTTTTTGCTCCCCCAATAGCATGGAGATTTTAAAAATAATCCCTGTAACTTCTGCAGAGGTCTAGAAAGATAAAGCTCCAGAGAAGCGTTATCACTGCCGTCCTACAGTGGAGGCCTGGAGAGGCGGTGAAGACAAACTGTCCTGTCCTGGACAGCAACTCATCATGTGCACTGCTCTTTTCAGGCACCAGGTAAAGTTTCTAATCTTAAGTCATCAACCTGTTTGACTATAAGGAGATGATGCCTGAGGCCTTACTTGATACATTCTTTAAGGAAAGCAAAAGCACAGAGCCTACACAGGACCGTCCTGGGTACCAGACAGCCAAGAACAACAGAACCCGAAGCCTGGGTAATCAACACAAGACACGGACTCAAAGATTTCTGCTCCTCCACTGCACACCCTACCTGGCAGTACCCAATTTTGGGGTTCCGGTGGGCATAGGCTGTCAAGACTCTCCTCAAAGCAGCAATTCCGGTTTCATTCTGGAAGGCGGGATGCTCTGGTAAGGAACGGTGCAGGTCCCGCTCTATCTCCTCAGTCACCAGGCAACATTTTCCCATGGACTCCTCCACCAGATTACCATAGTAACCCGGATGCGAGGCGAGATCGGTTACAGCATCTGATGATTTAAAAGGATTTTTTCAAGGGGGCAGGTTACCAGGACAGAGTCAAGGTGGGGAGGGGGCTTGTCCTGCTGGAAGACCTCAATAGGGTCTCATTACTTGAAGGACAGAAAATATCTTGAGACCACACACAAACCAAAAGGACTTTCATTCTGCCAAAAACGAGAAAAAAAAAGAAAAAAAATGAAACAATATGGCTTTTCTAAGAATAACCTTATAGGGAGGGAAACAGCTCATACCAGAAACAGCTGTATTAATACGCTTTTCCCAAGTTGTATTCTCTAGTAATAGGAAGATTGGGTAGATGTGTGTATCTATACATACAGACATACACACAATTTTCATACATTAACTCAACATGAAATTACTGAGCACGTATGTGTGAAACACACAAGAAGGTGCACTTCTGTTTAGTAATCAATTTTCAAGGAACCAACAAGCTGCAACAAGAAATTCAGGGGCTTTGCAACAACGTGGATGTTAACTAGAGGGTATTATGCTAAGCAAAATAAGTCAATCAGAAACAATTACCATATGATCTCTCTGATATGAGGAATTTGAGAGGCAGGGTGGGGGGTTGTGGAGGGGGAAGGAAGGGAAAAAATGAAACAAGATGGGACTGGGGAGGGAGACAACCATAAAAGACTCTTAATCTCAGGAAACAAACTGAGGGTTGCTGGGGGGTGGGGTGGGAAGGATAGGGTGGCTAGGTGACAGACATTAGGGAGAGTATGTGCTATGGTGAGTGTTGGGAATTGTGTAAACCTGATGATTCACAGACCTGTACCCCTGAAACAAATAATACATTATATGTTAATTAAAAAAAAAATTCAGAGGCTGAGCTCATGACAGGCAGGGCGACCCCGCCCAGTCCACCTACCACCAAGATCCTCCCAGGCCTCTGACAGGGAGAGGACTTCAGGGGTGAGGCGTCCACAGTGCATGAGGCTCCCATTCCCTCATCAGCCAGCACCCAAGCACCTGTGGTCCTGGCCAGTGGTCCTGCAGGGGCACGGGTAGCAGGTGGGGTTCCAGGACAGAGGCTGGCCCCATGCAGGGAGGTCCCAGGAGAACAGGACAAGCAGAAGGGGCCCACTTCCACCATTAATCGCCAGTTTAGGTTTTTAAATTCTGATGGGGTTTAGTATACTGCCCTCCCCGACTCAACCTTCTGCGACCGTGATTCCCCATCACACCCCACAAACACTCACTACAACATTTCCCTGTACTCAACACTTAACACTAACAGCTGCCACTCAACCCATGACAGCCTAAACGCCACAGCAGTCTTTCCATCAACACTACCACTTGGAAGGAAAGACAGCTCTTGAGGAGCTAGGTTTGTTTTTTTTATTGCAATGTGTGTGTATGTTCATTAAAGAGGCAGGCTCTATGCCCGTGGCATCAACAGGTATCACCTGTAGGTGGTTAAGCTGAATCGTGTGATTTTCTTTCATTCCTATTTTCCTTCCAACTCTGAAATTGTTTTCATTCAATATAAAAATAAAGAAGACATTTTTCATTTCAAAAAGGCCTGTCTTGATGAAGAAACCAGCCAAAAGGGACTCTGCAGGGGAAACAAGGTGAGCAGTGATAGACCTATCAATGAATCCCAAGTAAGCACATGCCAGCAATTGTGCTGGAAAGCAAAAAAAAAAAAGCACCCTGGGCCAGAGAGGGGATGGGCTTTGCTCTTCAGGGGAGAGACTGAGAAGAGGGAAGGGAGATGAGTGGGGTGAAGATCCGGGATGAAGCCACAGGAGGGAGGAACGTAAGAAGGTGCAGGGAGGGGGCACTTGGGTGGCTCAGTCGGTTAAGCATCTGACTCTTCATTTCAGCTCAGGGCATGATCTCAAGGTCTTGGGATCAAGCCCCACATTGGGCTCTGCATTCAATGTGGTCTGCTTGTCCCTCTCCTTCCCCTTGCTTGTTCTCTCTTTCTCTCTCAAATAGATAAATAAAAACTTTTTTAAAAAATTTGAAAAATCAAAAAAAAAAAAAAAAGAAGAAGAAGAAGAAGAAGAAGAAGGTGCAGGGAGAAGACAGGTACCCAGGCCTGGCCTCCAGGAGGCTCGTGCTGATCTGAGGACAGCAGTGTCACTGAGGAAGAGCAGACCTCCTCCCGGGGCCTCCGGCTGCACCCTGACAATAGGGGCATTACCTTCCTGCCACACCACTGGACAACAGGGGCCTTCCCTTCCTGCCTACAAGGCCCCACCTCTCCTACTGAGCCAGACGAAACGGCCACCCACAATGCAGAGACATTGCTCAGCACGTCTCGAGAGAAATTGGTCCCCATCTCTGCCCACTTGCTGGTGAGGGTCCTGAGGAGGGATTCCCAGACATCACCCAACAGCAGCAGAGGGAGAGTCTGAGGGCCTGAGGCCAGACAAGGTCATCGTGGCATGGCCCAGGCAATTCCTAGGAGGAGAAAGTAGGGCCAAAATCTCCGCAATGGTGTCTCCTGGGGATGCTGTGTGTCTTCCATGGAGGAGGGACTGACAAAGTATGCTTGGAGATGTGTTTCAATGTCACTGCAAGTGAACAATGTACAGAGGGTTGGTTTGTTTAGTCTAATAATTATTTATTTCTTTGATAGAGAAATCACAAGTAAGCAGAGAGGCTGGCACAGATAGAGGGGGAAGCAGGCGCACTGCTGAGTAGAGAAGCCACAAGTAAGCAGAGAGGCTGGCACAGATAGAGGGGGAAGCAGGCCCACTGCTGAGTAGAGAAGCCAATATGAGGCTTGATCCCAGGACTCTGAGATTATGACCTGAGCTGAAGGCAGAAGCTTTAACCCACTGAGCCACCCAGGCACCCTGTTTGTTTAGTCTAGTTCAGAACATATGTCCTAGAAAGACACTTCGCTTCTAGGAGGTCCTTTACAGTTCTCAAGACAATCTACAGACTCAAAAGTTATTTTTAAAGGAGAGGCAATCCCTTCAGCTAGACCTCACATTGGCCAAGGAAGACACTGCAGCCCAGAGGTCTCAGGCTAACACAGTAAGGGTGCCAAAGTTCTTGGCTGGGAACGTGGTAGGAAAAATCCAGAGACAGAGCTCCTGTCTGCACATACAGGCTATGCTGTTCAGATCTGGGCCTCTGCTCCAGAAATATCAGTTAGCCTCAACATACCAGAAACACTTACCTGAGAAAAGCAGCCAGAGTTTGCCACGTAACGACTCAGGGATCCCCATAGCTACAAGCTTCCGGATCTTCTCTGTGCGGAACATACACACGGTTCTACCGTATTCCACGAAGTGGTCGTTCCACAGGCTTATTTTTATCTGCTCCCTGGACTGGAGATGGAAATGCTGTTAATGTACAAAGAAGTCCCTCCGAGCCTTCCAGCACAGACCATCCACAACCCACCACAGAGGGAGGCTGCCACTGTTACCAGAGGGACCAAGAGTGACAGGCAACTGGTTTAGCAAATGTTTTGAAACACTTGCAGGCACAGAGGATGTAAAGATGACTAATGCAGAGAACCAGGCCTTCTGGAGCTCAGAGTCCAGCAGGAGCGCTTACACAAATAAAATGCCATTTCCTTGGCAAAGTGGATAGTAAGAGTAGGTTTGTCCAAGTACTCAAGTCTAGAGCAGCTGGGAGGGCAGGGTGGGAGTCGGGGACATTAGGGGAAGCTTCTCAGGATGTTGACACCAAGCCAGCTGTTGAAACATGGGTCAGCTCAGAGGGTGAACTAAAGCAAGGGGGCAGTGCGGGGTGGGGGGGATCATAACTTGCCCTGATCTCCAGGGCAGCCAGAGGAAAAACTGAAATCTGAAAAAAATCCCACTGTTCTCATTATCAGACACAAGATAGATACCATTACTCGAGGCAACTAAAAATCCTTTAAAATTATTATCCCTAGATGACAGGAGTCATTAGTACCTTTTAAGCAACTTGTTTAATATGCTTTTCATTGTCTGCATTCTCTAGTAAGGGGAGAAGCTTCCATATATATTCAATATTCTTACAGCTTTAGTCAGGAGTTCATTGAGCTGCTCTGTGTAAAGCATATCAGAAGGTTCTGGTTTGAATGAATAAAGCTAACAATTATATAGTAGCCCACTGGGCAACAAGACACAGTTTGGGGTACTAATGTCCACAGACACCCCCAGCACATGTGGTCCCAATGCAGCCTCCCTCCGGCCACGATGTCTTTTCACGGTACAATTTCTAGCCTCTTTACCCCACTGGGCATGACATTTCCCTCGGGTTCTCCCTACAAAGAGGACAAGGATAAGGAGATGTAACAGAAATATCTTTTGTCCAGTAGAACTACAGCATAACTACAGCATAACTACAGCATAGGAGACCTTTTGTTCCAGGAGAGAACCAAGCGATACTGTAAAAGAAGCCCATACAGACACCCCTGGGTAAGAGGAAAAATGCCTGTTCTGCACCTGCAAGATCCCACAAAGGACAGCACTGATGGCTCTCCAGGTCAAATGGCCAAGAGCTGTTCAAAGAGCCACTTAAGGGACAGGTAGGGAAAGCCATCGCCCTTGGTCCTCTGACCACATCCTCCGACCACATCCTCCATGCAACCGGATGTGCCCAGGCAACTGGCACAGGCTGAGCCCTTCCACCTGTCTGGGAGGGAGGGAGGGGTGCCAGCTACTGGGGCATCCAGCAACCGGCACCACACCTGCTCCCTCAAGGCCTGCAGGGCTGGGGTTGGCAGGTGCACAGCCCTCATCAGGTCGGACACCTGGGAACCCCCACTCGTGCCAGCTCCCCCGGGCCCTGCAAAGGCAGAGCCAGGTCACCCACCATTCTTGAGTCTGTGCTCTGGCTGCCCGCCTGCTGGAAGACAGAGATCAGGGCCTCGGGGTGGAGCCGTGGGCTCTTCTCTTTGTCACTTTCCTCGCTATTTTGAGAGGACACCATTTCAAGATCCCCAAACTTGTGGTCACTGCACATGCTTGTTGAATGAAATACAGGTGAAGTCTGCTGGAAAGAAGAAAAAAAAAGGAGGGAGCTAGAAGAAAGTCATTACTGTACTTATGGAAGAGTCTTTGTTTTGCCTTTGGAGGCATGAAGGTAACATATTTTTTTAATTAATTAATTATTTGAGAGAGAGACAGTGCATGTGAGCCAGCAGGGGAGGGGAAGAGGGAGAGAGAATCTAGAGCAGACTCCCCACTGAGTGTGGAGCCAGACAAGGGGCTCGATCCCCGGACCCTGAGATTGTGACCTGAGCTGAGATCAAGAGTCCAGCACTTAACTGACTGAGCCACCCAGGCGCCCCAAAGGTAACATACTTAAACATGCCTATGCAGGTCTCAAGGGAAAGAGACTAACATTAGCCCAACAGAGTTGATCCTCAGGATAGAATATGGTCCACAATAAGCTTTCCTGGGAAGGCTGCTCACAGTATACACAGCATGGGGCCAAGAGGGGGCAGACAAGCACCATTTCTTGTATGCTTCCAGAACGGAGAATGACCACCTGCAGAAAACAGCTCTTGGGTACTGAGGGAATATCTCCTTTCCTCCCTGTCACTGTGTGGGTAAGAAGAGGTGAAGAAAGAGAGGGACGGGTGTGAAACAGCAGGAGAGGAGGTCCCAGTGGATCCACGTCTGTTTTCCAGCTGTCTGGCCTTAAGGACA
Organism: Mustela lutreola; assembly: GCF_030435805.1. Lineage (NCBI taxonomy): Eukaryota > Metazoa > Chordata > Mammalia > Carnivora > Mustelidae > Mustela > Mustela lutreola. The sequence continues at coordinate 64,034,359 of NC_081298.1, read as the reverse complement.
ATGTAACTTCTCTTTTAACAAGTTCCAGCTGCCCCCAAATAACATCCCCCTCAGCCTCAGGGGTGGGGAGCACTGACCCCTCCAACCTGTGAGGAGGGTGCCCACTAACCTGCAGGTCAATAACCCATCAAACACTCTAACCTGGGAGGGGTGCCCTGTAAATCCCTCTAACTTGTGTGGATACCCCACGAACTGCTCTAATATAGGGAGGGTTGCCCATCAACTCCCCTAACCTCAAAAGGGGTGCCCTGCAGACTCCTCTAACCTGTGAACAGGGTACCCTGTTGGTCCTTCGAACCACTTGCTGCATGGGGCACCTTCTAACCTGTGCAGCACCCACTCAGGACCCTGCACGTACCAAAAGTGATACCCTGTCTGATACATAGGCCAAATCAGCCCTAACACAACGTTCCCGTTCTCAAGTAGATCGTGGCCATGTGTACTCCTTTCCGAAACCACTGCCCTAGAAATGGTCAGAAAGACCTTCCCTGGATAGGATCCCGCTGTTTCTAAGCCTCATACCATGTCTTCATCTTGGGAGGTGTCGTAATGCACGGGGCGGTTGGCATGCACCTGCTTCAGCCTCACCAGCAGGCCCTCCACCAAGCTCTCTCTGTCCTTCAGCTCGATGAACTGGAAAGCCATCTTGCTCCGGATGCTGATGATAATGGGATTAGGGAGCAGACTGGTATCCTCCATCTTCTCAATGCTCACCACCTATTGCAAAAGGTTACCCATGAAAGGTATGGCAACAGACAAAGGAGGGCAGGCATTTCGACTACCTATTTAGGTATCACCAGACAGAAAGCCAAACCAAACAACTGCCCTCAGGAATAGATGCAGAAAGTAAAAATTATCTAAGGCAGCACAGTCATGACAGCTGAAAGGGGAGAGTAACTCCAGTACCTGTTAACAGGTGAACGGAGAAACAAAAATGTGATCTATCAACACACTGAATATTATACAGCTTTAAAAAGGAGAGAAATTCTGACACATGCTACAGCATGGGCGAATCCGGAGGACATGATGCTCAGTGAAATAAGCCAGCCACACGTGGGCTAATGTTATAGGATCCCACTTAGATGAGGGACCTCGAGTAGTACCAGTCAGAGACAGAAAGTAGAGCAGTGGTTGCCCAGGGCTGGAGAGGAAGGATGTGGAGTGAGTGCCTAATGAGCACAGAGTTTCTGATGGCAAAGATGAAGTTCTGGTGATGGTGGGATGATACTGTGAATGTACCTAATGCCACTGAACCCTAACACCTAAAAGTGGGTCAAGTGGTAAATGTGATGCTATGTATAAGCTACAACAAGAAGACAAATAAATGTTTAAGACAACTCTTGGACTTCTTGCTTCACTCCTAAGTAAGAACATTTGCAAAATGAAAACATTTACAAAATGACATGGAAGGAGATCACATGGATAAAAAATTCTGAGTTTCCCCAAACAACTGTGCTCAGAATTTGGAGGTCCTGATGGAAACAGAGTGGTGGGTACATTCACCACAGATGTGCCCTGAAACCAAAGGACTGAGCTCTTCAGATCTGGAAGTAGCCTCAGGCTGCCCTGAATTTCCAGGAACAGACTGCAGACTGTTAAAGTACAAAGGGACCTGATCCATATTAAATGAAACATTTTTAAGTGTTTCACTCAAGTCCCAGGAGGGCACAAGAGCCAAGCAATCGGACGTTTTCAAGGTGATGTTTTTTGTCAGTTGCCTCTTCTCTTTCCCCTTTCTGTGAGTACAAGGGGTGGAATCCTACCTAAGAGCTGACAGAAAAGCTTTAACTGTGAGGCAGAGCCTTTCTCTGAACAGCGTCAACACTAATGCAGAGGTGAGGGCACGTGCTTCTCGCCAATCACTGCCAGGCAAATTTCAGGGTGTTGGAGGAATGACAGAAAAAGCAACAACCACACGGGGACTGGTCAAATGCAGGCCGTGCTTCCCTCCAGAGGCCCATCTGCAGTGGGCAAAACCCTGCTGGGTGAGCAGCCCTGCTCAGCCAGTCTCATGGCCACCACAGGCTCAAGGACAGAAGGCGGGCTCGGGAAGCGCCGGCCAGGGCTGCCCCTACCTCTCTGAGTGGGAGGATGACATTGCAGCAGCCATCCTCCTTGCTGGCGAAGCAGACGTAACGGTCGGAGGCAAACATCCGCCCCACGGTATGACAGCGGCTGAACGGTGTCCACAGAGAGCAGTCCACAACAGCGTGCAGCCTCTCCTGCCTCGGCAGCCTGAAGAACGCCCGGAAGAACTCATTCTGTGCTCTGGCTTCCAGGTCCCTGGCAGAGGAGGGAGAGAGAAGAAAAAGAGGCAGGGACGGTGAACGAACACACGGGTTTACAAAGGGAAACGCTGCGAAGCCAACTGGGGCTCCGGACATGGACGTGGATGAGACCCCACCAGGCCCCGCATGGGTCACAGCTCGTGCCCCACTTTACAGCCAACCTTGAAAACGGGTCCTCAAGGCAGGAGGAGTTGCCTCTGCACAAAAGTAAAACACCAAACTCACAGTTCAAAACAGATACTCCCTTCCTGATTTGAGCAACACTGTGAGTCACCACAGTGATACTTAAACAAGTGTTTAAAAATCCAGTATCCAAAAAGTCAGTAACACCAAGTGCTGGCAAGGACGTGGAAAAACAGAACCCTTCGTACCCCTTGGGCGGGAAGGCAAAATGGTGCAGCCGGTCCGGAAAACTTTCTGACTGTTTCTCCAAAAGATTCAACATGGACTTACCATACGACCCTGAAATTCCCCTCCTAGGCATAGACCCAAGCAAATCGAAAATGTACATCTGCTCCAAACCCTGGACACATCTGCTCAGAGAGGCAGAGTTGGCAACAGCCTAACGTCCATCAGCTGACAATCAACAAAATGTGACAGAGCCATATAACAGAAGGTCACTTCGCCACACAGAGCAACGAAATACTGACACACACTACAACGTGGACGGACCTCGAAAACATTACACACACAAAAGACTACATATTGCCTGAGTCCCTTTAGATGAAATTTCCAGAACAGGCAAAACTCATCAAGAGAGAAAAGAGCAGGGCGCCTGGGTGGTTCAGTGGATTAGGCCTCTGCCTTCAGCTCAGGTCATGATCTCAGGGTCCTGAGATCGAGCCCCGCATCGGGCTCTCTGCTCAGCGGGGAGCCTGCTTCCCCACCCCTCTCTCTCTCTCTGCCTCTCTGCCTACTTGTGATCTCTGTCTGTCAATAAATAAATAAAATCTTAAAAAAAGAAGAGAGAGAGAGAAAAGAGCTTAGTGATTCCAAAGAGGAAGGGATGGAGGGAGAAGTGGGGAGTGGCTGCTCATGAGTATGGGGTTCCTTCTTGGGGTGAAGAAGATGTTCTACAGCGAGTGTGGGGATGGCTCCACAACTCTGACTGGACTGAGAAACCACTGACTGGGAAGCCTTAACACGGTGAATTGTACAGTATCTGCTCCAAAAAGCAGTTCAGCTGAGATCTGTGCTTGACATATAGTAAGTGCCAAATAAACATTAACTATTATTATCTTTAAAAAAACAAATCCAAGCAGTGGCTGGCTGGCTCAGCCCATTAAGCATCTGACTCTTGGTTTTAGCTCAGGACATGATCTCAGGGTAATGAGATCAAGCCCCAAGTCAGGCTCTGCACAGGGCGTGGAGTCTACTTAAGATTCTCTCTGCCCCTCCCCCAGTTCTCTCTCTCTCAAAAATAAACAAAAAAATAAATTAATTAATAAAATAGATCCAAGTCAAAGTATCACTGGGGAGAACTCCATAAGTATGGACAGTGGACAATGGGGAAAAAAATCCTACCCCAGGGGACCCCCCCACCCCCTAGTCTTGGCTCTAATATCCAGTAAAGCAAGAAGGCAGCCAACTCACAATATCTGCAAATACTGATGAATTTATGTCCCACCCCAAAATTCTAGTAGAGGGGAAATTCCACTGTATAGAGATTAAAATTTTTCTTTGCCACATCAAATAAGAGTTCTTTAAATTCATCTGAGAGAATTTAAACTTAGCTTTCTTATCAGTTGGGTGACCTTAGGTAACAATTCTCTGTATCACATCTTGACATCTATAAAATGGAAACAAAATTACGTAACCTTTCTGCTTCAAGGGATCCCCTAAAAACCTAAGAGGATGGCCACAATATTGAAAAAGCATATTAGAAATAGCATCTACAGTATGATTCCATTTATATAAATACTATAAAATTTGCAGAAAATGATGTGTAAAGACTTTGTATAAATGTTAATTGTTATTGACTCTGTGTAGTAGCATTTCCACTTTTCATTTTAATTCTGCTTAAATTTCCTACCTGATCATGTATTGTTAACTTTTTTTTGAGTAAAATATTGACATATTTTTATTGAATTTTCACCTTGTATGCTCATTAGAAAATAAGTATTTCAAAAACTCTTTGGTATATAATACTTTTTTTAAAATTAAATTTATCTTCAGCGTAACAGTATTCATTATTTTTGCACCACACCCAGTGCTCCATGCAATCTGTGCCCTCTCTAATACCCACCCCCCTGGTTCCCCCAACCTCCCACCCCCGCCCCTTCAGACCCCTCAGATTGTTTTTCAGAGTCCATAGTCTCTCATGATTCACCTCCCCTTCCAATTTCCCTCAACTCCCTTCTCCTAACGCCCCATGTCCTCAAAAAAAAAATGAAGCTATTTTCTTTTAGGAAAAGATTAACTTTTAAAATGTTCCCTAGTGCAAGGTATTAAATGCCACAGCCTGAGTGATCTTTCAGACACATTGCCCCCCAGCCCACCAGGGCCAGGGCCAGGTCCAGGGCCAGAACTCACATCAAGAGGCCCCTCCTGGGCCAGGTCTCATTCCCAACCCTGTCCTCATTTTCACACCATCACACAACCATTTTCCCAAGAGACCCAACATGGAGATGGGAGAGTGCTTGGAATTTACTGTTTACTAATTTACTATCAAACCCTCACAAAGAGAGATTCATGCATGCCCAGAAGGTTTTCTGGGCACAGCAAGAAATTATACAAATTCTACAGATCAAGATGGTCCAGTTCCTGGGGGAAAGCTGCCGTCCCTTAACACGCAGCACCTGATACTCCATGGATGGCAATTCCAAAGGAGCCTGCACTTTGCCCCAGAGGAACTGGGAAAACATGGTAAAGCACCGTGAATGCTTTAGAAATTCACATACTATCGGGTGGAAGGCAAGACCCCTCAGTATCACCCCAGTTCTCTGAAAGCCGACCTACATTCAGCACATTTACTTTGGAAGATTTATATCTTTGTCCTCAAAGTATGCTAGCCGTGCTGGTTTGGTGAAAGTGAAGCCAGTGCAAACTTCCTGTATGCACCTCACAGGTACAGGTCCAGCCACCACTAAATTCACCTGTTGTCTGCTCCTTCCTAGAAGCATGGTGGTGGGGGCTTTGAGGGGGGGTACTTTTGGTATTTTACCTTGCAGACAGCTCTTCAATTTAAGACTAAGGCGTTCAGTTTTCTGATTTTTCTATTCAGTGCACCTGCTGCACCAGCCAACCGCTCAGTTCAATCCCCTTCCCCATGGCTTCTGAGCAGCCTGGGTATATGACACATCACCTCCACTCTGCTTTCTGGGCTGCTCTCTGTCACCATAGGAGTCTGTCTCTCACACATTCAGCAGCCACAGACCAGTGACCTCGCATTGTAAGAAAGAAAGGAGGGGGGCACCTGGGTGGCTCAGTCATTTTAGCTGTTGACTCTCAGTTTCAGCTCAGGCCATGATCTCAGGGTCCTGGGTTGAGCTCCTTGTCAGGGTCCACACTGAGCAGGGAGACTGCTTCAGGATTCTGTCTTCCCTCTGCCCCTCCCTCTGCATGCCTGCACCTTCTCAAATAAATATCTTAAAAAAAAAAAAGAAAGAAGAAAGAAAAAAGAAAAAAAGAAAGCAGCAGGAAGGACTTTCCTAAATCCTCTTCCTTCCTTAGAAAGTCCTCTTCCAATTCCACCTCTAAATACACATTCTACGTATACATGTGGCATTGAATTTTCTGATAGATGGAGATGAAGATCCAGTAGCTGAAGACGAGTAGCTCAAGCCCTTTATGAAGATCAGAGTAAGACCACTTCATCCTTTTGGTCTGTTTCGAAGCAGGTGGTATTTTTGATGCTTAAAAATATCTGCTCCTCTTTCCGAAGAATACCAGAAACAAAGTCCACTGGTTAAAATTTGCCTTTGAGACCTTCCAATACCTACTAAATGTTCCCCCTCTTCCTCTGTAGAGATGCCCAACACACAAGAGTCATAACTGACCATTCAGGCCTGTAAGCCAGGGCAGAAGCACCCCTAAAAAGATGGAAACTAGCCCAGCAGACCCCACAGTATTTACCCCCAGTGTCCACCTTGCTGGTATGCACTGGCCAAAGCAATCCCTCCAAGAGAAAGCGACAGCTGAGACTAGAAGGGACGGTGCCACAGACCCTCCTGTCTGAACATATGCCCTTGCATGAGCCTATAGCCATGTGGGAAATATATGTGGGTTTATCAGAATACAGAGCAAGAACACCAAGTTTGCTCATGGAGCTACAATGAACATGACCCTTCCTGCACAACAACAACACAGGCCCACACTACATGCCCACACTCAAAACTCCACACTTCATTCACTAGAACTTAGACCCAAGAAATGAAAGGGTGGGTCCTTCTTTTGTTTCTCTGTGAACCTAGAATTCGATTTTTCTCCTCTTAGTTTTGGTACAAATGTACCAAAAACAGGTTCCCCTGTCTCTTTTTCTAACATCAACCTGTTAGAACACTTTTGGGAAGACCTGTGTCAGGCCTCATGTGCCATGGTAACTCTCCCTCCCTCGTGTCATTCATCCCACAGACACAAACCCACACATAGTGGGTTTGTGTCTAGCAGCTCAAGGGAGCTCCAGACAGAATGCTTCCCCAAACTCAGGTTCTGTGGCAGCTGGGGCAGGGGCTCCCACGTTAGCTCCCAGTGTGAGGATGTCCCCGCTGTGCCCTTGACAGGAGACCTCAAGTACTATCCCTGGCCTTCTGGAATAACGTGGTCTTCTGTCAGCTGTTTGCCCCATAAAACATGTACAAAGATTTCTAGAGGCTCTTCGTGACACACCCACCCACAGACCCATGCCCAGCTCATTTGAAACTCTGAGCCAGCAATAAGGAAGCACGGCAGCACCACCACATACGCATACTTCTCCTCAAAGCCCAAGTCTGCACAGAAAACATGGCATCCCTCGAATATGTGTTGACTTGACACACCTTTCCCCTACTCTCCCCCAAGAGCACCAAGGAAAGAGAAGGACAACCTTGCCGTGATGTACCTTACATAGCCGCCTGGGTCTCCTGGGCTCGGAGGGGGCATGAGGGAAACCCAGGCCTCGGAAAACAGGGAAGAGGGTGCACATCGACTCAGCTATGGCTTGCAGTGCCCCATGTCTTTGAAAGTACATCCTCGGAGCTCCAGCAGACCAAGACCTCGACAACACTGGCATCTAGAAGACTTTTTCATACTCAAGGCTCCTGCCTTTGCCCCCTGCCCTCCACCGTGCCCCAGAACAGCCTGGAGAAGTACAAAGCAGCTAGGGCTCTGCAGGGTGGGGACTCGCAGGCCTTCCCCAGTGAGGCAGGAGCTGTTCGGGGCTGCACAAGGAGCCCCTAAGAGATGTCGACGCCAAACCAGAATGACAAGGACAGAAAGCCCAATAAATTACACAGCTAGGATGGGCATTCTTAGTAGGGTGCAAGAACAGCAGGAAAGGGAGTAAATGTGGGCAGAAAAGGCCAAAGAAGTTCTGAAAAGTCAGACCAGGGAGCCAGGCAATCAGCCCGACAACAGGGGATGAGGGCTTATTACTGAAGACGTCAGCCCCCTCCCGACCCCTACACCCACCCCCTCACCCCAGGCATCCCCCGCTGACCTTTAGATACCAGAAAGATCTTCCACTGGGGTAAACAGCCTCCATTCACTGCACTGCAATAACTACGTTTTCCTCCAGCACTTTCCAATCAGTCAATATAGATTTTAATGGTGATATTAAATTTGATTTAGTGAAACACATCACCTTCCCAATCTCCCACCCCCCAAAAGCTGGCTACACCGCTTTCAACCAAATCACTCACAGCTTCATAAATGTTACTGTGTTGGTAAATTTCAGGACCGATCCATTTCTTTGCTCCCCACACCAGGCCCCAAAGTCCCTTCCCCAGTCTCCGTTTTCCCGCCCTTCTGGATTCTGCTGCTATGCCCCAGAATCCCTGCTCCAGGCCGTCCTCTGCAAAGTGTGAGGGCTGGGCCAGAGGACTCCTGGGTCCAGCTGGCTCCAACCTGTCTGACGGGGTCCTGTTGTGCGATGCACCAGCCCATCCTCCCAGCTCCTGCTGCAGGCCCAGCTCCGCTGGGCACTTTCCCAAAGTCCCATGGGAGTGAGAGTGAGCAGCAATCGTGACTAATCCGCAATCAGATGGCTCACCACACTAGTGACCTCAAAGGCACCTTTCTAAAGCTGTTATCTGGGAAGGGAAGTGAAAATACATCAACAAAAGGGAGCCTGAGGAGCATTCCAGCACTTCTGATTGTGCCCTTTGCATCAAGAGACTGTTTTCCTCAACTTGAAAACCTGGGCTCTCTTGGCAGGATGTCAAGTAGACTGAGTCATTACCTGTTTATGTCCACAGGCCTATGTCTCCATGACAGAAAGCTACACGTGAGACCCAGCGAGGAACTGGTAGGCAAGGACATGCCTTTCACTTTTGGAAGAAGTCTCTCAAAGTGCAGTGACCAGCAAAACATACTAGGAACGAGAATCTTGCCACCCATCTCAGGCCAATCCGAGGCACCTGCAGGGCCTTGTTTTGTCCTTTTCTCTCTCTTCCGCTCCCCGATCATTATTGGTATAGAAAGTAGAGGAGAGGGAGCCTCATATAATTCAACTGAATTCTGGAATGTACACGAAGAATGCTTATACTGATGAATTTTCTTCCAAAATGAATGATTTTGGGTGCCTGAGTGGCTCAGTTGGTTAAGTGACTGCCTTTGGCTCAGGTCATGATCCCGGAGTCCTGAGATCAAGTCTCGCATCTGGCTCCCAGCTCCATGGGGAGTCTGCTTCTCCCTCTGACCTTCTCCCCTCTCATGCTCTCTCTCACTCTCTCTCTCTCAAATAAATAAAATAAAATCTTTAAAAAAATGAACGATTTTACCACAGGGTCTTAAATGTGACAAACCAGCCATCTGCCTCTTCTTACCCAGTTTCCACCCAAAACCACAATGCTACATCTAGAAGTGGAGCCGTGAGGGACTATCAGGAGATCTATGAGGAAATCACCTGAAACCCTAGTGCCCACAGAGCTGACCAGAGTATGCAGGCCATCAGCCGGCCTCCTAGTGCTCAAACCCAGTGGAGAGGGGGGCGGCAGGGAGGCAGTTCACACACGTACACATCAATGCAAAACCTATAGAACAGATAGACACTTCACTGGGTGATTATAGAAGCCCGTTAACAACTCCTCCAACCGAGACTCGTTTCTTCATTTTTAACCAATCTTTGTAAGCTGGACTAAAAGGACTCAGACACCAAATGGCTATAGAGATATTTGGAGATACATGAGAGAGAGCTGGGCTGTCTTCTTTGGACCTAAGACAGAGCCGGAGACGGTAATGGGAAACCCGAGGTCAGGAAGCCCAGGGAGCAGCTCAGGAAGGGGAGTCAGAAGACCCAAGGACAGCACCCCAAGGATCTCCTTTCATAAGGGAGTGACAAGCAGCAGCACTCTTTTCACAAAGGAAATGTCAGATGCTGAGGACACGAAACCAAGTGAAATCCATTGGAGTTTCACCAAAAAAGTTCACTTTTTGATTCCTGCCTTACTTGTGACAATACATGACCAATATATAACGCATGCACACAGCAGGGGCTCTAAATACGTCCTGAATACAGGCCAACTACAAACACACTGCCATTTAGAGACCACTGATTAAACACATGTTCTCCCAGATGTTCCAAGAAAATACCAAATGTGTGTAAGGAATTACAGGAAATGTTATAAGAGATTTAAAAATTCTTTTTAATGATGGGACACAGAATGACACAGAACTACCATGTGATCCCACAATTCCACTTCTGGGTATACGCCCAAAACATGTAAAAACAGGCATATGCTCACGGCAGCATCAACGTACAACAGCAAGGGTAGAAATGGCTTTGTGTCCATTGATGCATGAACAGAGAAAGAAAATGTGGCATATCCACACAATGGACTACTACCTAGCCTTAAAGAGGAAGGAAGTTCTGGCACCTGCTGCGACACGGATGAACCATAAGGACATGACACTAAGTGAAATATGCCAGCCACAAAAGACAAATACTGTATGATTCCACCTACATGAGGGACCTCGAGTAGTCAAACTCAGACAGAAAGTAGAGTGGCAGTTGCTGGAGGCTGGGGGAGGAGGGGAATAAGAGTTATTGCTTAATGCGGACAGAGTTTCAGTTTTGCAAGATGAACTGTCCCAGGACTGGATGGAGGGGAGGGTTGCACAATATGAATTTATCCATTTTCAACTGCATGGTTCAGTTCAGTGGTATTAAGGTAGCAAATATTATATTGTGTGTATTTTCCCACATTAAAACTTTTTTTCATGTCTAGTAGTACTAAATAGTAGTGGGATTCTCTAATGATATCAAATCTATCTAGCCACAATAGCACTTGTTAGATGACTTGTTTCTCTAAAGGTATCTTTGTATAAACTCTACAGTTACCTGGTCTAAACCACCAAGTCAGGAATCACAGTCAAGCTTAGCTGAATGCCACCATTTAAATTTTAGATAATGAAGCCGAACTTCTTTAAAATGACTAATAATTCAAACAATTGCTCCAGATATCTCCACACATAGCATCAGTAGGGGCAAACCAATCATAAAGAATGTGAACTTAGAGTATTACTGAGGCACATTTCTAATGACTAACTGGTAGCAAAAATAAATTCATTGTCCTGAAAACCTTTTCTACAAAGCACTTTCAGGGATACCTGAGTGGCTCAGTCAGTTAAGTGCATGCCTTTGGCTCAGGTCATGATCTCAGGGAATCTCTTAATGTTCGCTAATAAAGCACAGTGCTGAATGGAATTCTATCATGAAGCTATCCATATTATATTTACTTAGAAGTATTTTTTATAAAAATCAGTTTCCAAATATCTGGAAAAAAAGCAGAATTGGATCCAGAAATCAAAGTCAACTGCCAAAAAAAAAAAAGGAAGAAAGAAAGAAAGAAAAAAAAGAAACAAACAGGGTGCCTGGATGGCTCTGTTAGCTGAGCACATGACTCTTGGTTTCAGCTCGGGTCATGTCAGGGTCATGGGATCTAGCCCCCATGCTGTGCTCACGCTCAGTGCAGAGTCTGCTAGAGATTCTCTTCCTCTCTGCCTCCCCCTACTCCCCCAGCTTGCTCACTCTCTCTAAAATAAATGAAATCTTAAAAGAAAAAAAAAAAAAAACCTTCCTTATTAAAAAAAATAATCAACTATTGCTGCCAATTACTATGTCACAATCATGATCAACACCACAGGAAAATCTGCAACGAGCCACAAGGGACATTTAAACCGGTACAACTAAGACTAACAAAGCACATGTAAATGAATGCGGTGGCGCACTGCCACAGTCCCGTGGGTGAGGAACCGAAAACAGAAGCGCCTTACCGCTTGGTGATCTGGCTCGGCTCCTGCAGGTCTGGGTCCAGGTCAAAGACCTCGTTATCCAGCAGCCTCCGGAGTGTCACGTCGGCCAGCTGCTCCATGATCTTGAACACCTCATCGAGGTTCAGGAACATGGAGAAGTCACGCTCCTTATTCTGCGTCGTGATTCGGATGGTGTCCGTCAGAAAGACGTTGGACGTTCTTTCCAACTTCTGGATATCGACCCATGGGACTACAAGTTTAACTAGAAGAGGGAAAAAAAGGCAAATGCGTAGGTTACCCTAACATGTGAGCCAAACTTGAGTGTACCAGCAAACAAGAGTCCAAGGATTTCCTTAAGCTGAAACGCAAAACCAGAGCAGGAAAGGGGAAGCACAAAACTGCTTGACAGCTGTGTGTTAGAACCCAACTCATGTTTTGTGATTTTTCTTAAAAGATTTAAGTAAAATTTTCCAAGTTGTTGGCTACTGCACACAAACAGGAGACAGTGTTCTGAAATACCAAGTTAACAACAGGAAAAGAAAACTTCAAGAATATTTAAACCTAAATATTTGCAAAATATCCAAAAACTTCTCCATTTACATAATTTCTCGTTTCAAAAGCAGTATTCATGGTGTAAGCTATGAAAAAAAGTGCAAAAGAGGATTATTCATGATCTCCTTTAGAGAAACAGACTTCACATTTAGACTGTGTCAAATGACAGTCTTAGAAGACACAGTACAATTTCTATGGAAATCTTTAAAGTAATACAGTACAAACAGTACATTTTATAAACAAGTGTTCTATTCTGGGAAATGTTTCCAATACAGTGATGGCGAGGCTAGCTAATACAAATAGAAAAAAGAGACACTGTAACAATTTAAAGTGATTTTAAATGTTATCAAATACTAGAAATCTTTTTTTTTTTTTTCAAAACTTAGCATCCTAACAAAATTTGGCTTAGTCACCATGAATGATAGGTGTCAGAAACTAATTCATTTTCTTTTTCAAATCAAGGAGAACTTCAAGTGTTTCTCTTTCTACTGTTTCTTTCCACTTCTCGCAATAACGTTTTCGGGTCTTCCATGACTTAGAAAGCCACACATCGACTTCAGGCTTGAGATGAAGCTTCTTCAGCTACTTCTAAGTGCTTTCACCTAAGTCTTTCATACAAATACATACAATCGATAACATCAACTTTCATTTCATGAAGCATCTACTTTGTGAAAAGCCCTGCACTTAAGGAGTTCGTTCAAACAGGGAAAGCAGACATGTAAAATAAGCAACCACTAACTTGACAGAATCTAAAGCAGAAACACAAATGTGGTGCAAATTGTAAGGGGACCAGGGAAAGTTCCTGGAGGTGATAAAATTCTGAACTGAACTTGAAGGGTGAAAGAGGCACAAGACTAGGGAAGGGAAAGACCAACATGAATTTTGAGAAGCACTGCACAAAGTACAAGAATAAGGATGGTCAAGATCAGGTCAGAGCACAGACCAAGGGTGGGGAAAGGTCACACACACGTGGCGTTATGTACTGAAGGATCAGACCTGAAGCTGGCAGCGTGAGAAAGAGAGCAATGACCCTGGGCAGGAAGCTGTGTCAGCACAATTTCAGAGAAGCCCCTCCCACTGGTTCAACTTGAGATATAAACTTAAATGCAGAAGAAGAAAAAATGACATATATAAACATACATACGCATATACTTGTTTTATATACACACACAGCTGCCATCCTGCCTGGGTGCTTGAAACAGCATGTAGTTCCAAAAGAAGTTTCCGTGGGAATGACTTTTTAAAAATTCAATATACAACCAACACTCATGACTTTTCTTTCTTATCTTGGAATTCTATCACCTCGCATGGTAATGGTCAGTGCATCAAAGTGTGAAAAGTTCATCATTGCCTGAATCTCAAGTGGACCCAGGTGAAGAATTCCCTCCCATTCCAAGGAACAGCTGTACATCCTGCTTCTTTTCCAGGAGCAGTCGTGACCTTCGGGGCTGGGAACTTTTTAAATGCCCTCCTCCCCCAATCAAGCACATTTAAGAAGCAACAATATGTTCCATTCCTTTAGAAGCATTGGGCTGTCAGTTTTGACAATGCGTTTTCAGAGCAACGTCAAGTAAAAAACCTTCAGTAGCTCTACAAAGAGAGCTTCACTGAAATGTTTAAGGCAATGGAAAAAATGAACTCTCACAAAACCAAAGCCCGTTAGTGGTGGTTGCATATGGAAATAAAATTGTCTGCACACACCATTTGAAGTTAATCAAGTATTGCTCATTATCATCTCAACCACTCATTTAAAAATCCTTCATGCTCTAGCTCTTCCTCTCATCTCAGACCAGCACTGAGCTTCCCGAGGGTCCGCTTCCCCTGCAAACGGCAGCACGAGCCTCACTTACGTTCCTTGCCCAGGAAGAAGGAGTAGAAGCAGAGGTGATTGATGCTGAGGTAGAGCCAGCCTTGGCGGGGGACCCTGCCCTTCCAGCAGCAGCAGGAGTAATAGGTGACCAGCTTCTCTGCCTCTGGGAAGTTGAACCTGGCCTCGAACTTCACCAAGGCCTCTCGGAACTTCTCAGGCTCCTCTTCCTGCTCAGCAAGCCTGCTGCTCGTCTCCTCTGCAATCAGAGCCTGACACACAGAAAGGTAAGGGACCCCTCGTCAGGGAAAGGAACAAAGGGAGAGGCAGGCAGAGGCGGGAAGGGACAGCCAAGCATAGGCCCCTGAGGAGTCTACACTGCCACCAAAACACACACACACACACACACACACACCACCACCACCACCACCACCACCACCACCAGGGGTGGAGGAAAGTGGCATGCCACTCAGTCTACCACCCAGAATCAGGGCCACGGTTGGCGGACTGATGAGCTGGGGGTGGGGGGCAGAGAACCCAAGATAAGTCTCTCACTTGGCCACTAACCAAGCATGAGGCTTTGGGCAAATCACCAACTTCTAGGCCTGAGTTTCCTAACAAGTTACTATTGTGTGATACCTCCCGGCACTCCCTACAGGGACAGGATAATTCAATTACTGGCTCAAAAGTGGATCTGATGCATCAGCCCTGAAGAACTATCCAAATTTGAGTTACAAGTTAGTCTGGTTTTTTTTTTTTAAGATCCTATTTATTGGGCATGTGGGTGGCTCAGGTCATGATCTCAGGGTCCTGAGATCAAGTCCCGCATTGGGCTCTCTGCTTGGCAGGGAGCCTGCTTCCTCCTCTCTCTCTCTCTGCCTACTTGTGATGTCTCTCTGTCACATAAATACATAGAATCTTTAAAAAAAAAAAAAAAAGAGAGGGAGGAAAAGAGAGAGAGAGAAAACAAGAGCACAAGATGGGAGCGAGGCCTAAGGAGCGTGGCAGAGAGAGAAGAAGATTCCTTGCTAAGCAGGAAGCCTGACAATGTGGGGCTCGATCCCAGGACCCCAGGATTGTGACCTGAGCCAGAGGCAGATGCTTAACCAAGTGAGCCACCCAGGCACCCCAAAATAAGATTTACGAAATGAATCTGAAGTCTGGTAAAATTTCAAGTGCTTCTAATTTCTTTCATTATGTTTTTCTTCTTTTCCAAGTTTTATTTAACCAGACATCATTAAATAGAAAAATTATAAGAAAACAAATAACTTTAAAAGCATGTCTAACATATAAAGTTCCAGACCACGAGGCATGAAGGGGATTTTAGGAAGCAGAACGGGAGGCATGGGCTCCAGATACAGCCACGACAATGGTGACCATACAGACCTTTGACTTCCGTGGACTGCAGGGCCTAGTGACAAGCACAACTCTAAGCACAGGGGTTTCTTTAAAGCTTGACAGAGCGGCCAGCTGCTCAAGATACGAGTAGGAAAGCCCCAATTTTTGATTCCTTTGGATCTTCCCAGAGGAAAGGAAGAACCAACACCACACAGTGGCCCACAGATATAAACCATCTCAGACCACAAGAACCCCTCCACCCTCAGCCCCTGCTCCAGGCGAGCAGCCTCCCCACAACTGTTGTCTTTCTTTCTTTCTTTCTTTTTCTTTCTTTCTTTCTTTTTCTTTCTTTCTTTCTTTCTTCCTTTCTTTTTTTCTTTCTTTCTTTTTTTTTAAAGGCATTTCAGTTTTGATGTGCAGGAGATTGGAATATGACATCCCAAACTGTGCCACTATGGCATAAGGATTATTCTGAGCTGAAGGCAACTGAGAAATGGCAGACACCAAAAAGGCTCTCCGCCTTCCCCCACTACTTGCCTAAAACAAGGACACCAAGACCCATTTGTGAAGGTGCCTCTCTCTTCTGTGCCAGGAAGAGGAGGGTAACTCTAGACTCTGACCAGCACTGAGAGGAATGTGCACAGCCAACCTCACAAAAACAGCCCTTCTTCTCTTCCCTTCATTTCTCCCCACCTTTACCTTCCCACAGCTGGCTACCCCTGAAAGGCTGAACACCTCCCTCTTTGTCTTGTCCCTTCCCTATAAACATACTGTTCTTTGTTGAGGTGCTGCATAAGCCCCACATTCTAACCACCCCTCTGAGTTACTCATCACTGAGTTTTCCTCATGTGTACACACATCGCACACGGTGATCAACTGTTTTTCTCATCAGTTTGACTTTTGCCAGTTCAATCTCCAGGCCGTAGGAGGAGAACCTAGGAGGCTAGAGGAAAAGCTGCTTCCTCCTCTGCAGAAGCTTTCCTAAAGACACTACAGCAGAAATGAATTTCCTTCCTCCATATTAAAAGGAGAAACTCTAAATCAAAAAACCACCACAGCATACATTAGACAAAGGAGAAGGGAGGCATATGAGAAAAATAGCCATGGAAGAGGCATTTCTGTAGCTAAGCCCCAGTGGGATCTGACCTAGGGAACCAAGCTAGTCAGTCAGACCAGGCAGAGATGGTAACTGACAGACTGAACGAGTCCCCACCACAGCCTGGGTCTACCTGCCAACCCCTGAGGCTAGAGGGGACACCAAGAGGCCACCAGCCAACAAAGCCACACTGCCTGACTCAGGAGACCTTTGGTTCCTACCTGGGGACATCGGAGTCCCGGATACCCAAAGGAATATTTCCACTTTGTCCTTTTAAAACCGAGAATTCATTTTGACACCCTTTACTAAAAGCTGAGGCACTTTTAAGGCAAACGTTTGAGGAAAAAAATAAACAAAATCAATGGTCTGGGGGATTTTACTGACAGGGAGGAAAACTAGGCTAATGTGTTAAAAGTGTTTAATGAAGGTAAAAATCGGAATGAGAAAGTCTCTCTCTGCCTGACGGGGCATATAAAGCACCGGGTACCAATTATGTTGTTGAAATGACAGAGAAGATGGAACTCACAAGATATTCACAGATACCCTCCAAAATAGTCCTGTCTTGCCCTCTCAAAACCTAATTGATTTTAATTCCATTTAATTAACATAGCTGAAGAATAAACAGCCACTTTGGGGAAGAGGAAAGTGCCAGGTCCAACAAAATAGAATGAAAAGATGTCACAACTGCAAAAAGGTGGGAATAACGAGTTTAAGGAGTCAAGTAACATTTCTGCTCTGCAAAAACATAAATGTTGGCATTTTTTTCTCCCTGAGACAAGAGAGAACCTTCCCTTCTATAAAGGAAAACAAACACTTGGGCCTGAGAGCGTGGATTTTCTGGTTTCATGTGTATTTTGCCAGATTGACCATGAAGTTTGACAAGTGACCAGTCCAGCTCCTCTGACTGTGTATAAAGCCAAGATGTTCAGTCGTGGTGGAGAAAACTGTTCGAATCTGATAAAAAATGCTACAGTGTTCAAAATGTCATACAAAAGTTCTAAGATGGGGAATTGGGAAGAAGCATTTCAGTCAAACAACCTACCTTTACCTTCCCCTTGACAAAGCTGGCAATGTCATCCTTATTATCAAAGACAGACAAAGTGTGCAGGAGATTCTGCTCCAGCCAGTCCCAATGCTGGTTTATTTCCTCTAATGTCGCACCTGGGTTAGAACATAAAAAGATACCGAAATTAAAAGTAATTCCTAGATCATGAACTCCTTTTCCAAATATTCTGAAACCTCTGTTTGTGATTAAAACATCCTGGCTTCTCACATCCTGGGCCATAGCAGACAAGGAAGACACCCTCCTTTGAAGTCACGGAGTCCTTCGCCACAGCACTGGGATTTGCAAACACCCATCCACTGCTACATGGGTAGGCCAAGAACTGCATGTGGACATCCTGTCGCCCTTGCTGAGGCCTGGACTTCCCACCACATCCACTCAAGTGACAGAAACATTCATAATTACGCAGCTGTTCCAAGGGAAACAAGCCCCCCAAAGTGGGCCAATTCCAAACAGTCTCACATAGTTTACCCTGTGAGGACAGGGATCCCTCAAGAGGGACCTCAGCCCAGGGTCACAGAGGAGAGAGCCTTCTGAGAAAGCTCTACTGCTTGCCCAAGGGTGTGGCCACTCGCAACAGGCATCATTAAATACAACAGCAACAACCTAGGGAACTTCCAGGTTTACCAAGCTGTACTTCATATCATTTATAATAATATCCCTTAAGAACATATATGAGAGATTATATACTAAATGTTTGAAATGTACATTAAATCATATCTAGTAAGTTTCCTTCCAAGGCAATTAAAAAGAAATCACCCCATTACTGAAGCATTAAGCAACACTGTTACCAAAAAGCTTAGTTATTTTAGTATTTCCCCTCGAGGAGACTCCTGCTACTCTCCATTAGACAATGGGCACCTTGGCACAGGGACTGTGCCAGCTCCTAGTGAAGGACCCAGCCTTGAAGCAAGCCCGGGATGGACAGGAAAAGGGACGTGTGCATCAGGTGTGCATAGTACAGGAACAGATAAACGCCCAGCTAGGAGGACAAGATTTCCAAAATGGGAAGCAGGAGATAATCTAACCTCTAAGAGGTCAAGGGCTACCCAATACCAATGCAGAATAAGCTCGCCAATGTGAGAGTCACAGCGGTCAACAGAACCACATACCATACACACAAAAGTCAGACATGCATTTTTTTTTAACAGCAAACTTTTTGTATGCTATTTGCAGATTTCCTCCCTGCAGAGCATAGATGCATGGAGGGATATTTTAAAAAGCCTAGGGATAAAAATGCCAGAGTTCTTAGAACTTACTGCAGACTTGTGCTTTTAGGATCAGTGAGTATAAAGAACATCTGTGTGGGGACCGATTTTTCTGAACGGACAGTTTAGGAAGGAGTCATCAGAGCAATCCAAGAGAATTCTTCATAAGGAAAAGCAAGAGAGAGATCTGGTCTCTCTTCCTCTTCTTATAAGGAAACCCATCATGGGGCCCCACCCTCATGACTTTCTGTAAACCTAATTATATCCCCAGGCCCTACCTCTAAATACTACCACACTAGGGGCTAAGGCTTCAAGATATGAACATGGGGGAGGAAGATACCATTCAGTCCACACCAATCTACGCAGCTGTCCATCAAGCCACCCCTCCCCCCAACTCTTGCTCTTTAAGGACCAACAGACTGGACATGCAGCCACGTGCAGTTTAGGAGAGCAAGCTGGGGGACGGGGCATGGTCAGGATCATCTCACTCTCCTCCCCCTCCCACCCAGGAGGCCCTTGTGGTTGCTGGAAACGCCTGGCCCTTCAGAATCCCCATTCCTCTTACAAGGGGGAAAGATCCTTTCAAAACACAAGTCAAACCCAGTTCTGTCAGGCTTCACAGCAGGATTCTCATGAGGTTTCTAAGTGTCATCTACCTGAACTTGAGCCCCTCATAGTCTGCTTGGTGCCTTACACTCAGTGCTCAGGTCTGCCCACCTCTGGCTTAAGACTCTGCTGTTCAGTGTCTTCCAATGGCAACCATGTAGGTGTCAGTCACAAAAACACTTCCTATAATTGCGGGTGGGGGGGGGAGTCAGCAATGGGGTCTTCCTAGCGGGGGGACAGCAGATCACACCATTGCAAGAGAGTCCTTGGGTCTTCACTAAAGCCAATAAACTTGCAAGGAGACTTAGGGATGCCTGGACCTCTGCCCTTTTCTTTAAGGTTTACTCTTTCTAGATGTTTGTAATTTATTATCTATCGTAATAAAACCAACTGGCCAGACTATTTAAGGCAAAGAATAAATGGGAAAAAAATTTGAGTATTTTTTTGAGTATGGGGTCATCAATCTTTGAGTATTTTTTTTTAAATTTATTTATTTGAGAGAGAGAAAGCATGTGAGCAGGGGATGGGGAGCAGCAGAGAGAGGGAGAGGGAGAACCAGAAGCAAACTTCCCGCTGAGCATAGAGCCTCCAGAGGGCTCAATCCCAAGACCCCACAACCAAGACCATGACCTGAGCCAGAATCAAGAGTTGAACGCTCAAGTGACTGAGCCACCCAAGCGTTCCTTGAGTATGTTTTCATGACCTCCTAATTCATTTAAAAAACAAAACAAAACAAAACAAACAACCTTGGCAGAATGAGGAAGAACAAGAGAAGGGAGAAGACTCACCTTTGTGACTTTTCTATTCCAAGGGCTAGCTCACTACTGTGTAAGGAAGACTTCTGAATGAGGAAATGGAGACTCAAACACTTCTCTAAGGTCATATGTATTGAAGGAAAGGCAAAAGCAGGGTATGAACTCATTCTCTACAACCCTGAAGTACCCTGGTGTCCTCCCATTAATAAGCGGCATTTCAATTTCAAAATAACATTTACATAATCCTTACATCCATTACTCCTATGGTTTGACACTAAAAAAAAAAAAGTTATATTGTGTTTGTACTTAGAGCAATTCCAATTTCCTGAGTGCATCTTTCTGGATGACATGAAACAGGTTTTCATCTATCCTATTAAGCTCAAAGGGACAGCACAGTTCATTCCAAGCAGGTCATCCTCAGCTGATAACCACAGACACCATGATAAACACTATGAACAAGCTCCAACACAATCTATCACATGGAATGAAGACTTGAAACAAAGCCATCAAAATTTTAGGCTTCCATCCTTTAAAAGATTCTTCTACTTATGGGGAGGAGTTTATGTCAGGGAAAGGTAAATTCTAAAACAAAACCACGCCTACATCTTGAGAGAGAAAACAGGCACACAAATAAAAATCTGTCACTGGGCCACAGTTAGATTTCATCACAATCTATGCTGTTCCTGAATACAAGACATCGCTGTATGTCTCTCCCAGCCAAGACAATCAAGATGATGAAACTTTTCCAGCCTACTATCTTCCATTTCCTACAAAAGTTGCCAAATGGCAGGGAAATTTTCCAAACTATAATTTCCTCTGCAGGGAAGTCTTATGATAGGCTTCCAAAATACCGTAAATCACTACAAACCAACTGCATGTCCTCGGCCCCAAAGGACTAAAAAGGAAAGCCACTCAACAGGTCTCACACACCAAAGTTCTAACCCTAAGCTGTAACCAAGTTTCCCAAATTACATGAAGTATCCCATCAGGAGACAGCTTTTTAACAAACAAAGTAGAAAAGAGAATACATGGCACTTTATAAGGCCAATCACTGACTTATAAATTTGTTAGAGTGAAGCATACACACATAAATATTTTCTGTCTGTGGGTCATGCTCAAAAAATATCAGAAAGCCACCATATTACAGACGTACAAGTGGTGAGAAATGTAAAGAGAAAATAAGAACATGAGAACATGTCACCCATTGAAGCAGTGGAATGATAAAAAGGCTACAAATACCCAGCATAGCAATATTCTCAGTGTTTCTGCTGTGGCCTTCCAGAATGAAGACAGAGGGCAGCTACTGCATATGCTGAAGCTCTAACCCCCCGATATGACCATATTTGGAGACAGGGCCTTGAACAAGTAATTAAGGTTAAGCGAGGTCATAAAGGTGGCATCTGGATCTGAGAGGACTAGTGCCCTCTTAAGAGGAAATGGGCACCTGGGTGGCATAGTTGGTTAAGCATCTGACACTTGGTTTCCTTGGCTTCAGCTCAGGTCATGGTCTCCGGGTGGTGAGATCAAGTCCCGAGCTGGGGACTGTGCTCAGCATGGAGTCTGCTTAGAGTTTCTTTCCCTCTCCCTCTCCCTCTGCTCCTACCCCCAGTGCATGCTCTAAAAAATAAACTGAAGAAGAGAAGAGGAGGAAGAGGAAGAGACACCAGGAAGGCCCCATGTGAGGATACAGGGAGAAGACAACCACCTGCGAGACAAGGAGAGGGGCTTCAGGAGAAACCACCCTTGCCGGCACCCGGATCGCACACTTCCAGCCTCCAGAACAGGGAGCATATCAGTGTTGATTTAAGCCACTCCATCTGTGGTATTTTTGTTATGGCAGCTCTAGAAGGCCAATAGAGCTGTAAAACCAAAATTTATAGGAACACTGTGGATTTTAACAGAAATCCAACTGGCAAAATTATACCCTGTTTTATTAAGGCAAAACAAGATTTCTATTGCTTCAGAAAAAGGCTTCTATTTCCTAAGAAAATCAAAGTTCAGAGGATCTTAAACATTACCCATACAAAAAGTCAAATCAGACTTGCAAATGCCTATGCAAAACTAAAACACAGTCCTAGAAACCCCAATTAACCACACAACTACCAGGAGTGGTAATTTCTAAATTACTAACTCTAAGGCAGAACAGGCAGAGGTAGTAGACACAGGCCGTTTTTTGAATTCTTGGCATGTGTCCAGGCATTTTGTTAGATAGGTCATACACTTGATATTGTTTATCTTAATAAAAATAGCACAAGGTAGGTGGTATTGTTTTCTGGGTATGAAAACTTAGGGCAGAGAAGAGCCAAGCCCCAGGCCAGTTCTCCTGGCTGCTAAGGCCTTACTCTATCCTAACTCACAGTGGAGATGGGAACCTGGGGAGCTGGGCAGGCAGCTCCCAAGAGCTAAGTCACTTTCAAGCTCACACACACAGCATGTACTCGCCAAGGTTTCCCCCAGAGGTATTTTTAGGAAATAAAACAGGCAGCTCATTGTCTATACCTACAGCTTCTGCACGAACACTGCCATAAATAACTTGATCCAAGCTTCAGTTTTCAAAAGCAACTTTTCTCTCTGCTTAATAACTATTCAACTGAATTAAGGGCCTTCTCTAGCTAACCTAAATCCTAATTTACAATGAATGGACATTCCATGTGTGTAGTTAGGATCTGTTTCTTTGACAAAGCACATTTCTCCTACGTCCAAACACTCGATGTCAACCACCAAATGCCTGGCCTGAAAGCCATACAGACCACAAAGGGACTCATTAAAAGCAACACTGCCAAAAAAAAAAAAAAAAGCAACACTGCCAAGGCAGTGTCATTTCTAAATTTCACACAACACTCATCCTAGACAGAATAACTCAGAAGCAAAGAATTTGAGCAAAAAGTCACAGATGAGCAGGCGAGAGGGTTGAACCAGAGCCTTTCATTTTCAGACACCATACACTCTTCACGTGGATACGCTAACATCAGACCCATGCCTAGAGCAGTATCCCCACACGAACCAATATCACATCATCACAACTGACCGTATTTTTAAACCCACGGACATCTCACTATATTGTTTAAGAAATTAAATGTTATACCTTTTTTCCCTAATTTCCTTGGCCTTTTCTGAATTCAAATTAAGATACTGAGTGCCTAAAAGTACTTGCCGTAAGTGAAAAAAATCAACCTTCCTGACACTGAAAGTAAAATGGATTTTCAATTTATAATTATAACAGTCATTAAAATGTCCTTGTCTTAGTGCTATTAGAAACACTGCTCAGAATTAGAAACAAAGGTGTAGGAAAATTTGACTTAACCAAAAGGAAAAAAATAATCAATAGAAACAGAACCAGAAAGGACACAGATAAAATAATCAGCAGACAAGGACATAAAACAGCTATCATAAACATACTCCAAAGTGTTCAAAAAGTAGAGGAAAGCATGAGGATGGTGAGAGAACCAAACTGAAGATACAGAAAAAGATCCAAACCAAACTTGTAGGGATGGAGAAATAGTGTCTGAACTCAGAAATAGACTGGATGGGATTAAAACTAGGGAATCTGGACACAGTGATTAAAAACTAAAATGAAAAGCAGAAGACAAAGGATTAACAACAAGATAAATAACAGAACATCAGTGAGCCCTGGAAACAGCAAGCAGACTACTAATTGGAGTCCTGGGATAAAGGGGAGGGGTGCCGGGCAAGAAACAGAGAACAGAAAAAATATGCATATATTTGAAGAAATAGCTAAATTTTTTTCATGTTTGATGAACACTATAAACGCACAGGTCCAAGAATCTCAACAAACTCCAAGCAGAAAAAGCATCAAGAGAAATCACATCTAATCAAACTGCTGAAAGCCAGTGATGAAGGGAAAAGACGATAATTATAGAGCAACAAAGAATGAGAGATTTGTCAGAAGCAATGCAAGGCAGAAGACAAAGAACAGTTTTAAAAGTATTAATAGAAAAAGGCTAATTTACAAGTACTTGAAGAAAAGGAGTGAATTCCTGTATAACTTGGGAATAATAAAACCTTCCTAAGCATGCCTCAAAACCATCAAGTATAAAAGAAAGGCATTCTGAATCCCACTACATTAAAAAGCCTTTGCAAGGTAAGCACACTGAAAGCAAAGCCACTAAAGGGCATGATAAACTGGAAAAAGATTTTTTTAATTTCATTTCTCAGACAAAGGCCTAATATTCTTAATGCTTAGGTAGTGTCTAAAAACGGAGGGGAAGAAAAGAATCGCCCAATTAAAATAAAGAAGCAAAGGGTAAGAACGAGGAGTTTCTGAAAACAGCCCTAAACATGAAAGATGCTTGACTTCCTCATAATACAAGCACAGCAAACAAGAACCATTGCAGAAACACCTATGACATTGGTGGAAATGCCCAAGTTTGACAACAGATCCAGTGACGAATCTGGTAAAGCAGGTACTTTCATCCACTGCTGATGTCAATTTGTCCAACAGTACAAACCCAGTGGAGGAAGGGACATTTAGTGGTATCTAACAAAGGTTCATATTCATTTACGAGAGATGGGATTGCAGGATGGAAAGGGTAACCTACCCCAATGATTCTGCAGCATACGCACAAAATTATTTAACCACCAGGTTATTCACTGAGCCATGGCCAGGGATGAAGACGCCACAAACGTCCATCAGTAGAGAACAGGATGAATCAACTATGGTACTCAGTTCTATGTAATGAAAGACAAAACAAAACAAAGAAGATAATCTCAACTCTGATGCGGAATGATTTCTAGGCTGTGGTCTACGTGAACTAAGGCAAGGCATAGAATAGAATATATGTGACCTTTATAAAAGGAGGGTGTGAGAGTGTAGAGGATATTTGTAAAAACAGAACAGTAGAAAGTTCAGCTAACAGCTCAGCTAAAGCTCAGCTGTGGCAGAGGGAAGGGACAGGGAGGGGATAGCAATCAAAGGCTTCTCTCCACAGACCTTGTCTATAGATTGTATAGGTCTGATTCAGGCATTACAAAAGAGTTTTCCTTTTTTTAAAAAAGTTAAATCAATAAGGGGGAAAAAAGTAATACTTGAGTAAATGGATAGACTTTTCAGGTTACAAAATGATTACACATAGAAAACAGCTATTTTAAACAATGTTGACTATACATCCATAGTTAAATATATTCTAAGGCTAAACAAAGCTGCCAAAACTTAAATTTCACTCGGTACTCTTATTATTAATATTGACAACATTTAGATATAATATGTATGTGGATGTGTGAGATAGTTAATTATGTGAATATTATTAGAAACCAAGATTCAGTGTTCAAGAGAAAAACATAAAATCAAAGCTAAGTTATAACTATATAGTTTTACAGTTGAATTAGAAAGTTCATGTGTGACTCACTAAATTCTACCCCTGAAATGAATATTACACTATGGTTACTAGCTAGCATTTACACTAAAATCTTGAAGCATAACAAGAAAGTTAATATGAACTCGTGACTTACTTTTCTTTTTTGTGACACATACTCCTTAGCTCATACTTCCTGAGAAGCCTTACAAGCAGTGAAAACCCAGTAACAATGACTGTGCCCTTACACGCCATTCTCCACTAAAAGGAACCAGTGCTACTGGAGAAATGGTGGATGCAGACAGGAGGTAGGAAAGGCACAAAGTGAACGTTCCACATCTCACTGGCCAGAGAGCAGGGAAGCACTCAAAGGTGACTGGCAGCAGGACCAAGTGCCAGAAGCCAGAGGAAAGTGCTGAGGGGCAGAGGACAGCACAAGCCCAGTAACATAAAGGACCACAATTAACAGACACACAATATATCTATAACAACTGGCTCACCGTACAATACTTCCAACTTCCTATACTTGGAAAAACTTCATGATAAAATATTGGGAGCAGTACTTGAAATTTTAAGACAATGCTAAAAAGGGACAGGGAGGGAAGAAAGAAAAGAAAACAAAACAAAACAATTCACTTGTCACCACTGCCGATCACCAGGGCACCAACTCCTCACACTAACAAGAGGCAATGAAAGGATCAACATCAGCATTCCCCTCCTCTCTTTTCTAAACATTCCATGTCTCAAGGTCACCAAGTAGTCCCAGTTAAGTTCAAGTTCTCCTATACAGTCAAGCCCAAGCTCACAGCTATAAAACAACACATCAAATTGGGGTGGGAGAGTGGTGGGAAATCACAACCTTGTGATATGTAGAGGAAAAAGTTAATAGGGCAACAATAGGGCAGGGTTTTAAATGGGCCAAACCACTAGAGGAAAGGTTGATGGGGAAGAAGGCAATTAAAAACAGCCACCCACGGGACGCCTGGGTGGCTCAGTTGGTTAAGCCGCTGCCTTCGGCTCAGGTCATGATTCCAAGGTCCTGGGATCGAGTCCCACATCGGGCTCCTTGCTCGGCGGGGAGCCTGCTTCTCTCATCGCTGCCCCTGCCTGCCTCTCTGCCTGCTTGTGTGTACTCTCTCTCTCTATCTCTGGAAAATAAATTAAATCTTAAAAAAAAAAAAAAAAAAAAAAAACAGCCACCTGAACTCATTAACTAACCCAAGCATCACTAAGACTAGGACACCCAGGGGAACCGGGCCTGCTGAGAAGACATGGTATAAAAGACATGGACTGTCCCCATCAAGTATTTTTTTAAGAAAACATTAAACCTGAATTTAACTGACCATTTGTAAGTATCTTCCAGCTTGGGGGACAAACGAAGAACTAAGAAAGGAGCTGAGCCATACTTTGAGGAAAGAAACAGAAACATAATGCACAGGACATTCTATGTTAAAAAAAAAAAAAAACTGGCCGAATTTCTTCACCAAGTCAATCACTTGGGGGGGGGGGGGGGGACAAAGTTAGGTGGGAGAGGGGGAATGGAGGATTTCCTGACTAAAGGAGACCAAAGAGACATAGTCACCAAATGAGGTATGTGGCCCTTGTTGAATGTGGATTAGAACCACCCAGATCAGGCCCCTGGGTGGCTCAGTCCTTTAGTGTCTGCTTTAGGCTGGGGTCATGATCTCAGGGTCCTAGGATGGCATCCCACTTTAAGCTCCTTACTCAGCATGTAGCCTGCTTCTCCCTCTGCCTGCCACTCTCCTTGCTTCTCCTCTCTGGCTCTGACAGAGAAATACATAAAATCCTTAAAAAAATAAATAAATCAGTGGGTGAGAAGAAGGCACAGAGAGTAAGAGATAACGCAAAGTAAGCAAAAACCATGATCCAAAGGCATCTGCTTCCTGATCCCAACACGTGGGCCTGGAAGACGCAATTACACTGTCCTCACTACTTTGGGGTAGGTCTGAAAATCTTCCTAACAAAAAACAGACTTTAAGAGCCCTTGTTAACAAAAAAGTCATCAACTTGGATAAACTGACCTCCACACCTAGGAAGAATACTCTGTAAAAGACTTCGGAAAAATTTACGAAAGCAGAGCAAGAAACGAGGGTGAAGGACTTCACGTTCCCTGAATTTTCCTTATTATTTTTTTGATCAGGAGGACTCCCAGTCCCAGGCAGCTCAGACGCGTCAGGTTCTAGCAGAGGTCCCAGAAGCCTGGGCAGCAGCAAGCCCTGAAGTGAGCCTCCTGGGCCACAGACAGCTTCAGTGGCCTGAAAGCCACATGAAGGGAGCAGGACAACAGACACAGGCTGGCAAGGCCTGCAGGAGAAGGGCTCCCAGCACCAGAGTGAGTCCAGAGCCTGCTGCTCTCACAGTCTGCCTTTGCTTTTGATCAGTAAGGAACCATGAATTAAAAGTCATTTGCCAAAGTCATCTTAGTTGGAAACCCATGCCTCAGTCAGTCTCCCCACATCAACTAAAACAGAAAAGATAAAACCAGACACCTGACAAGATCCCCTCCGGCTGGTTTCTTCTTTCCAACAGGTCGCGCTCTGTGCAGATGTTAGGCAACATGAAGGAAGCCAGAGAAACGTCAGATTCCCAGCTTCAAGCCTTTAGATTTTATCCAGGTCACACTTACTCCAAAGTAGGTCAAATAACAAATCAGGATTTAGGTAAGGAAAGACTTCATGTGGAAGAACTGTCTCAAGAGGGAGACATGCGGCCTGTTGCAACAGAGGGAGGGGACTTTGGCAACCTGGAGAACACAGACCCTGGGGCCTGCAAGTATCTAACCCGGTTCAAAAGTGTCTTTTAAACAGCACTTTGACCTTCAAATTTAAAAGTTACATGCAGGCGTTGCCTGCTTTTTAAAATAATTAGAAGCAACATCCCTAATGGATGAACATCTTCCGGGAGTTGAATTCTTTGAGCATAAGAAAAATTGTCTAAAACAGTAGGAGCCTGCTAACACATACTCGCTGATTGAAAAGAAGCATTAGCCACGGCATGCCTCAGCCATTTCCAAGTGAAAAATCCCACACAGAAAATGCCAGCTAGTGCTGTTCAAGGAAATCCCAAGCAACTAAAGACAAACCTGCCAACTCACATTGAGTGGTCTCAGAGTGGTCTCAGAGTGCACCCAGAAACAATTCTAACTTTCCTCCCGCAGGGCTGCCTCCCAGTCTTTCCTTGAAGTGCACAGTGAGTTCTGTTCTGGAAAAAAGATCTGGCTGGCACTGGCACAAAGTTCACCAAGACACTAATCTGATCCACCCTGGAACATTTCCTCCCATAATAAAATTCTGTCTCCAAAGACAAAGCGAACAGTGGTGCAGAACAGGAGAAACTAAAAATGCCAGCCGTGGTCAAGGGCAGAGATAAGAAAGAAATCAAAGAACACTCTGAGAACATTCTAGAAGGACCTGTGCCTGAGCCACTAGTGAGGCACTCCTGACGCAAGATGTGGCCCTGGCAAGTTACAAAGCAACTTATGCCTTGCTTCCTCCCTCTCCGAAGTCAGTTAACTGTGCCTACCTATACGTTGTTGAAGGGAACAAATGAGGAAAGTTTGGGCAAAAAGAAAGTAATTTTTAAGCTGGAAAGCCTAACTCCTGTGAGTCTCAATTTTTAAAAAATATACACTGCACATTTTCATTAACAGAACTACTACAGTTTCCTATAATGACCTTGGAAATTTCAAAACCGTGTATTTTTTTCATTTTCCAAATTGAAAATACTAAGTTTTTTTTTTTCAAACTACATATTTACCTCCTCCTGAGATGCAGGTATGCCTCTGCCCATCCAGGCAGGTATCTCCCTCAGATCTGCTTGAAATTCTCTGCACTCTGCTGGTCTAAAGTGGTATCATGGCATCGTCCTGCTCACCTATTTACTATCTCCTGGTTTTCCTGCTCTCCCTCATTTCACTCAAAACCATGGGACAAGACCTCGCTAAGAAGGTGAATATTTTGAAATTATCTTGTCACAAAAGTAGTAGGGCACTCTGGAGTTCAAATTCAGATCTGTGAAGACATGAGCATTATTAAAAGGTGGTCTGTACAAAGGTTTGACGAGTTTCTCGGAAAGTTCCTACTCTCCTGGCCATGTTC
Organism: Mustela lutreola; assembly: GCF_030435805.1. Lineage (NCBI taxonomy): Eukaryota > Metazoa > Chordata > Mammalia > Carnivora > Mustelidae > Mustela > Mustela lutreola. Next base: position 64,004,826 of record NC_081298.1, on the reverse strand, counting down.
CATCCTATCACTAAGCAAGGCAATCAAGTCCTTTTTCAGTAACCAGAAAAGACAATGCACCCCATAGCTCAATTAATCAATGTTAGAAGGAGTCTAATTCTTACATCATCAGTTTAACTCCTGGAACAAGTGACACAAATAATCCAGAGTTTCCTGGGTTTCCTCTACTTCCCAGAAACAAGGCAAAGACAATAACTAATTCAGTGTTCAGGGTCATGGTAAAGAATACCATATGTCAGCAACACAGCAACAACACAGAGAGTCACCTACCAAGAGGAACATGCAACAACAGATCAGTAACTCATAGCCTGGGCTTTTCAACTGCGGAACAAAGCACAGGCTGAGACATCAGAAGAGAAACCCCAGCAAAGTCTCCTTGCTCCTCCTGGGCCCCCAAATGCCCCTCATGACTAGGTGTCAATGCCATCAGAAGCTGACCTACCCCAGGCTGGAGCCCGGGACTACTCCTCTCCTCACTCTGCTCTTCCCTCCTCTCCCGACCTAGACCAGGAACTGGCTCCTGGGATGTGACTCTCCAGATCCCAAACACCATGGCCTTGATTTCTCCTCTGTGCTGATCATTATATCCGATTTCAAAGGGAAAGTCCCCATGCAATAGGTTAACGCAGCCTTAAAAAGTCAGATCCATAGAGACAGGAAGCAGAATGGGGGCTGCCAGGAGCCGGGGAGGAAGGAATGGGGACATTGGGCGCAGAACTTCAGTTTGTGCAAGTGAAAAACCCCTGGAGTGGGTTGTGGTGATGGTTGCACAACAGTGTGAATGTACTTAATGCCACTGAACTATACACTTAAAAATGGGGAAGATGGCGAATTTTAGGTTATATATATTTTACCTCAATGAAAAATGGTTTAGGTTTTTTTTATTTGTTTTTTAAAGAAAGCAAGACCCCTGTTTTGCACGAGGGTCCTGGCCCCTCGTTACAGAGCTCCTGACCTAGGGCCTCGCCCAGCATGGAATATCCCTGCCCTGGCTTCTCAGAAAGTGTCAAGAGGTCTTATTGGCGATTGCATGCCCCACCTCCCATGCCTTATGGACAGGAGACTTAAGTGCTAAGCCCGTTACCTTCTTTGACTAGCAGACCACTTACTCATCCCCAAAGCAGGAGTCCATACTTGACTGCTCTGGCTTATTTGCAGGCCTACTATTTGTGAATACCATCCATACTCTATCCTGGATCCGGGAGGGTTAGCGGTGGGCAGGACCCTGAGAGAACTTTTTATCTTCATTAGAGGGCAGACTCAAAAGAAAAAAAAAATGTCAAGTGACAGCAGTGTAACTGCTGAAAAGGCTCCACCAGCAGAGTGGGGGAAGCAGTTGGAGGGGTGTGTAGGCAGGGGTGGGGTCTCTTGGAGGGGGCATCTGAGCGCCAACTGAAAAGTAGGGCACAGCCCTCCACACCCTTCTCTTACACAAGTCCTCACCACACTCACCATGCATCTTTTATACACTGAGAACAGTGAGGTTTATAAAGCTTTTAGATTCCTTCGTCCATGTAAGTCAAAAAATAATAGCAACTTATCCTTATCCCCTTCTGACCACAATCATCCACAGATCTGCTACCAAGTAATAGTACTCACCCAGGGGATTATCCTCCTAGCTCTTCCACCTCTGCTTAAAAACAAGCAGAGAAAAAAAAAAGGGGGGGGAAGAAGAAAAAAAAATTCTTCTCAAAAGCTCTCCTATAGTCCCCGTGCAGTGCCGTGCAAAAATCAAATGAAGATATAAATCATTCTTGCATGCCACTCTTCCTGTTCCTGCCCACGTCCTGGTGCCGCCCAGGCCCTTCCTACAGTTCTTGTTTTTGCTTTATCAGAGACTTAAAACCCTGGGCAGGGATCCTTTCTCAATGCTCAAGACACAATAAAATATTAAATATGGTGAGTCAATATCACAGTGCGGGAGGCCCAAGTAACTCCCAGGAGAGGCCTAAGTATCTCCATCAGTACCACAAGCCCAGGATACAAATACCCTTCCTGTCCTCTCTTCCCCAACCCAAGAGAAGCAGCACTGGAAAGAACCACCGCTCACACAGAGGACTTCCGTGGCTAATACAGCAGAACATGAAGCATCCTAGACCTGCCACAGATCGGGTCCAAGGCAAACCTTCAGCCAAGCAGAAACTAAAGGAAGCAGATCCTGTCTCAAGAGAAAGAACATTCGAGGAATTCAACCTGCTCAGGACTGCCAGGGTGGGGCGGGGCAGGAGGCAAAGGGGGTCGGGAGAGTGTAAGCTGCTGCAACCTTTGTGCACGCAGCTTGGCGATACATGGACAGATGGCCTTAGAAAGTACATCCCCAGCTGCTGCAGAAATTCCTTACTACATGCTGGTGAAGGGTCTTGCCACCCCTACTTTCCTAATCCTCATTCCAGCTCTACCTGCCACTTTCAGGTTGCTCTCTGGATTCCCCAGGGCCCTGTGAAGCCAAGTGGAGGGAGACCATCCTTCACACGCTCACTCACAAACCCCCGACACCCAGCATGGCAGGCACCTAACATTTCACATGAATGGACTTTGGGAATTGAGAAGTATCCTGAAATATTTAAGTGTATGACTGTTCATTTAGGTTTTTAAAAATACTGAAAAATGAGAACTAATCAAGCATCTAATAAGGGACTGGAAGAGTAAATTAGACTACATCCATAAGGTTGAGGGCCATGCAGCCATAAATTCGCTGTGGTCTGAGATGCTCCATGAACCATGGTGGCTACTCTAGATGCTCCTCCTGCCCAAGCCAAACAGATTCAGGAACTGAGCAGGGTCCCCCACTCTGCAGACTCCCCAGAAACCAAGGAGGAGACAAAACTCTTGATGTTCACATCAAAAGGCCCAAAGCCAGAGCAAGACCCACTGTCTGGCCTGGGGCAAAGTGACAGGAGAGAAATCAGAGAGAAACTGGAGAAAGGAACAGGGGCTTGCTGTCTCACACCCCATATCCAACCCAGCAGCATACCTGTCCTCTCCACTCTGTCCCCAAAATACTAACCCAACAGTCCTATGTTGGTGCAAATGCCACAGGGTCAGTCTTAGAGGACCATGTCCAAGCATGGGGTGCAGAGGAAGAGCACAGCAACCAAACCAACACCTGGCAGCAAAAAATGAGAAACAAAGGAGCACAAGGTGTTCCGAAGACAGGGACTGTGTCCTAGAAGGAAAATGGAAGCCTCAAGGAGGAAAGGGAAATTCTCATAAATGCTTCATGCGGTAAGACAGCAAGAATGTGAACTCAGGAAAATAAGAGTGCCAAGATGAGAAAACAAAAAAACAGAGAAAAGGGAGAGGAGACACCCAAGAAAATGAAGGAAACACAGCCAAATGAGGGACGCATGGGTGGCTCAGTCAGTTGAGAATCCGACTCTTGATTTCAGCTCAGGTCATGACCTCGGGGTCCTGAGATCAAGCCCCACATTAGGCTCCACGCTTAGCATGGAATCTGCTTGAGATGCTCTCTCTCCTTCTGCCCCTGCTCACATGCTCTCTCCCTCTCTAAATAAATTAATTAAGTTAAAACATAGCTGAATGAGTAAAGCAATTAAGTATGGGATACATGGCTGAAAACAGAACTATTCACTCGGAAAAGGACTACGAATAGCATGCAGGATGCTAGTTGAAGAGACAGATAAAAACAAGAATGAAGGGGCACCTGAGTGGCTCAGTGGGTTAAGCCTCTGCCTTCAGCTCAGGTCATGATCTCAGGGTCCTTGGATCGAGCCCCGCATCAGGCTTTCTGCTCGGCAGGGACCCTGCTTCCTCCTCTCTCTGCCTGCCTCTCTGCCTACTTCTGATCTGTCAAATAAATAAATAAGATCTTTAAAGAAAAAAAAAAACAAGAATGAAAAGACAAGTTATCCAACAGAAAGAATCTGAGGTAGGGATTCCAATAAACGGAACATTAAACACATTTAAAAAAAAAATACACATAGAGAACAAGAAAATTTCCTGAAGTGATTAAAGAAATCAATCTGTATACTGAAAGAGCACACTGAATTCCAGAAAAATTTAACACAATGTGCTCAAAGCAGTAACAGATCACAACCAAGTTACTAAACTACTTAACCTCAAAGATACAAATAGTTATAGGCACGAAGAGCACATCACTCATAAGAGGTTAAAAAGGAAGAGAGAGAGAAAATAAAAAAAAAAGACCAGCCTGAGATTTCTCCCATTGCCTTGTTAAATACAGGAAGACCCTAGAGGCTACTATGCTCTAGAAGGCCAGAGACTATCACACCCAGCCAAGGTGTTACTCAAGTCCAAAAGCAAGGGACACATCCTTGTAAACGTGAGACATTACTGGGAGAAGAAAACAGGAATCTAGGCAATCAAGACATTAGCCAAAATTGGGTGCCTGTGTGGCTCAGTTGGTTGGGCATCGACCCATACGACTCTTGATCTCAGCTCAGGTCTTGATCTCAGGGTTTTAAGTTCAATGTTGGGCTCCACATTGGGCATGGAGTCTACTTAAAGAGAGAGAGAGAGAGAGGCCAAAATTAAAGATTCCATATTAGGAAAACCATACCTGAGTAAAAGCATTAGATCCATTTAAATAGAGGACAGAGCCAAAGAATGATGGATAGCATGGAGACAGACAGAATGGAAAGTACAACATTAAGTTAATAACACATTTTTAAATGAGAAACTGGAGAGGAAGGGGGAAGAATAAGAATGCTGGCATCCTTGTCCTCTCAACTGGGGAGTGAAAGCAAATGGTCAGAACTGCAACACTGCTTTAAAAAGCCACAATCTTAACCCTGTGATGCTTTCACAAATCTCTTCCCTTAACCTTCCATGAACCTTTTAGAAAATAAGCTCTTGTGTTAAGGAAACATTTATTTTTGAACTTTAACATTTCTCTGGTTTTACTTCAGCTTCTGGTATACTGAGATCAAGTAAAAATGTAATACTTTTGTTACAAAATAGCACTGCCAATTATTAGCACTGTAATTATTTTATTACAAAATAGCAGGCTGCATTTTTACAAAGCTACTTCTGTCTTCAAAACAATCATCATCCCTGCCCTAAAAGCAGTATAAAGTGTGCAATGAGGTGAACCCAGGGTGACCAGAGGTTAACTGTGGGTGACTAGGATGTGGGGTGAGACACATTCTCTTCTTTGTACTTGTCAAGTGTTGATGGATCATATCGAATGTGTGCCGTTTTTATGATTTTATACAAATACAGAAGGATTCATTTTAACTAGAACAAAACACAACAGACTGGGGGAAAAATACCAAGATGTTAGCAGTGCTTAGAATTGGATGGTGGATATGCTAAAAATTTTCTTCTCTGTCTTTATATTTTTCCAGGAAAAAAAAATTGATGTTAAAGAATGTGCAATAATGGAAATATATGGTACCTAGTAAAGTGTTAAGAGAAAAAACACAATTAGAAGTCACTATGTATATTAGCCCATGTACACAGAAGAATGATCAGCACTGGTAGAGGGGTCTGGAAGATTTCCTTGTCCTCCTCTCTTACCAGCTTAGCTTCTGGAAGGTGAACATTTATGACTTGAGTAGTTAAAAAAATGCATCTTATTTTTGTTTTTGAATAGAAGGGGGTCCTCAGATGCAACGATTCCCAGCCCCCGAGACGCTGGTGTAGCAGGTAGACCATTAGATCGTGTAGGAGGACTGAAACCCCAGATGAAGAGGGTGAGGGGATTTTGAAATTCCCATGGGGCACAGCAGTCCAGTGATGCAGCATAAATGTGGGAGAAGAAGACTGCCCTGAGTCAGACACAGCCCTCAGATGCTTCCCCTGTCTCATTACCATAGGTGCACACACCCAGGAAGACATTTGTTAGGTCAGAAACAAAATTAAGGAGAAAAGGGCTCCGTTCATACTCAAGGAGATCGAGCACCCGGGAATAACACACCACGCAGAAGCCTGGCATGCCCAAGTTAAGGTGCCCAAGCATGTAGTCTTTATGTGCTTTTGATGGCTGGAAAAAAAAAAGAGCTCATAAAAGCAGATGAGTTACTAAAAGGAGTTACCTTCAAGCTTCACCAACATGCAGATACTCAGCATGCTTAGACCATAAGGTTTGGAATATTCCAACCGGAACAAAACTCACCAGTGGCTATGGCCCAGTAAACGTCTGATCCACTCAGTAACTCACCACATGCTATGGGAGAATAAACCTGGGACCCAGGCACCTGAAGCAGAATTCGAAATGGAGCGACCCGTGCATTGGAGTCCAGCACTGCATCCAGAGCACCTACCAGGCGACCTTCAAAAGAAAAAAGAAAGGGCACCTCTGAGCACGGGGACCAACTAGCTGCCTACTTCCTGCAAACAGTTCAGTTGGCATCTAGACTTGACACCGGAAGGCAGCAGGCTTGGGTCAAGTTCTTCAATTCAGCTCTTGAGGAACCCGAGCTCCATGAGGCCCAAGGCTCGGGCTACCTAGTACCAGTCACCCAATATCTGAAACAGGGCCTGACATTAACAGGCCCTCAGTACAGATTTGCATAATCCAATGACCAGAGGGAACAAGGGGCCCTAGACAAGTCATCTAACCTGCCTGCTTTCCTCAGCATCTCCATTACAGAGGCAACATGTCTCGGTATGGAAGAGCTGGGATCTGTAGTCAGAATGCCTGACTCAAGTCCCAGCTCTCCAGTTTTCAAGTTGTGTGACCTTGGGCAAGTTACTTAACCTCTCCGTGCCTTGGTCTCCTTTGTAAAAGGGAATAATCACAGTATACCTACCTCTAGGGTAATTGTGAGGAATTAATACATGAACATTTAAAAGGTCTTAGACTATTTATTGCCTGGGTGTAAGAAGTACCATTATTATTTTATCATCATCTCAAAGGTAGATGAATAATCCTTGCCTACTCCAGAAGGGGGCTGTGAGAAGCAAATAATAAACTGAGTCCTTCACAGACCATAAAGCATACAAAGTAAAGGTTTATCATTCTGCTGTAATGAATATCATCAAGAATCCACAGCAAACACAGAAACACACACCCCCACACACCAGGTGGCAGACAATTTTATATTGTCCCACTGCTGTTAGGAGTGTTTGCCAAGCTTCTGCACTGTAAAGTTACTCCTTTTCCCCTTTGTAATTAACAAGTATTCTGTGAAGTACTTTGAAACCATGTTCCTCATTACATTTTCAACTCATTTGTTTCTATCAGTATGGTTTCGTGTTTTTCTACTTTATCCCGTCTAGTATTACGATTATTTTGACATTCGCACGGTCTCTGACTTGGCCAGGGGAAGCCCCTTCAAGCTGGTTTCTGTGTCCTTTGGACATGTCCCCATTACTCCTTCTACTCTCTGGCATGGTCAAATAATCCCAGTTCATCCTGTTTTTTTTTTTCCTGCTCTAGCCCTGGAAGCAGTCATTTCTCCAAGAAGCCCTGCTTCATTCAGTGAAGAACAGTATTTAAAAGCCAAGATCTGGGAGCCACGTACATTTACTGCTCTGAGTGTGTATGCTCCCAGAACCCTCAGTGGACAGAGATGCATGGATATGCATATATGTATGGGGATATGTGTGTTTACATATGATTACACAAGTACACGTTAACAATTTTATCTTTATGCTGATTTTATACTTAAAAACAGAGTTCACGCCAGTACCTCCAATGGCGATTGCATACCACGTTATTCCAGTTTCTTTCCACATTTGCAACTCTCTTCTCTAACACTGGGGAACCCGGCTTCCATTATTCTTAATGTATTTACTTATCTGAACCATCTTCCTGTTGCTCCAACCTCCCCTTTCTGACAGATGCCCTCTTCACCCTATTGAGGCTCCGACTGTCCACCCACCCCATCCATACAATCCCCTTGACCTGTCCTAATTAATGGCTTGAGGGAAAGAAGGAAAGGTACATGAGTTTTTTATAGCAATTATTCCTTACGCTGCTCAGAATTTTTGCCCCCTTACTGGTTTGCACTTGACTTACAGATAATTGAGAGGGGCTGAAAGCTGTCAGGTGGATTAAGGGGCTGTTACTTTAACTCAGAACCAGCACAGCTGCTTAGGGAAGCTCTGTGATTAAAAGCAGGGGGTGGCGGGCGGGGGTATACAGTTAAAGATGCATTCATACACACTGATAGAACATGTTTGTCTGTCAAAGCCTGAAGGGGGGCGTGAGTGATAGGGAAGTGGAGGGACACTAGAAAGGTGCTAAAAACCCCACCCATCCCACATGCAGACTGAGCACTTCCCAGTTTCAGAGATCAGTTGTAAAATCCGCATCTAGTTTGCTAATAAGACAAACCTGAGCAACAAAAGAAGGAAGTGAGAAGGGTGGGAAATAACAGCATGAACACAGCACCAAAGCAATCTTCTTGATCTGAAAGAGTGATTTTTTTCTCTTCAAGACCCAGGAGTTTTTGCAGTGATCAGGATGTCTTATACCAACACAACCAACTTGGTACCGTACCGAACTTCAGGGATGGGAAGGTGGGGAGGACAGCAATGAAGCATAAAAGAGACATCTAGTTTCAGCTCTACCCTGTCAAGAATTTGAAGTCCTCACTCCCGTCATAACAACAAGAAGTGAGCGAACTAACAATCAGAGGCCTTTCTGGGACCCATCAGAGAACTAAGGTCACAGGTCAAAATCATAGCCCAGAAATCTGGAGAGAAGGGACAGTCCAAAGTCACAGCCAAGATCTGCTCACCTGAAGCAGAAGCTGCTGGGGCCATAAGTGGTAGGAACACTTCAGGGGTGGTTCTGACAAATTGCTGGAGGCTGAATATGGACTAGCAGGACGGTCAGAAACTCCTGATGGCCACGGCCGTAGGGGGCCCCAAACCCACAGAGTTTTACCACTAGGTCCTCATTATGAAGAGCCAGGAAAAACCCCCACATGCGCGCCCAGGGAACCAAGAGTCCTCACAGTGCAGTGATCTCAGAGCATTTTCCATAACACAGGCCTGCTCTCCACAGGAAAGACTTTTCCAGAACCTCACCCCAGCTGGGCAAAGGGTGTTTCTCTGACTCCAACCTGCTCCAGTCTTCCAGTCTCATCTAAGTGGAGGGTGGGGGAGGGAGGCATCCAAGAAACACTAGTAAGGACACATCCCAGGAACACAGACCCACTGAAAGACCGAGATTCTCTAAGATTTACAGGGCACTTCTCTTCTCTGTACTTTACCACCTTATCAATAGACTCCGGCCTGACAGCTGGGAAGAGCTGAAAGACGGAGTCCATGTGAGGAGTTTGGGTTTTTCGGGGTTTTTTTTTAAGTAAGCTCTATGCCCAATGTGAGGCTTGAACTCATGACTCTGAGATCAAGAGTCCTACATTCTGAGGACTCCAGGTGGTTCAGCCAGTTAAGTGTAGACTCCTAGTTTCCATTGAGGTCATGATCTTGGGGTCATGAGATGGAGCGCCCCCTTACGCTCCACGCTCAGTGTGGAGTCCGCTGAAGAGGTTCTCTCTCTCCCCGCTGGAACACATACATGCACTCTCTCCTGCCCCCCGCCAATAAATTAATTAAATATTTTTTAAAAAGTCACATGCTCTACTGAGAGAGCTAGCCAGGCACCCTGCAGTTTATTCTTAAAGAAGCCCAAAGACAGAGAGACTAAAGCAAGGACACCTCAGGAATCAGAGAACTTCAGGTACCTGTTGCTGCCACCACCACCCCCGGCCCCCGCCCAAACACAGCCCAAGTCCAGATCAGTAGTCAAAAAAACTCACACTAAAGCACCATTTCTTCAGTTCTTAGCAATCCACACATCCTGTCCAGAAACAACTACAAAGCATGCCCAGACACCAGAAAACACTGTCTGAAGAGACGAAGCCAACACAAGTGAACAAGCCTCAAGCAAGATGCAGAAGAGATGCCTGGCTGGTACTCCCAGAACCAGCCAAGTCATTAAAAACACGCCTGAGAAACGGTCACAGCCAAGATGACAGCTACAAGGGAAACGGTATCTTGAGAGGGACCCTGGAGCAGAAGAAGGCTGGAGAAACCTGAATAGAACACGGACTTCGGTGAGCCATCGCTGTGCTGGTTTTCTACAGCTGCTCCAACAATAACACAAGAGCTTAAAACAGAACAAATTTATTACCTCACTGTTCTGTAGGTCGGAGGTGTGATAGATCTCACTGAGCTAGAAACATGGTGTCAAAAGGTACATTCCTTTCTGGAGGCTCGAGGTAAGAATTGCTTTGCTTCCCTTTTCCAGCTCCAAGTGGCCCCTTCCTCCATCTTCAAAGCCGCCAACACCAGGATGAATTCCTCTTCCAGTTTTAAAAACACTTATGATCATATTGAGCCGACCACCTGGATAATTCAAGCTCATCTCCCTATATTAAGATCTGCTGATTAGTAACCCAACTAATTCCACCTACACCCTTAATTCCCCTTTGCCATGGAGCCTAACACAGGCTTGAATCCATTCTGCCTACCACGATAACCCATCAATATCAGTTCATTCATTATATCAAATACACCTCACTAATATGTCAATAACAGGAGAAACTGGGTGTGGGGTATAAGAGAACTCCCTAGACTACCTTCACAATGTTTCTGTAAATCTTAAAACTGTTCTAAAAAACAGAGTTTAGTGGGGCGCCTGGATGGCCCAGTCAGTTAAGCATCTGCCTTCGGCTCAGGTCATGATCTCAGGGTCCTAGGATCGAGCCCCACTTTAGACTCCCTGCTCAGAGGATAGTCTCCTCCTTCTCCCTCTGTGCATGTGTGCTCTCTCTCTCTCGCTCAAATAAATAAACCAACCATTTTTAAAATAGTTTAGTTTAAAAAAAAAAAAAAAAGCAACAAGGAGAGTCAGGCCAGTCAGCAACCCCCTGCAGACAAAGGCTCTCCACATCTGTGCAAACTGCCCCTTCAGGAACTGCAGGAACAGACGGGCTCTGAATCTGAGGTCACCTAGAGCACCCAGGGAGGGAGGAGCCAACCACAGCCCAAGCACAAGAGAAGTAGCAGACAGGGGCCAAGATGGCAGAGAAGACGCACAAGCAGGAGGCAGGTCAGTGAGAGCTCTCAGCAGGAAAACCAAAATGAGAAATGAAAAAGCAGGAAGAAAAAAGTACCTTTAAATTTCTGCTGAATGGTGAAGGAGAAAGGTTAGTATGGCAAAGAAATCATTCAAAATCAGGAGAAAATAGGGTAAGATGTCCATAAATTTCAAATGGGACAGAAAGAAAAAAAATATATATATATATACACACATCCATAAAGCAAATATATGGCAAAATGTTTACACATAGCTCCTACACATAGCTCCTAGTGTACACAGCCCTACTACTTGTCCATGTGAAACTAACTCACATGGATGCCTTTGAGGCAATATAGATTCACCAACCTCAGGCTCATTAAAAAGAACAACTACTGAAGTTGTACATAATGTCCACTTTCTCTTAATACTTTAGCCACCTTTGGAGTGAGGGATGGAGCCGCTAAGGCTCTGAGCCATAGGAACCCCTGGCCCTGGCCAGCTCCAGCCCCAAAGCAGACCTCCTCTCCCCATCTAGGGCTGTGTAAGACAGAGTAACAGTGATTTTCTATGAACCCACACTTGGAACTCCATTCAGACTAACTTGGCTCTCCCAAGCCCCGACTGGTGAAGTCTTCACTCTGTCTCTGCGGATGAATCCCCCCCAAATGCAGGGCAGCCCCCATGGAGCACTCTGGTCTGTCTTCTGCGGCAGCTCCATATGGTTTGTCTGGCTCTGGAGGAAAACCCTCCTGGAGGCTTGCAAGTGCAACTCTCCTATTTTTAGGCTATTAGAATAACAACTCTGGCTGAGATAGATGTCGAGTGACAAGTTTCATAATTAGGGCCCAAAAGGGGCCTATGAATAATTTGCTTCTAAGTGATAATGCTGCGGTCGTTCATTCTGGCTGCACCTCGTGCACCACCAAACTTGGGTGGTACCAAGTTTAAGACGAAAGGGCAGCTACTGACATGGGACACACAGCAACACTTGGAGAAGCCTGCCCACTGCCTGCTGATCTGTACAATCTCTGTGCTGGGCCTGGGCCTTAACCACAGGCGGCAGGGACAAAGTGCCCTGCACCTACCAGCAAGAGCACCCTTGCATAGTAAAACTCATTTAAAACACAGCAACACCCAAGCCTCCATGGAAAGCATCTTAAGGAAAGTAAAAAAACAGAAAACGGTCTATTTTTGCCCCCTGTACTGAAAAAAAGCAGGTCCTCCTAATGGTGCTGGGCTTGGAACAGACCTCAGCCCCACGACAAAAGAATTCTTTTACTCCAGGAAAGAGCTTCTCCTCATGACACAGAAGCCATCGATGTGACAGCACCACCACCGCCTGTGGCTCAGCACCATAATCCAGGTGGGAAACTAATCTGGCTTCACGTTCAGTTTGGCTGCTATCGCTGCTTTGGAGACTTAGAGAAAAAAGCAAAGAAAGACTCAGAATAAAGGGAAAAACTTTTATTTGTGAAAAGTAATAAATAACCTAAAAGATCCCATGAAATTCTCTCTACTATCTTCAAAAAAAGAAGATAAATGTTGGGGATATTTGCATTCTCAACAAGAGAGCTCTACCTAAGTAAAATTCATAATCCAAATTACTAGACTCCGAGTGTTTGTTTTTCTTTTTACAAAGCGTTTTATATAATTCAATATACCTCTTACTGTGTGTTCTGTATGATTCCTGCTATTTTCAGAATTTGGTTGACCGGTGGGCCAACCCACAGGGTGAGTCATGCGGGAAGCTCTAGCATCAGACCCCGGATGAGCTTGTCTTTGTAACTAAGTGGCTAACGCAGCAGCCATGTGCCCATCCCAGCGACCGGGTGAGCCGGTCAAATCCACATGAGTCTGGGAAAGGTCAGGTCCAGAGAGGAGAGCGTCAAGGGCACCACGAGGGAGGGATTCTGGCCCTGGCTCTCGAGAACAGAATGGGCAGCCACCAAGCCCCACCTGTATATTGCATCCCAGATACACAATGACCCTTTGCCTTCTCAGGAAAACAAGAGAGGATGGCGGTATGGTGGCAACCTCTCATCAGCCAGAAGGAATTACAATGCAGACTGACTTTCCTGTTCATGCTGGACTCAAGGGAGAGAGAATTCTTTTTGCCTTCATGCAAGGACTGTGAAACTTCTTCACTGGGAACAGAGTTTCAGTTTTTCAAGATGAAAAGAGCTCTGGAGACAGACAGTGGCCACAGTTACATAACAATGTGAGCTGTACACTTAATACCACTGGACTGTCACTTAAAACACAGTTGAGGGACACCTGGGTGGCTCAGTCAGTTAAGCATCTGACTCTGGATTTCAGCTCAGGTCATGATCTCAGGGTTGTGAGATCGAGCTCTACACAGAGTCTACTTAAGATTCTGTTTCCCTCTGCCCCTCCCCCCATTTTCTCTCTCTCACTCTCTCAAATAAATAAAAATCTTAAAAAAAAAAAAAAGACAGTTGAGATGACTAGTGTTTTGTGTATTTTACCACAGTTTTTTTTTTTTTTTAAAGCTTGATAATTCCAATGGTCAAATGTCCACAGCTGGGCTCCTAAAATAAATACAGAAACAACTTATCCTAACTCCATTCCCCAAGTGATGAATCATAAATGCATTTGAACATAAATGTGCTATGGGTCGACACTCCTGAACCCTGACAAGTTCTTCTAGTGGCTCCATAAATAATCCTTGGATGGGGACCAAGCTGCCTGCTTTGGCTCAGACCAAACATAAGGATCCTGTCATAGTGAACCTCCGAGAGGGGTGACGTAATGCTCAAAGTGCATGACAACAGGAATCCTGCACAAAACACCATCATGACAGCCAGTTCCAAACACAGGGACTGCCCTGCCTTAACGGACACATGTTGCTATGGATATAATGAACACTATCTTGAAAATTCCCCAGCATTTCCATCCACTTGACCCACATTTATCTGGTCTTCCGGCATGATGGTTATGTAAAGCAATTAGGATCAAATTCTTATGGTTCAGGAATGATTCAAGGCTATAAAATGAAAGGTAAGAGGCAAAAAAATAATAATCAACAAAGAGGTGGACATTAAGACCTGATACCATCTCCAAATGAAATGCTGGCCGCCAGGAGCATCTGGGAAGAAAATGAAAGGTCAGAGGCAAAAAACAAAAAACAAACAAGAATCAACAAAGAGGTTGACTTTAAGACCTGATACCATCTCCAAAGGAAATGTTGGCCACCAGAGGCATCTGGGAAGAATGAATGCCTGCTCTACCTCTATACTTCCAAGCCCACCACAATTCAGGGTCGCCCAGATCTCTTCCCTCGACATTGACATGTCATTTTCGGCCCTTCCCAAAGGCTGTAGAACCATCCTGAAGGTTCTAGCCCAATGCTAACCTGCCCTTCCCATTCTGTTCAGCTCTTTTCAGATAACTGTCACCTTTTCTTTTTGACATACAAAAAGGTAAACATAATTAATATATGAGTTTGAAGATAAGTACACACCCATGAAACCATCACCACAGTCTATGCCATAAACATGTCCATCATCTCCAAAAGTTTCCTCCCACCGTCTTATTAATATATAACATTGTGATAAGAACATTTAACACAAGATCTACCCTCTTAGCAAACATTTAAGTATAAAAGATTGTTAACTACAGGCATTATGCTGTAAAGTGGATCCCTAGGACAGGCTTATCTTGTATAACTGAAACTTAGTACCACCTGACTCATTCCTCCCCATTCTCTGCTTCCCCCAGCCCCTGGCAACCACCATTCCATTCTCTGCTTCCACAGGTCTCACTATTTGAGATTCGTCATGACATAAGGGTATTATGTAGCATTTATCCTTCTGTGACTGGCTTATTTTGCTTAACGTAAGTCCTCGAGGTTTACCCACATTGTTGAAAATGCCAGGATTTCCTTCCCTTTTAAGGTACTGACACTCATTTTAATCCTGTACCTTCCTCACTTAGATTTCAGGAACTTCCAACATGAAGACTAGAACCATCCCCTAATCCATGAAGCCTAGAAAAACAAGCCAAAAAATCATGTTATACTGACCCTGAGCCAATCAAACATAACAGCAGCAGCTACACTCCCTTGCCAGTTTCTGCTACTTCAAAACAATCAAAATCCTTTGGCAAAACATCTCTGAACTCTCAATTTTGTTGAGAAACTGTCTGTTTAGGTCAAGTCTTTAAATGGGCTGGTGTACTCTGGTACCTATGGACTTCTACAGCAGACTTCCTGTTTGAGAAGTAATAATTTATCACCTTTGACAATGCGGGTTTAATAAGCCCAGCAGGCATTATTACCTATACTCCCAAAATCACATTAAGAGAACCAGTTGTAAAGAATATCTTTTCCAGGAGAACCTGGGTAGCTCAGTTAAGCATCTGCCTTCAGCTCAGGTCATGTTACCAGAGTACACCAGGCTGTTTAAAGACTTGACCTAAACAGACAGTTTCTCAACAAAATTGAGAGTTCAGAGATGTTTTGCCAAAGGATTTTGATTGTTTTGAAGTAGCAGAAACTGGCAAGGAAGTGTAGCTGCTGCTGTTACGTTTGATTGGCTCAGGGTCAGTATAACATGATTTTTTTGGCTTGTTTTTCTAGGCTTCATGGATTAGGGGATGGTCCTAGTCTTCATGTTGGAAGTTCCTGAAATCTAAGTGAGGAAGGTACAGGATTAAAATGAGTGTCAGTACCTTAAAAGGGAAGGAAATCCTGGCATTTTCAACAATGTGGGTAAACCTCGAGGACTTACGTTAAGCAAAATAAGCCAGTCACAGAAGGATAAATGCTACATAATACCCTTATGTCGTGACGAATCTCAAATAGTGAGACCTGTGGAAGCAGAGAATGGAACAGTGGTTTCTTCTATTTCTCCCTTCGCTCATTCTCTCTCTCCCTCTCTCTAATAAATAAATAAAATCTTTAAAAAAGTATCTTTTCCAAAAATCTTCCCTAAAATAATGAAGTTTTGGGCGCCTGGGTGGCTCAGTGGTTAAGCCGCTGCCTTCGGCTCAGGTCATGATCTTGGGGTCCTGGGATCGAGTCCCGCATCGGGCTCTCTGCTCAGCAGGGAGCCTGCTTCCTCCTCTCTCTCTCTGCCTGCCTCTTTGCCTACTTGTGATTTCTCTCTGTCAAATAAATAAATAAAATCTTTAAAAAAAATAAATAAAAATAAATAAATAAATAAATAAATAATAAATAAATAATGAAGTTTAGTCTCAATGTCCCTTTCTAAAGCAATCTGGGTTTTTTTTTCCTTTATTACCAAAAAAACACACATTTTGAACTATATAAAACCACTATAAAACCATTTTGAACTATATAAAACCACAAAAAAGAATATTTGTCTCCCATCTTGCTACCTGACAATAACCCTTGACATACGCCCTTTTGGCCTTATTTCTAATTAGTCACAGATAAAGACTATTCAGTTCCCACACTGGGCATATTAAAGATATTGAAAACAAGGCTGAGCATGAAGTCCAAAAATTTGTCCCCTTCGTGCTCAGAAACAGTTAGAGGAAGGTTGTCAAACTTGTTCGACAAGACTCGTAAGTGGTGCACAGACCAGTTTACCAGCCAAATTTCATTAAACACAGCCTGCTGCCCGATAGCACCTTCTGCTGTTACAGTCACAATTCCGCCCCCACCTCCCCAACCACACTGATGTTTAATGGCCCTGTACATACTTAAAGGCAGGAAATGGACCTTAGAGGCGTTCAAGGATTGCAGAAAAATAAATAAGGGAGGGCAACAGTACCTCCTTTGCAAAATGGAAATCAATATGAGAGTCAAAAGGGTCACTGAAGCAAGACATTTCCATAGACTCAAGTTCAAAATGAAAGATAGTACTTTGCTGGATTCCAGATCCTGGAATGGAAAGAGCTCTCTGGGGAGCCTTAAAACTGCAAACAAGTCTTAAAAGGGATGAGTCTGCCTGTTTCATCAGGCTTACCAGGCTACATGCATTTCACTACAGCAACTCAGAGGCAATTAAGACACTTTTAGTGAGCACCTACTAGGTGCCAGGCACACTGTAATTTGATTAACCCTTCCCCAAGAGTAAAGTCTTATCGTTGTTTCTAAACTGTAGCCAGTGAGGCCATTCATCTTGAGAGTATGCAGGTGTACCAAAAGAGGTCAAGTGTAGCACACCACAATTTGACACAATTGTTTACAATACCCTTTACTACCTTGCCATAAAGCCCATACTTCTGACTTTGGTTTCAACGTTTCTGTCCTTGATAACAAGTCTTTTTAGGCATCAAGCTATACCTAAATTGCTATTACTCAATGTTAGATGTTTATAACCTACACAAGTTTCTTTTTTTTTTTTTTTAAGGATTTTATTTATTTATTTGTAAGAGATCACAAGTAGGCAGAGAGGCAGGCAGAGAGCCTGATGCGGGGCTTGATCCCAGGACTCTGGGATCATGACATGAGCTGAAGGCAGAGGCTCACCCACTGAGCCACCCAGGTGTCCCCCTACACAAGTTTCTTATTTTTTTTTTAAAGACTTTATTTATTTGACAGAGAGAGAGAGATCACAAGTAAGCAGAGAGGCAGGCAAAGAGAGAGAAGCAGGCTCCCCGCTGAGCAGAGAGCCCAATGTGGGACTCTATCCCAGGACCCTGAGATCATGACCTGAGCAGAAGGCAGAGGCTTAACCCACTGAGCCACCCAGGCACCCCACAAGTTTCTTACTTTAAATGCACATACCAGAGGGGAAAGGCAAGGGATCGTTTATCAGTCCCGACACCGGCCATCCCTGGCTCCTGGTGTGACTTTAATAAGTATTTGCTTAATAAATCCTCTGAGTAAAATAAAATCAAAGAACACGGCTCTTTAAGTTCACTTGAAGAAATTATTTTTTCATATGCTGCAAGTAACTGGAGTTTTGTTTGCTGTGGATTCTGATCCTGAAATTCGATTACTCAGAGTCTGCCATCTGTCACCCTTTCAGAGACTTGCAACAAATCGACAATTGCACGGTTCTGTTACAGAACTCCACTAATCTTGTCTTACACCAGGCAGGAGGTAAATGTTTCAGTAACTAATTTTATCTCAGGGATGAAGCAGATTTTCTTATTTTTTTGTTTTGTTTTGCTGTTAGAAGAAAGCACACAGCATGGGAGTCTCAGCCTGTCCTAAATACTACTCTGAAATGCTGAGTCCCCTCCCCCTTTCTAGAGGATCAGACACATGGTAATTTAACCATTAATTCAGGAAAGACAGAAAAGGACAATAAGGCAAGCTAGAGAAGAAGGAGAACATTCTATCTTCCCCAAGAACAGGTGTTCTAATCCCATGGAAATAAGGAAGTGGACTTACTCCTATGGCCGATGGTCTGTTTTCCCCATCCGGTGACACTACTGTAGAACCGGTCTGTAACAGGCCACCAGTCCACACATCTCACAGAATCTGTTGCCATCTTCAGGTCCTAAGAAAGCCTTGGTACAGGGCTTAGGCATGTGCGGGTCATGATAAGGTCCAAGGCAGAATTGGGGAAGAAAGGGACAGAAGATAAAATGACAGCTTGCCTCTGTCTATACAGCCATCACACACCATGGGAACAGTGGCCACCTAGCTCTTTAGAAAACACTTCTTTCTGAATCCAAGATGCCCATCTACCAATGCCCATGGGCCGAAAGCTGGTGGGGAAAAGCAAACATGGAGCCAGTAAGTAGGGAAAAAAATCAAATAAAATTAAAATTTAATAAGATCAAAAGAAGAAGCCCTAGCAGCTGTAATTTACTTTCTCAGAATCATGGATGGCTCTTTATTACAGGCGTTTTCTATGGGGAATTCTGATCTTGAAATCTGACTGTTCAACGCCTTTCTCACTTAGGAAAAGCTGCTGCAGCCTTCAAGACTCTGAATCCCTGCAACACACCAGTGAAGGGTTGGCCAAATGCTCTGACATTTATTCTGTAGACATCCACCCCACGGTAATGGTGGAACCGGGATATCTCTGGCCCCAGTGCTTCTGTTCAGAGCACTTTTGCGCTTGAGAGGCTGGCCACCAGGAGAAACCAGGTGAAGTCCTTATCATATAAGGCTGAGGGAATAGGAGGATCCCAAGAGACCAGCTAACTTTCAGCAGGATGTTGGTTAGCCAAGACCTAAAAGGCTTCTCTTTATATCATTTAAGAGGATTTTAAGTTGTTAGAGCGGTGAGAGTAGGAGTAAAAATAAATACAAGAAAAATCCCCATTCAATCCCACCAGATCAACAAATCAAACTAACTTCATGTTTCTGTCCTGGCAAATGGGTGGTATTTATTTCACTGAGAAAGGTGAAGTGGGTCACAAAGTAATATCTTAGTACTCAGCTGGTCTCCCAGAGCTGAGTAATGTCTCCAACACCCTGAGAAGACCCAGAAGACTCATGGACTCCATTCCAAAGGAAGCGCCAAAGAACCCTCAGTTGATCTAAACTAGGGAAGTCATATATCTAGGAGTCACAAAGTCCTGGGTTCAAATCTCGCCTCTGTACCTCATTAGCTGTGTGGCTTAGATAAATGTCCTCACCTCCACTACTCTCTCTTTCCTCCTATGTCTGGTGAGGTCTGCAAGGATCTTGAAACATGTTCAGAGTCCCTGGGCCACATACCTGGTACAGACTGAGTTGTGCCCTCCCCCCAAAAAATGCCGAAATCCTAACCCCCAGGTCCTCACGATGTGACCTGACTTGGAAATCAGGTATCTGCAGATGTCATTAGTTAAAATGAGCTCATACTGGGATAATCTAACTAGTGTCCACATGAGAAGACAGCCATGTGAAGACAGACACTCAGGGAGAATTCCATGTGCCACTGAAGGCAGAAATTGAAGCTGTACAGCTGCAAGGACTCTCAAAGACTTCCAGCTATCACCAGAAGCAAGGAAGAGGCAAGAAAGGATTCAACTACAGGTGTCAGGGAGCATGGCTTGCTAACTTCCTGATTTGGAACTTACAGACCCCAGAACTATTGTTTCCTTGTTTTATGCAATAAGTTTGTGGTTCTTTGTTACGACAGCCCTAGAAATCTAATGCATGGCTCCACTCAGGGAGAGCTAATGGTCTACGTACATGCACACAAAGAGGGAGAGAGCTTCCAACATACAAGATACAACTGTCTTTCTGGACCCAAAGTGGATTGCATAACCAAGCCCTATTTATTAATTGTTAACATTATTTTACCTATTTCCCTGGCTTGTCAATAATCTAAGTATAGGAAAAGACAAATTCAGGGAAGAGGCACCCATTCATTCGAAGTCAACGGCAGTTGCTTAGAGGAAAAAACATTTCTTAAGCCTTTAGAAGAGTGAACACCTTGGAGTTTGCCTGTATGGGGAGGTAGGGGAGAGAGCCCCCTGCACAGAAGCTGGAGAATGTGCTCCTGATAACTTCCTCATGATCAACATGAACAAAATGCTTATTTAAAGAAGTTCCTGAAATAGCCAAAGTTACAGTTAATTTGGTTCCCATTGGTCACAGAGTCATGCTTAGATGAGGACTGGGCCTGCTTCGGTGTGGTGGGGCAGAGGGGTTTCATAGCTCCTGGCAGATGGCCAGGCCCCCTGGCCCCGCCCAGAGACTCCAGTCCTATGAGCCTGGTTGGGGCCTGGCCTTGGCATTTCTAAGTGCCCTTAGGAGGTCTCATATGCAGAGGGGTGGAGGGCTGCTGGCCATGCATCTTCCAGCAGGTGGTCCAAACCTTTTCTACTCCACAGAAAACTGCGGGACCCTCTCACATGAAGACCCCTCCAGCCAATTGGCCTGAAGGAACAGGGAGGCAAGGAAGGTGGGTACAAACCACGCTACTCATATATTCCTTCACACCAGTCCCTAGTCCCTACCTTCCTACAGACTGAGGAGCCCACATGTCCTTTCCACCCATTGGGTCCCATCTCCATCTGCCATGTTGCTCCCTTCCAGCTGACCTCAGAAGAGACACAAGCCCCCCCATTCATATTCCTGACTCCTTCCCTACTGGACCCAGTTGCATTAATGACCCCTTTGAATCTCTGAAACAGGCATTCCCAGAGTACCTGGGGCTCAGTCAGTTAAGCAACCAACTCTTGGTTTCAACTCAGGTCATGATCTCAGCATCATGAGCTCAGGCTCCGTGTCAGGCTCCACACTCAGCATGGAGTCGGCTTGAGATACTCTCCCCCCTTCTGCCCCTCCCTCACTTGCTCTCTTAAATAATATATAAAAATCAATCAATCAGTCATGTGTTCCCTCCAATCTTTGGCTTCTGTGCACAGTAGCCTGGGGAGCTTCCAAAATACCGAAGCCTGGGCTAGGCCCCGGAGTCTGATGCAATTGGTCTGGGGTACTGCCTAGGCACTAGCACTCTTCATAGGCTCCTCTGTGATTCAGCTATGCAGGCTGACTGAGAACCATCACCCCAGGATCTTTCTCCAAATTCCATAGGGCTCATGACCCTGCTATTTTGCCCTTGAGCTGGTGGTTCTGTTCACTACTCTCCCCTTGAAAGTTGCAGAAAAGCGAAACACACTTGCCAACCCCTTTATTCTTTTTTCTATTCCATTTAGCCTCCACACAGACAATTCTTCTGCAGGGTCCCTGAAAGGACAACAACCATGTTTTGACACACCACTCATCCCATTCAAGCCTTGTTTTCTTATCTATAAAATGAGGTAATAATCCCCCTCACTGGTCATGGTGTAAGGACCAGATAAAACAAGACAATGTATTTGAAAATGTCTCTCTCCACAAAGCAGGCAAAATAGCCCAAGTAAGCAAAGGACTGGTGTGGAATCCTGGTCTCCTGTCCTCCTGGCTGTTCCTGGCCTCCCTTGTGCCTTTGTTCGGGAGCTTGTCCCCACAGTTCAGGGAGAGTCCCTCATGCCTGCTATAGCCAACACTAAGGGGAGGGAAGGGCAAGAGGCATCAAAAAGCCAGCTCCTCAGACCAGACAGGGCTGACATGAAAACCCACACATGCTGAGGGCCACCTTGACCCTTCTCAGCCACTGTTCCTAATGCAAACCATCTCTCATACACCCTCAGGAATAGGCCTTCCTGGGCTCTGATCTGCATCTGTCCACTTGTCCTGCACATCTCAACATCAGCTGTGGGTAACTCCACGGGTTCTCAATCCTGATTGAGCAATGGAACCACCTGGAGAGAGTTCAAATCCTAACCCAGAAATGTAAGAGGTATGTGGTGTGGCCTCCAGGATCCTGAATCACTGGTTCTGGTCTATTATTTGCACAATAAGCAGGTCCCTTCATTATCTGATGAAGCTGCTAAAGAGACTAGAAAGTGAAGGTAAGAATAAACCAATCCACAATAGCCAAGACATGGAAAAAACCCAAGTGACCATCAACAGATGAATAGATAAAAGACACGGAATAACACACACACACACAGAGGAATATTATTCAGCCAAGAGAAAGAAGGAAATCCTACCATTTGTAACATGGATGAAACCTGAGGGCATTTTGCTAACAGAGAGAAGGCACAGAAAGAAAAACACTATATGATATCACTTACATATAGAATCTTAAGGAATGAACCCATAAAAACAGAGTAAATTGGTGGTTATCACAGGCTGGAAGGTGGGGAAACTGTGGAGCTGTTTAAGGATACACACGTGCAACTAACAATTTCTGAAGAGCTAATGCACAGCATAGTGATTACAGTCGACAATACTGTATTATAAACTCCAAAGTTGCTAAGAGACTAGATCTTAAGAGTTCCCACCACAAAAAAGAAATAATAATTATGTGACAGGATAGAGGAGTTAGCTAACACTCAGTGGTAATCATATTGCAATCTACAAACGTATCATTTCAGCACACTGAACACCTTCTACAGTGTTATATATCAATTATACCTCAATTTAAAAAAAAAAACATAAACCAATCCACCTGTAGGATGAAACCACCTGTCACTCTCCTTAGTAAAATAACTAAATGCCAAAGCACAGAAGGCCCATGCAAGAAATGCCAATCTCAGCAGAAACACTGGATAAGAAACAAAGTCCCAGGAAAGCTCTAGACAGACTCAAGGACACAGTGGACAGCTGATGTATGTGTGACCCCAATACAAGCCTGCCCTCTACCAGGGTATAGGCTAAGGGCATAAGGCCTTTGGAAATAAGGCATTCAGAGAGGATGTGCACATACGCCCACAATCATATACACGGAAGAACTTCTAAACGAGGTAGTTATTTAGGTCTTACAGCTCAGAAGCTGATACCTATTATATTTTAAATATTTTATTTATTTATTTCAGAGAGAGAGGGAGCAAATGTATGTGCTTGAGCAGGGGGGAGGGACAGAGGAGAGGGAGAGAAAATCTCAAGCAGACTCCACACAGCGCGGAGCCCCACACAGGGCTCAACCTTCATGACCCTGAGCCGAAATCAAGAGTCAGAAGCTCAATTGACTTTGCCACCTAGGTGGCCCCCGATCCCTATTATTACAGAGAAATGCTAGCAATCCATTAAAGGGCTTTTTGTTTTTTTAACTTCTTAGCCTTTCTGAAATTTAGCAGCCCAGAAATACTGAACTTAGAAGTCACACGACAATACTGACCAGCCTCAACTAACAGAGTCTATGACAGAGCAAACCTCCATCTCTCCTGACGGAAAACAGCAAAGCATCTCAAATCACCAAGGGGCTCTTTGGAGAGGAAAAACAAATAAAGTCAGAGAAAAACACTTCCAAAGAGTGTTACTGAAAAAGTACAAAGCAATACCACGGTCTATCCTTCATAACATTGTTATCAGCCATGCCTAGGTGTACACAAGCCATTTCAGTCCCCCCACCCTCCTTCCCCACCCCCACACTGTGGATATTGTTCCTACCGTCATCAGCTAACACCTATCGCACAGACAGCACATGCCAGGGACTGCAACAAGCTCTTCCCACGCCTCACATCTGTTTAAGACTCTATGCTGGGGTGCCTGGGTGGCTCGGTGAAGCACGGGCTCTTGATTTTGGCTCAGGTCACGATCTCAGGGTGGTGAGATCAAGCCCCACATGGAGCCAGCTTAAGACTCTCCCTGTCTCTCTGCCTTTCCCCTTCCCAATACATGTGTGCACACGCTCTCTCTCTAAAAATATAAACAGGGGCACCTGGGTGGCTCAGTGGGGTAAACCTCTGCCTTTGGCTCAGGTCATAATCTCAGAGTCCTGGATTCCAGCCCTGCATTGGGCTCTCTGCTCAGCAGGGAGTCGGCTTCCTCCTCTCTCTCTGCCAGCCCACTTGTGATCTCTCTCTGTGTGTTAAATAAATAAATAAATCTTTAAAAAAATTAAAAATATAAAAATATAAATAAATAAAACATTAAGAAAAAAACGACTATGCTAAAGGTGAGCATGGTCTTACCCCTTGAGGCTCAGAGGGATTATGTCGCTGGTACAAGGTCACACAGCAAAGTAACTGGGGGAGGAATCAGGACTCACATACAGGGAAGTTGTCCCCAAACTAGCATCTCTTACCTCCAACACTTAGACTAACAGCCTGTGCTTTTTTTTTTTTTAAGATTTTATTTATTCATTTGTAAGGGAGACCATGCACTCTTAAGTGGGGGAGGGGCGGGAGAAGCAGACAACCTGCTGAGTGGGGAGCCCAATGATGGGGCTCAATTCCCGGACCCCAAGATCATGACCAGAGCCAAAGTCAGATGCTTAACCGACTGAGCCACCCAGGCATCACTAACGGCCTGTGCTTCTGAGCAGACCAGCTCAGCAGGGAGAACAGAATGGCAACACAGGCCTGTGGCACTAGCAGGCTACTTGCTAAATGAGGAATCCTTGGAAGTCGGGCAGGCATAGCCCTGGGGCAGTTACTTCACTGGTGGGAAAAGGTGGTTTCCTCGGGAAACATCTACATACCTATACCCCATGCCATCACAGAGACCCCTGAACTTAGGAAGAGCCCCTAGGGAGCCAACACCTACACTCCCGGGTCCTTAGGGAGAGAAGGGTCTGAAAGGAGTCCCTACCTGGCACTTACTGCCAACATGTCCCCTACACTGTGGAGCCAACAGAAGCCAGGCTAAATTTCTGCAATTACTGGACTCTTTCATTCAACCAAGCAAAATATAGGCTGTCTGTTCAGGAGTGAAACCCATATCCCACAAGAAAAGCTAGGGAGAAAATATGGAGTAAGTAAGTATGAATACTGTCCTGGCATGGCATAATGTCTCTGGCAGGACTACTCACAGAATCCAGTCACTGGTAGCAATGTGAGCTCTCCATGGCATCCAGGACTGTCACCACCAAGGACATGATAAACATGAATGATTACAAGACAATGATTACAAGACAATCACATCGTAAAGGATGGGGAAAACAATCCTAGTGACAGGTAGGATGTGTGCTAAGGACCACCCAACTAGAACAGGGGCCCAATTCATCAATACCTACGTGTTTTTTAAGCACCCACCCTTGGGAAGAATCCACACAGACCTCCTAACCATCCCCTGTGAGAGGGCCATGAGGTGGAAGAACAGAGTGTTATTTATTCACTAATCAAGCGACCGTGAGCAAGGCATTGTTTTCACAGCTTGGCACAGTGTAGTATTGAGTGTCAGTAAAAGTTAAAACATGAGCAGTGACACAGGCCACCTCTCCAGTCTTCAGTTCCTCATCCCAAACACGAGGGTCCCATTCACAGACAGCCCTGAACTAAGGAACCAAGAATGAACACATGCCTCAAAATGACGAGGCTGGTGCGAACCCACGGCAGTTACGTCCCGCAGACAGCCTGGAGGGAATGGCGTGTCAGGGGCAAGCGCAGGAAGTAGGTGTCAGTGCACAACTCTGGAAGGAGGCTGACTAAATCCATACAAATACAGAAAATATGTTGTGACACATTTTCTAGTGCTATTATTCTGTGAAGTAAAAAACGAGATACAGGGCGCCTGGGTGGCTCAGTCAGTTAAGCATCTGCCTTCGGCTCAGGACATGGTCCCAGGGTCCTGGGATCAAGACCCCGCATAAGGCTTCCTGCTCAGCCGGGAGCCTGAGTCTCCCTTCCCCAACCACACCACTTGTGTTCTCTCTCTCCCAAAATAAATAAAGTCTTAAAAAAAAAAAAAAAAAAAAGATACAAGACTGCATATCCCTATGAGTGTAATTATATGAACAAAATTCATGGATAAAGCTAGAAAATCAATTCAAAAAAGTTAACTGGGATTTTGGGTTTTTCTTTTTTTTCCCTATTTATTTTCCAATTTTCTACAATTAGCATTTATTTATGAGATCGTGGGAGAAAGCATCACTACAAAATATTTTTAATGTTTTCTTTTTTAATTTAAAGAATGAAATTAAGACCAGAAATCTTTCTTATACTATATTGACTAAGTTTTGTTAAGTCTACGCACACACGCTCTCTAAAAATAAAATAAAACATTAAGAAAAATGACTCCCTGTGTAGAGGTGGGCATGGTCTTACCCCGAGGCTCAGAGAGATTAGAGGATAGCCAGCTCTTGTGATTGCACATTACATAAAACTGTACATGGAGCCAAGATGCACTTCCAGACTAGTCAGGAGCCCAACTGTTAAAGGCTTTATTTATTTGTTTAAAGATTTCATTCATTTGCCAGAGAGAGTGAAAGAGCACAAGCAGGGGAAGCAGCAGGGAAAAGTAGAAAGAGAAGCAGACTCCACACTGAGTGGGGACCCCAATTCAAGACTCCATCCCAGGACCTTGGGATCATGACCTGAGCTGAAGGCTGAAACTGAACTGACTGAGCCACCCAGGAATCCCTGTTAAAGATCTTAAAATAACTTTTTTAGGGGCGCCTGGATGGCTCAGTCAGTCAACCCTCTGCCTTCAGTTCAGGTCATGATCCCACGGTCCTAGGATGGAGCCCTGCATCGGGCTCCCTGCTCAGCAGAGAGTCTGCATCTCCCTGTCCCTGCTCTCTCTCTTTAATAAATAAATCTTTAAAAAATAAAATAACTTTTTAAAACAAAACAGTATGCCCAAATTTGGAAGCTCGGCCCAGCAGTGTTCTCACCAGCGCACAGCTCACATCACCACACTGCAAGCCCTTCACGGTGGTGCCAAATGTTGGTCGGAGTGTAAAATGTGTTTTGCCACAGCCAGAAATATAGACTTGCACTGTGGTGTGTGTTGGACAAAATATCAGGCCCAGCAGCAGTGTAATGTGGGTATGTGAGCTACAGCAAATGAAAAGTGAGAGGCACAGCAGAATGTCAAGGCAGCACCTATGTTCACCGGAACACTGAAGGTCAAGGCCTTGAAAACACATGAAAAAGAGCAGGAGACTCAGAGATTGACAGATGCACAAAGGGCACACCAGCCAAAGGCGTGACAGCCAAGAGATGGTGTGACACCACAGCGCTGATCGGCTGGAACTGTTGCTAAGAAGCTGAGCTACAATTCAGCGGGATTCAAAGTAGGCACGATTCTGAGCCACACTGGGACCCACTGCTCTAGATGCAGGAAGCATCTCAAGCATGCTCCAAAACCAGTGCACAAGACCGGGGGAAAGGTACATACCTTGTTCTCAAACTTGTCCCTTCACAAGCTATGAAAGCTTTGTGTTTGTGAGTTGTTTTGTTTTGTTTTGTTTTTTCCCCAATGCTGTCATTCTAACCATTTCTCCTAAAAGAGACCATTCTGCCCTTCCTGTCTGGAGTTACAGTGTCACTGCTACAAGTCTACCTTATAAATGAGAGGAGGACTCATTACTTTAATAGACAATTAGTGGTGAAGTGTTCATGGACTCCTCCGCAGGCCTGAGAACACATTTCTCCCACAGCCACTGGCCACATCTCCACACAGCACCTTACAAACATACAGTCAGAGGCTGCCAGAAACAGCAAGAGAGAAGAGGCAGAGGATTCCCTCTAAAGTAATCTCCAGCAATAGAATAACTCAAATCTTTTTTCCTTTCTTTACATACATTTAAGAAAGCACTTTCATCATTATATAATATTAAGTGCAGGTGGGTCCAAGAAAAGTTTGTTTGATATTCCAAGGCTCTATGAGAAATGCTTTCAAATTCCCTAAAAAATAATAGCTATAGGGGCCCAAAAGGGTTGTCTGCAGGCTAACCAAGATTTAAAAACTACCACATTCCCATCCCCCAAATCCAGAAGTCTCATGCTAACACACAACTCTTCTAATTTAAGGGAAAACGTCATGATAATTTAATATACATTCAGTTGGCTCAAGGGGAAAGAACAGATTTGGCAAGGGTTTTAAGTAAACTCTCAGCTGACAGAAGGTGAGCAAGGGTTAGTCCCCAAGAGAATTCACTAAAAGCAAGACTGAATTTGAGGATGTGGTCTTTTTTTTTTTTTTTTTTTTTGGTACACAGCCCAGGTCTACCAGCTGCCAGCAGTAGTTGCAGATTATTACTTAGGAAGCTGGGGGAAAAAAAAAAAAAAGGAAAAGAAAATCCTACAATCAGAAAGTCACGAAAGGCAAAAGGCCAAGCAGGCAAAATTCTTCTTCAAAGCGCTTAAAGACATGGCAGGACTTCCCCCACAGCAGAACAGGACAAGTACTCCCCTAAATGGGCTTGGGAGCAGAGATTCAGAGCCCACACGTCGTCAACTGAGCCAAGCTCTTTAGTACACAAACCATCTCACAGATATACAATACAGATCACCAAGGAATGCATTCATGACATTTGTGCGTGAATTAATTTCCTCTGAGCAAATGATATTTTTATGCTTGTTTAAAAAACAAGTGGTCTCCCATGACAGATGCATTCACCATCCAAACAATCGAGCGGCCTTCCGGTCACTTCTCTGTCCAACAGCCAACAAGCGTAGTCGGCAACCCAGCACCTCCGGAGCCCACGGGGCGCCCGGGGCCAGGGTTCAGATTCTGAAAACAGACTCCCACATTCCTGAACCTGCTATTCACAGCCACTCCCTCTCAAGAGGAGACAAAATGAGCAGTTAAAAAAAAATTGTAGGAAATATCCCATTTTCCATGTCTTACGTATCCAGATCTGAGTAACAGCATTTTTACGTATTTATGAATCTCCTGCTAAGTCGGAAACCTGAGAAAATAGATTAAAAAAAAAATTATTCGCAGAAGTTTTATTTTCACATAGCAAGGCAGATTCTAATCTATTAGAATTTCATTTATTTTTAAAATCCTTATTTCTGTTTCAAAAACGTCCTGCCTTTACTTCCAGTAATCCTCTGAAAAAAAGCAACCAAAACCACAAGCCCCCAAGATCAGAAATAAATCATGTCAGGCAATGTTTCCTATCTTTTTACACCTAATAATTGTGTGAACAAGCTTGCAGAATCGGTACAGCAACTTTTATGGTATAACACTGATATGGAGCTCAGAGGCTTAGGGATATCTAAAGGCATTGTTTAGAAACTGTCACCTAAATTTTTTTTTTCCTTAGGGCAACTGGGTGGCTCAAGCAGTTCAGCATCTGCCTTTGGCTCAGGCCATGATCCCAGAGTCCCAGGATCGAGTCCTGCATCCGGCTCCCTTCTCAGCAGGGAGAATGCTTTTTCCTCTCCCTACCACTCTCCTACTTGTGTTCCTGCTCACTCGCTCTCTCTGTCAAATAAATATATAAAATTTTTATTTTTTTTTAAAGATTTTATTTATTTTATTTGACAGAGAGAGAGATCACAAGTAGGCAGAGAGGCAGGCAGAGACTGAGGGGGAAGCAGGCTCCCTGCTGAGCAGAGAGCCCGATGCGGGGCTCGATCCCAGGACCCTGAGATCATGACCTGAGCCGAAGGCAGCGGCTTAATCCACTGAGCCACCCAGGCGCCCCATATATAAAATTTTTAAAATTTTCCTTTTAGTAAAATAAAAACTGTCACCTTTCCCTAATACCAAAGTTAGGCAGAGTAACCAAAATACATATGTTAAATTCAGAGATATCCCAAAACCTCATTTGAGTTTGCAACTCTTCCTTCATCCATCAGACATTTTAACTGTTGGCATTAATTAATTACAGTAGTTCATTAATTAGAACTAAAAATTAATTAGAACTAGAAATTTGAACCCCGTCCTCTTCCCCTTTAGACTCTATTAGGTTATAATGTCTTGAATGTAAGAATTGTCTACCACAAGCATCTCTGCTGTACACATACAGACTTTCCATGACTACTTGTTGAGTGTTACTGACTTATCAGCTTTATAGAAAGAAAAAGCACCAGGGCTCTGTTATCAATAGTCTGACAAATCAGATGGATATACTAACCTCAGTTTGCCAAATGAGACAAGTGGCCTAGACAAATCTTCACATACAGATTAAATGAGATAAAGTAGATGAAAACACTATAAAAAGTACAATACAATATGCAAAAATGTTGCATTATTATTGCAGAGTAATAAGCAGTAACTTTTTTTAAAAAATAGGAAGTCTGGAAGAAAAAGGCATTACAACTTGCCTGTTCTTTCCTGGAGAAAATGAAGACTGACAACTGTAAGTAATAAAGATAAAGTCAGTTGTAGACAATGACCAAGTCTTGAGGCAGGCAGGGCAAGAGAGATTTCCTATTTAATTCTCTGGAGACAGCTTCAATATTTCTTGAGCAGCTTCACTATTTCTCCTCCTCCCCTTTGCTTCCTCTCCCCTCTAAGATTAGAAGGACTCTCCCTATTCATTGATTAGATGTGACTAACCCCAGAGACACAGGAACTTGAGGGTTTATTCCTCAGAGGTACTTGGAATTCTGGGCAAGAGCCAGAGACTTGGCACCCAAGCTGAGAATAGTAAGTCTTAGACCCAACCTGCCCCTAAATAAGCAGATCTTGAAATGCCAGAAATTCTCATCTCACTTCACACACCACAGAAGGGATATGTCCACCAGCTATGGATGAGGCTTAACTATGAAGAAAAGAAAGAACTCTGCAGTCAGAAGAAGACTCAGCAGGAGATGGGGAGTAGGGGTGTCAAATGGGTGACGGGGGCCAAAACGCACAACCTCCAGTTATAAAATAAGTAAGTCCTAGGGATGTACTGTACAGCATGATACCTATAGTGTATGATTACTATATTGTAGGGGCATTTGGGTGGCTCAATCAGTTAAGTGTCTGACTTTTGATTTCAGCTCAGGTCATGACCTCAGGATCGTGAGATCAAGCCCTGTGTCAGGGTATGCACTAAAGGTGGAGTCTGCTTAAGATTCTCTCTCTCCCTCTGTCCTTTCCTGCTCACACACTCTATCAAAAAAAAAAAAAAAAAGAAAGTTGGGGCACCTGGGTGGCTCAGTGGGTTAAGCCACTGCCTTCGGCTCAGGTCGTGATCTCAGGGTCCTGGGATCGCGTCCTGCATGGGGCTCTCTGCTCAGTGGGGAGCCTGCTTCCTCCTCTCTCTGCTTGCCTCTCCGCCTACTTGTAATCTCTCTCTGTCAAATAAATAAATAAAATCTTTAAAAAAAAAAAAAAAGAAAGAAAAAAGAAAAGAAAAAAATAGTACAAATAATAATACTGTACTATACTATACATTTGAAAGTTGAAAAGAGTAAATTGTAAAAGTTCTGTCACAAGAAAAATGAATTTGTAACTATGTACAGTGATGGATGTTAACTAGACTTATTGTGGTGATCATTTCACGATATATACATAAATTAAGCCATTAGGTTGTATACCTGAAACTAGTATCATATGTCAATTCTATCTCAATTTTAAAGATGATGACAACGACTAAACACAAACAGAATGCTTTGAAGTCACTGACCTTTTAGAGCCACAAGGAACTACAGAGATAAGAGGGACCAACCTGCTCAATGGACAAGTGAGGAATCTGAGCCTCAAGGAGGTTGGGTAGATGTCTCAGGGGTCACACACCATTGGGAATTAACTGCATATGAGAGACTACATAGTCTGGCTCCTGAATCCTACTCCAGGCTCTTCCCCCTGATGCTGTTTCATCCTTCAAAAGTGAGGACAACCATACACCCTCACCTACAACTCCCAATTATTCCAGGATAACAAGGGAGGATAAACTAATATCAGCTAAGCACTGTGACTACCAAGCACCATCCTAGTACTGTAGGTCCTTTTTTGTTTTTTGTTTTTGCTAATTACTATCATAATTACAAAAATTATATTAGTAGTATTAGCTCCATTTTACAGAAGAGCAAACTAAGGTCCACAGTCATACAAGTAAGAAAAAGATCTCTCTCCTTTTCTACCTCCTAATAGTCCTATCCTTCCCCAACAACACTTAAAGAAAATTTGATAAAAATGCAATTGATAAGGAGCACCTGGGTGGCTCAGTGGGTTAAGCCTCTGCCTTCCGCTCAGGTCATGACCTCAAGGTCCTGGGATGGAGCCCCACATCATGCTCTCTGCTTGGCAGGGAGCCTGCTTCCCCCTCTCTCTCTGCCTGCCTCTGCCTACTTGTGATCTCTCTCTCTCTGTCAAATAAATAAAATCTTTTTAAAAAAATGTAATTGATAATATGGTAGAAAAATCTACCAAAACTAAATTCACCTTAAGCATTCCACTCCATATTTTAACTCTGAAAAACAAACATATGAAATCCAAAATTCAGGTTTACAACAGTAAACCTGAAAATGCCCAACTCTAATTTTAGTTCTTGGTTTTTGTTTTTGTTTTTGTTTTTATGAATTGCAATGTACCTCTAAACAAACTTCAGTTCTCTTCAATTCTCCACGCAACCCTAATGGGAAGAGAAAAAGGTCGCAACCCTAATGGAAAGAGTTAGGCTGAGAGTATTCAGGAAGCTGGGGACCCAGGACCAGGGCCACAGCCCCATGTGGCCCCAGCAAACTGAGTACAGTCCTAGCCATCAGTCAAGTCCACAGAGGCCAGAAGAAACTGAGAATCAAGAGTCTCCTCGAAAATTAAATATAGAATTCCTGCACGATCCCACAATGCCACTTCCAGGTATAGATCCAAAAGAACTGAAGGCAGAGACTTGAATAGATATTTGCACATCTATATTATTTGCACAATAATGTTCGTAGCCGCATTATTCACAATAGAAAAAAGGCAGAAGCAATCCAGCGTCTATGAATCAATGACTGGTCAAGCCAAATGCAATATATACATACAATGGGATTTTATTCAGCCTTCAAAGAGTAGGAAGTTCTGACACAGGATACAACACAGATGAACCCCAATGCTTAGATAAGCCAGGCACGAAAAGACAAATACTGGGGGTGCCTGGGTGGCTCAGTGGGTTAAGGCCTCTGCCTTCGGCTCAGGTCATGATCCCAGGATCAAGTCCCACATTAGGGCTCTCTGCTCAGCAGGGAGCCTGCTTCCTCCTCTCTCTCTGCCTGCCTCTCTGCCTACTTGTGATCTTTGTCAAATAAATAAATAAGTAATCTTAAAAAAAAAAAAAAGACAAATACTGTATGATTCCACTTCTATGCAGGACCTAGAGTAGTGAGACTCATGGAGACAGAAAGTAGAATTGGGGTTGTCAGGAGGAGGGGAGAGTGGGGAGGTTGTGAGACAGAGTTCCCATTTGGGAAGATGAGAAAGTTCTGGAGATGGATGGTGGTGATGGTTATATAATGATGTAGATGTACTTAATGCCACTTAACTACACACTTAAAAATGGTTTAAATTAAGTTAAGCAACCAACTCTTGATTTCCTTCAGTTCAGGTCATGATCTCAGGATCCTAAGACAGAGCCCTGCGTTGGACTCCACGCTCAACAGAGGGGCGACTTATCCTCTCCCTCTGCCCCTCCCACTGCACTTACGTGCATGAGCTCGCTTGATCCCTCTCAAATAAATAAATGAATAAAATCTTCTTTTAAAAAGAGTTAAAATGGGAGGCATCTGGGTGGCTCAGTTGGTTGGGCTTCCAACTCTGGATTTCTGCTGAGGTCATGAGATCAAACCCAAGGTTAGCCTCTGCCCTCAGCAGGGAGTTTGCTTGAGAGTCTCTCTCTCTCTCCCCCTCTCCCAACTCCCCCACACATGTGTGCATGTGTGTACGGGTGTACTCATGTGCTCTCTCTCTCTCTAAAAAATAATGGGTAAATCTCTTTTTTAAATACTTAAAATAGTAAATTTTATGCTCTGCATTTTTAGAAATTTGTTACTTAATGTCTTTTAAAAACAAAACAAAACAGGGGTCTCAACAGACACCAGCCCAGCACAAGATGAGGGGTAGCAGGTCTGGGGGAACTAAACTTGGCTGCAGGATGAAGCCATAGGAATGCCTGTTTCAGAAGTCCCTTCACCTTTCTGTAAAGGGCTAAACTCAATCAAGTGAGAACAGAGTAAGAACATCACTGCCTCAGATCAGTCAGGCCCATCTGTAAAAAACGGAATATGGCTGGTGGCCTCCAGAACCCCAGCTCCAACATTCACCCTGCTGTCACCCTCAGGGCATGACAACTGGAAGTCCCGGCAGTGGCACAGAGGTCATCCCCATGACTGGGAGACTTGAACCCACAGCTGCTGAGGTTATTTTTAAATAGAAAAATGAGCCCACTTCATTCCAGTCACCTACGGAGGGCTGCTGAGTGGCTTCACAAAAAGGGAAAGGGAGCAGGGGCGCCCAGAAGCACCAGAGGAGCTGAAGATGCCAACACTTCCAGAGCACAGGCAGGCTGAGCCTATGGACAATGTCCATACCCCAAGACAGAGCCCGGAAAGGCCCTGAGCCAGGCTGCACTGCCTTAGCCCCTGATGAAGAAAAGGCATCAGAAGGACTTCAGTGGGCCAGAAGCTACTTCAATTCATCTGGCGCTGCCACAGGGCTCAAAGACAATGTCCCTAAGGCCAGCAAGAACCCAAAATACAGGGGTCAGGAGCCCTAACTCACTTGATTCAACAGTTCAGTTTTTAAGGACAAGGACTACAAAAACCAACCTCTTCTAGTGTGGTAAAGGCAACACAGAATATTTTAATGAAGGAAGTTTAAAATGAGGCTGACATATTTAAGGGGACTTCAGGGCACACTTGAGAATTTGAGTCTGAGGTTAATTACTAGAGAAGTAATTACTAGAATAGAGAGACTAGAGTCACTCTAGATTAATTATTGTAGTGGAGTTAAGTTCCCTGAGGGCCGGACTTTGTTTTGTTCACTGCCTGGAAAAGAGGTGGGCACACGGAAGCACACAGTAAATACTTGCTGAATCCATTTGTTTTCCTAGCTTTTCCTTCTTTTAAAATTCAACTGCTTGTTGACCACAATAAAGGTCTAACCAAACACTGTAATATATAACACATGATATATGAAAGTCACTTACAATTTGGGGCAGGTGGTGAATATCTATACACACCATCTGCCCTGCTGCACGTGGCATCTGGGCCCACAAGAAACCTCAACTCTTTAAAAAGCAGGTTACATGGGGCATCTGGGTAGCTCAGTTGGCTAGGCGTCTTGACTCTTGATTTTGGCTCAGGTCATGATCTTGGCATCATGGGATCAAACCCTACTTTCAGCTCCTCACTAAACTTGGAGCCTGCTTAAAGTTCGCTCCCTCCTTCTTTCTGTCTCTCCACCCTGACCCTGCCACACCCCCACTCTGTACTCTCTGTATGGGGGGGCAGGTTACAACAATGTTTGTTCCAATAAGAAAAGCAGAGGGTGCGTAGTTCAGATTCACAATGAATCTAATTTTTCCAGCAGAAATTTCCCGAAGGGTTATTTTTTGTAAGTTACAGTTATATTTTATATTTTGGTATTATAGGCTAAAAATACCTCTATCAAGGTGGACAACTGTTTCAAGTTCACATTTAAAGTTATTTATCTTTTTATTTGGAAATAATTTCAAGTTTGTAGAATAGCTTTGGGAATTAAAACAGGACAAAGAACACTCAAATACCTTTTGCTATGAAACAGATCTGTCTACTGTTAACAGCATATTCCATTTGCTGTATTTGTTCTCTTTCTCTTGATACATGATATAATATGATATAATTAAGCACAGACATTTTTTCTGAATTGTTTGAAGGGAGACCTATTCCTATGAATAAGGAGAGGTATCCTCTTATACAACAATAGCATCATTATCAACCTCACGAAGTATAACACACATGGTACTTTTATCTACCATTTGTATTCCAGTTTCATCATTGACCCAACAACAGCATGTTGATAGCATCTTTCTCCTTCCCGTTCAGGACCCATTTTAGGGTTGGGCATTACACTCAACCATGTCTCTAATTTCCTTTAATCCTCAGCCTTTACTGCCTTTTACCACTGATATTCTGAAGACAAAGGTCCCCATCCCCCTTTGTTTTTGACAGTTTTGATCAACCAAGTTATTCTTAGTTTAATTTTTAAAAAGCTTACATCTGAAATATTCATATTTATAGATTTTTCAATTTATAGATTTCTCCACACATTTTTAATCATTTGCTCTGTACTTAAAATGTACATCTCTCTGAAACTATGATGGGAAAACTGTCCAATGTATAAAATTCTGATTCTAAATACAACTTTTCAGGAATGTGTATGTCAATATTATTCATACAGCAGATTAAAACATGTGTTTTCAAAGCTTCTGCGATTATGATCTCTTTTGGTGTGAGTATATCTGCCATTCAAGTCTCTCTCTTAGAGTCTCCCTGCCTCTCCCCCTTCTCTCTTTTTTTTCCCTCGTTTCCCCACACCCCCTCCCTCCCACACACACAGAGAGACCTTCTAATGATCCTTCTGGTATAAATGTATGCTCACCTGTGGAGATTCTGGTCGTGAACCTTACCAAGATTTCAAGTACCATCAACACATTTCTGGTTTTGCCTATAGTTAGGGTTTCTGCAAACCTTAATTCAAAGAAAGTAAGTGTACTATGATATGCTTCTAAATTAACTTTTCGCTATGAAATATAGAATACTCAAATCCGGCTCTCCAGGTCATATAGGAAGTTAAAAATCACACAAGAAAAGCAGCTTTTGCAGTGGGAGACAAATCCTATTGAAGAGAACTTTCCAACTCCTAAAGAGGCTCTCCAAACCTCTCTCCTCAAACCTGAATGTTTTATTTGGATAAATGAGGACAAGCAAAGGACTGCAAGACGAAACAACATCCACTTTACACAGACCTTTTCACTGCGAGTATCAGAGCAACAGACATCAGACCTGTAGATCCAGTAAATGCCACCATCAATCTCACCTAATAGCAATTCCCAAGTTATTGCGCCCAAGTGTAGTGTCATCACTCTTAGCCTCAGCTGGCCATGAAGCTGGCTCAGGGACTTCA
Organism: Mustela lutreola; assembly: GCF_030435805.1. Classification (NCBI taxonomy): domain Eukaryota; kingdom Metazoa; phylum Chordata; class Mammalia; order Carnivora; family Mustelidae; genus Mustela; species Mustela lutreola. The sequence continues at coordinate 63,967,741 of NC_081298.1, read as the reverse complement.
CTTCAACCAGCAAGCAGCCACAAGCAGACACACATTTCATGTTAACTCATCTACTTCAACATCATGCACCAGCCAAAGGCCAAACAACTGCTATATGGACCGCCTCTCAATCCAGGAGCAGGGGCCCTGGTGTGAGCTCCCTGGGGGCTAGAGGCCCCGGCTCCACAGAGGCCCCCACTTTCCAGGAACTCCTAGTCACATGAACACAAGAAGGGGGCCCTGCTGATTTTAAGGGTTATTTTTCAAGCAATTTTTGTCCTTCATCTTGATTTTGGAACCTAATCCCCACCTTAAGAGGCAGGTCCATTATACTGAGATTAAACACTATCCACTTTGAAACCTGAATGAGGGGCCACATTCTCCTTTATCTCAAAAACATACGGGAAACTATAGGCTAAAACAAAAACACACACAAATGCACATGCATGCACACAGAGTTTTGAGACTGGTTTTACTAAAACCTAATCTCTCCAGCCAAATTCTTGCCGTGATTGAATCCTTGATAGATGGAAGATTGTGACCTATACATTCCTAAAGAAATGTTAATGCCTGGCTTACATTTTACATGTCATTGCAATAGCAATATAACAGAAACTCAAAATCTAACTTTAGCTCACTATGCTCCCAGCGTAGGTGTTAATAACCAAATCTCTCTACCTGAGGTTGAACTTAGTTTCTTTTAAAATTGTGTCTGTCATGCAAATACTGCTTCGCAAGGTTCCTTCCAAACCTTCATCACTAGACCAATCCCATTTTTTTAAAGAGAGAGAGAGCACAAGCCCAGGGGTGGGGGTGGTGGGGGTGCGGAGGGACACAGAGAGAGAAGTAGACCCCGAACTTGACCCACAGCTCAATCCCAGGACCCTGACATCATGACCTGAGCCAAAAGGCAAATGCTTAACCACTGAATCACCCAGGTGCCCCTAGAACAATCCATTTTAAGAATGCTAACACATTAAAAAAAAAAAAAAAAGAATGCTAACACATTTTCTTATTAAAACATCCCTATATCCCAAACATTGGGCCATGTATTTACTTAAAACACTGTTGAATGGACTCAATAATTCACGATAGTCAAACTTCTTGGTCAATCTTTATAATTTACTGAAATGATATTTAATCTGTATTTTCCTTCTAGAAATAAATTCTATCATTGAATGCTAATAACATTATTGACAACAAAAGACTATTTACATAGTCAAAACCCCAGACAAGATGTTCAAGGGGCATCTCACACACAGGCACCTCAACATGGCACCAAATGCCAAGCAAGTAACAACCAATTTTTAAGTTGCCATGGTTTCCTCAAAGAATTTCTTTTGGCAATTGATACAACCACTGTCCAGTCTGAGCCAACATCCCTGGGATCCATTTAAATTAGTTCATCCTTTTGGTGGTCAGTTACAGATTCTTTGAGGTAATTTTTTCCCCCAGTACTGAGTACTTAACCTTATTTCCAAACCAAACTTCCTTGGGAATTGTCTCTTGAGATCCTGCTCACCTGGATGCCTTACCTACTTTGCTGACCTATTAGAATCTTAGCCATTGCCCACTTCAAGGCCCAGCAGCCCCTCCCCACCTTCACACCTACAAATGCAGCTTTCAACAGACGCTCTATCATTTGCTGACAAAAAATAAGTTTGAAATAATAACCAAAAACCCACCAAATCCCACCTTGATAAAGCTGCCTCCACATGCAAGCCCACTTCCTCCCCAGCCTTCCACGCCCACATCCCACCTACCTGCACCCAAAGTGCTCCCACTGAGGGTGCCAATGTCCCATGAGCCTTTTCCATACCATACTGCAGAGTCATTTGGCTTCCCTCCCTCCTTCTTGAATAAACTTTTCTCTTGACGGTTGGTAAATACATTCTGCTCATTTCCTTCCATTTTCTTGACCATTCCTCGTCCTCTCTGTTTTCCTCCCCTACAAGCCTTTCTAGGTGGCTCATAAGCACATCAAACTGAACTTGCCCAGAGAGCTTCTCAGAGGCCACAGAGCTCTTACGTAGGCTATTTCCTCTGCCTCTTTCCTCCAGGTTTTACCCACCTAACACCATCCTACATACCCTGCGGGTCTTAGCTAAGATCACAGGTCCTCAGAGAAATGCTCCCTGACACTCCACTCTATATTAGCTCCCCTGTTATTCCCTCTCATTGCCACTGCACCCCCAGCAATTACCATCATTTATAATTCTGTATTTCATGGCTTAATAATCACTATACCACCACCACTAGCTTTCCCCATTCCCCTAGGTGATAAGCTTCATGAGAACACAAGGCCTGGCATTATTGAATGAAATGTTCTGTTGGCTTTTTCCTTCTTCTCTAAATACAAATAATTAAATGGATTTTGCAAACATATCTAGAAACTACGCCAGTTTGAAGTATGAAATCTCCCATTGCTATTATTATAAAACTCTCATAATAATAATAATGATACTAGTGATTGTTTTGCAGGCAAAGAAACTGAGACCTCAGAAGAAATGGGTTAGTGACAGAACCACATCTCTGAGGCTAGGTCAGAGATGAAAACATAACTCTAAACTGATTTCCTCTCTAGAGAGAAAAAAAATCCAGAATAGCTATCTTTTAATTTCAAATAAAGGTACCTGACTAGATTAGATGCGTTTCTGAAATTAGATCCTAAGCCTCTGTGAAACTGACACACCCCACATATGCTAGACATTTTGAAGGCTAAATATAGTTTACTGAGAGGACAGATATCTGAGGCCTGGGCAATCCAAGAGTAATCATGGTCCATAGGGCAAGAATGCAACAATGCTTCAAGGCCTCTCTTTAGCCCCATTACTCATACAGAGCTGGTAACCAGAAAAAATGCCAAGCTCTCCCAAATTTTAGATTCAGTCCACATTTTACCCAATTTACATGTGCCTATAAAGGAACCTATAATTCTACAAGGTTTGGTGAGAAACACAACAGCCCCCTCACCCCTCCCTACTCCCACTTCCCACCTCCCCAAAAGCAACCACTTCCAATTCTTAACTGATTCTTTTTGCATTTACCCTTGCAACTCTGAAGAACACGTTTATATTACCATTTCTTGAATTTTTAGTTGAGACATTCACTAAAAGCTTTCAGAAGTAGAGGGTTTAGTTCCTTTTCACTGACCACCACCACCTAGCACTCACACCTCTCTTAGGCTTGGTTGGATCACTAGTCAATATTTACATTATTATAACTATGTGAACATTATTGAGAGCTAAGCTTTGTGGTAAAATTATGAAGCCAGTCCTAACTATACAACTTTTCATTTTCCCTGGAGTTCACAACTGCCCCAGAATTTTTGGTTGACTTAGCTCTTTATGTATCAATAATTTACCCATGGGATGCCTGGGTGGCTCAGTCAGTTAAGCGTCCCACTCTTGATTTCAGCTAAGGTCATGATCTCAGAGTTGTGAGCCTGAGCCCGGAATCTGGTTCCACACTGAGTGTGGAACCGGCTTGGCCCCCCCCTTGGCCCCTCCCCCCACCTCATGCAAACACACTCTAAGAGAAATAAATAACAATTTACCCATAATTCCTCTCTAGCGCACAGACCTCCCTTCAGCACATGCAAGAACATTAGGTGCTTATTGATTTTCCTTCTCCTCGGAGCTGTCCTATAGCCTTCTGACCCACTCTAAGCTGGACCTAGAGCTGGACCTAGGAAGTCTCTCAGCCATCACCTCAGGACTGCCCTTCATCATCATCCTAAAGATTCACTTTTAAGGATTTCTTTTTAAACAAGTAACAGAAAGTATAAACTCTTGCCCGAAAAGATTGTACACTTGGCTGCATGGAAATTAAGAATATTGGTTCTTCAAAATACCCAAACAAAAACAAAAAGTCGTCATAGGGTCACCCGGGTGGCTCAGTCGTAAAGCATCTGCCTTCCACTCAGGTCATGAGCCCAAGGGTCCTGGGATGGAGCCCCACATCAGGCTCCCTGCTCAGTGGGAAGTCTGCTTCTCCCTCTCCCATTTCCCCTGCTTGTGGTCCCTCTCTCAGTCTGTTTCTGTCAAATAAATACATAAAATCTTAAAAAAAAAAAAAGAAAGAAAGAAAGTCCACTCATAGAGTGAGAAACATTTTTAATATTTCAAAAAGAATACAGAACAAACACAGGTGCATGTACACACACAAACACACACATAGCTCCTAAATTAAGAAAAAGGCACTTCCCCATGCCCTTGAAGTTACAGAGCCATGTGACTTGCTTTGGCCAATATAAAGTGAATAGGGGTGCCTGGCTGGCTCAGTTGGTAGCGCATGCGACGCTTGAGCTCAGGGTCATGAGTTCAAGCCCAACACTGGGCATAGAGCTTACCAAAAAAAGGAAAATAAATAAATTAAATAAATAAATAAATAAATAAAATTAATAGAAGGGATGGGCGTCAATGCCAGGTGCAAGCTCTAAAAACTAGCATGAGATTCACCAAAGTGTCACCCCCTATACCCCACCCCTCCATAACTATGCAACCATGGAAACATTAGGAATGGAGCCTCCAGTCAGGCCATCTTGGAGGGGCCTACATGAGAAAAGAACCCTGGGGGCCCACACTGGATATATACCATGAGGGAGAAATAAACTAATGTGGGTGCACAGAGATGTTTGGGGTGTTTGTTATCATAACATAACGTGGCCCATTTTGGCTGATACATCTGACAGGGTCACTAACAGGTATAGTCTCTGGAGATACTTCCATTCATATGAACACTACACAAGAATGTTCATAGCAGGGGCACCTTGGTGGCTCAGTCGGGTAAGCGCCTGCCTTCTGCTCAGGTCATGATCCCATAGGCCTGGGATTGAGCCCTTTAGCGGGCTCCTTGCTCAGCGGGGAGCCCGCTTCTCTCTCTGCCTGCCACTCCCCCTATTTGTGCGTGCTCTCTCTCTCTTTAAAATCTTAAAAAAAAAGAATGTCCACAGCAGCATTATTTGTAATTTAAAAAAACAACTAGAAACCCAAATATCAACTGACAAAAGACTGAATAATGGATTACTACCTATCAGCAAAAATGAATGAACATGGCTACACACATCAACATCGTTCAACAGTAGAGAAGCACAATTATATGTATATATGTATATGTATATATAAAACTATAAATATAACTAGAATGTGGAAAAACAAGCTTCAGGAAAAATAAATATTATTCCTTTTGTATAAAAGTTATAAAAGCACAGAAAACTCAACAATGTATTAAGGAGGGGAATGTAATCAGAAAAACTTAGGAGAGCTCTTAAACATTGCAAATATTCTATTTTTTAGTGACAGGTGATAGGTATTATATTACTTATACTTTATATTTATATTATATCCTCTTATGCACATAGATTTCCCATCTTAAAGCTTCAGGCAAACTACAATCTTATTATTTTTGAATATTTTGAATATCCATTCTCTATCAGTAACTACTTGTTCAGAAGAAAATCAACCACAGCATACAGTACCCTTTCCTCAGGAGAGTTTCTTTGGGGCTGTTTATTTTGTTGTTGATTTTTCCTTCCTTTTTTAAAGTGAAAAGCAGGAAGCAGAAAAATAAAATCTGGTGGAACAACAGACCCACCAAATGTTCAGGAATATTAATGACTCAACTCCGCAGAGCTGTGTCAGTTGGCTGGTGATGTACTAGGGAAATCATTCTGGGTCTGTAAAGGGTCATTTACATAAAGGTTACCAACGGGCAGTTCTAACAGCTGGGCTGGCACAGCTGACAAACCACCACTAGTCCTTACAGGCATGCAGAGCAGGCCTGAGAAACTGCAATGACAACGCTATTATTTATTCCTATTTTTTGCATAATTCCCATTTTTAGGATGATATGAAACATTTCTCAGCCTCAAAGGCTCACACCTATCATTTCTACCTCAACAGCCATGAATTTGCTAGGTATTTATTGAGTGCTCTAGTGCCAGAAACTGTTCAGTGCTGGAGGCATAATGGTGAAGGACACAGATCTGGGAGCTCTGTCCTGAAGCTCAGGATCGGGTTCCCCAGAAAGTGATAAAGCCAGAAAAGGCCACATCACAGCACAGGGTAAGCACTATAAAGGAAAAAGCAGAGGCAGGAGAAGAGGATCAGAGGAGCGAGGGGCCCAGGGCACCATCACCAGGCAGTAGACCCAGACTGAGATCTGAAGGGTGGGAGAGGGAGAAAAGAATTAGCCAGGCAGAGGGGGAGGTGAGGGCACCTCCCACAGAAGGGAGGTCCTGGGAAGTACCCAACAAGCTGGAGTGTCTGTGCTTATGAGGAGAAAGGGAAGGAGAAAGACGTGGTACAGGATAGCTCATGCAACACCCAAGCAGCTGTTAAAATTTGTTCGGGGCTGGTTTCAGTACAAATGATTAAAGTTATTAAAATTAGGGGGGAAATCTGTCCTGGAAATATGATCAGATTTACTACTTTCATTTAAAATAAATTCCTCCTCTAACCACTGCTGCCAGAATATAGTCAGGATCATAAAATCCTATCCCTTCACGGCTAATAAATGAATTCTTTAAAAGCTACAAGCCTCTCAATCATTTTCAGCTCTTCCTAAAGAGTTCCAATTAGGCTGAGATGGCTGGCTCTAGCCTCTGCTACTGTGCCACCCACACATTTGTACCTCACTTTATTCCTCGAGGGACACAGTCCCTGCCTTGTTTGATTACCTAATTACAGTGCCCTTCTTATGCTTTCATTAAATGCAACTGTTGGAAACCCCCAAGCTTTTACTAATAGCTTATCAGCCCTTAAAAATAAATCAGTCATTTTACCTGTATATCTGTATTAGAAGATATCTTCCAATTTATGCTCCTAAAATCAAAATACTTCTTTTATTTGTGTTTCTTCCTTATTGTGCTTTTGGAAAACAAGACCAAAGCACATAAAACTCTACAGCCATTATCTGGGAAATCTACACAATGCAAAGACTGCCCCATTAAACCGAAAGAGTTTTGTCGGTGGTGAAGATTAAAACCACCAGCAAATTCAGGGGCACCTGGCTGGCTCAGTCGGTCAAGCATGTGACTCTTCATTTCAGGGTGGTGAGTTCAAGCCCCACATTGGATGTGGAGCCTACTTTATTATTTTTTTTTAAAGATTTTATTTATTTATTTTACAGAGAGAGATCACAAGCAGGCAGAGAGGTAGGCAGAGAGAGAGGAGGAAGCAGGCTCCCTGTTGAGCAGAGAGCCCGATGCGGGGCTCGATCCCAGGACCCTGAGATCATGACCTGAACCGAAGGCAGCGGCTTAACACACTGAGCCACCCAGGCGCCCCTGGAGCCTACTTTAAATGAATGAATGAATGAATGCAGGCAAAAAAAAACACCAACAAGTTCAGCTACCTGAGCAAGACTACAATCAATGTCGAATGGACGCGCCAAGAAAGGCAACACCTGGGCTTCACCAGTTTCCAACCTTTCAACAGAGTCATTCTAAGCAAGACTAATGACCCCACATGAATCTCTGGTGTCAGTTTCATATCCCCCAGACTTTGGGACACTCTTCCAGTGACAGCAGACAATTCACTCTGGGCACGGTCACTCACACTCAATGCCTGGAACACCAAGGTGAAGTTCCCTTTATTTACTAAGATTTAACAAAAGATTTCAAAGAAGCTCTGTGAGCAAATCCTGTTAGCACAAACTGCTATTTAAATATTTAACTTTCCAATTATACTTATTAAATACTGCAATAATAGGGGTGCCTTAGTGGCTCAATCAGTTAAATGTCAGACTTTAGCTCAAGTCAGGATCCCAGGGTCCTGGGACTGAGTCCCTGAGTGGGCTCCCTGCTCGGCAGGGCATCTGCTTCTTCCTCTTCCTCTGCCCCTCCTCCCACTCACCGCTCTCACTTGCTCATTCTCTAATAAAAATCTTTAAATACATAACACATACATACATACATACTTTGGTAATAAGTGTTTTCTATATCCACTAGAATGCAAACTTCTTTATAACACGTTTATTCTAAGAAGCCCTTTCGTTAGTCAATTCTTTAAGTATGACTTTTTTTTTCCAAACCTGAAGGTGGCAAGTGCAGCTAGCTGAGCCCCTCATATAGTTTTAATTCTAAGCCTTGTTTTAATTAGAATTTAATTGCTGGTAAGAATGTAAAATGCTGTAGCTACAGTGGAAAGTAGTTTGTAACCCTCTAAAGTAAGTTTCATTATTGTTCCTGTCTTGAAGCTGTTAAACTAAGGCTCAAAGAATCGAAATAAACTAGCACAAGGCCTCTCTGCCCTGGATTTGTAACCAAGAGGCTTATCTTGACTCAAAGCCCCTATTTTCCACTACACCCTGCTTCCTCCTGTGACCATAGCTATTGAGGAAACTGTTAGCCCCTATTATAAATGCAGTGACAGGAACAGGGGCTGAAAGTAAACATTCTGGAAAGTAGAAAACATCAAAATTTTCTTCAAATTACAGTTTTTTAACTGCCAGCTTCTTTGGGGAAAGAAGTACAAGATTATACAGGAACACACGTAATAAACACTGAAAAATAAAAACGTTCAGAGCAGCCATCTGGGTGACGGACATTCAGTCTTTAAAGCTATGTTTGGGGCGCCTGGGTGGCTCAATCTGTTAAGCATCAGCCTTCGGCTCAGGTGGTGATCTCAGGGTCCTGGGATTGAGCCCCACATTGAGCTTTCTGCTCAGCAGGGAGTCTGCTTCCCCCTCTCTCTCTGCCTGCTTCTCTACTTATAATCTCTCTGCCAAATAAATAAATATTTAAAATAAATAAGTAAATAAAGTTACGTTTGTGCTGCTCATTTTAAGTGCTTCAGGGAACGCTGGGGGAGAGGACAGTAAGGGTGTGTTCTGTCGGCCCCTCCCAAATGCTAACTTCTCCCACTCAGTTCTCCCAGAGCTGACTAAACTTAAGAAATATTCCCATACACCTGAAACTAATGTAACATTGTGTGTCAACTACGTTTAAATTAAAAAGTTAAAAATAATTTTAAAATATTCCCAAGGGCTAGAGACTATATCCAAGTGAATACTTGCATACCTTAACTTCCTCCCTTCCAGAGCAGCAAAATCACTTCTGTCCCAGGAGCTCTGGAAACATTTTATGATGCTATATTCAGCCACACCATGTTCTAACTGGAGGAAAAGGTCTCTGACTCCCACTACTATCTCAAGCCCAGGATGTCCTTCCCCAGATAGATCCTAGGGGGTGGTAACAGGCCACCTGAAAAGCTGAGGCCCTAATCCTTCCCCCTAAAAGTCGGGTGCTACAAAAAAAGACAAAAGGAAGAGGTCTTTGTTTCCCACCCACTACCTCCAGCTTTCCACAGTGATCATACTGCCAGGTAAACAGGAAACCCAGAAGAGAAAGGGGATGTTCCTATCTCATGTGATCAGCTCAGCCTCAATCAGAAAAGCTGGACCTCTCCCTCCACCCAGCCTTTAAGAAAAAAATAGATTCCATCATTCATGCATATATTCATTCACATATTCATCCTACAAACGTTTAATGAGCATGTACTATGTGCTAGGCACTTTCATATGTAAAATACCTGTCTTCCTAAAACAGACAATTCAGCATGGGGAAACAATGACAAAATGAAGGAGTATATTGTTATGTTAGAAAGTGAGAGAGAGCTATAGAGAAAATAAAACTGGAAATGGATACAGGGAATGTATATAGGTGTGAGTGTATTTATATTAATAGGAAGATTAATTATAATCTTCAATGAAACAAAACCTTTTATTTCTGTGGGTGGGCAATTTTTAAACATGTCAGATTAAATGCCAAGGGAGATCTCATATCTTTAAGCTCCTACTGATAACAAATTCAGCATCACAATAAAAAAAAAGACACTTCATTACCACTCCCTTACATTTTATTTCCAACTCCTCTCAAACCATTTCTACTTGCTTCTCTCCAAAAAAATATGCAGAATATGCATGTTAGCCCTCATTATTTTCATTAACTCAGTCTGAAGTCTTAAACCTTTAAAATAAATTGCTAAATTAGAATTCTACATATTCTGAAAACCACCACCAACATGAAGCTGCCTTCTGTGTCACATAATCTTGACTTTACAACATATATAAGTAGTTGGGTTAGGACCAGCTCATCGGTGGATGTAGTAACTCTGGGTTGCTCAATCAGCATGGCTCTGGTTAGTTGCTTCCCAGCTAAAAGCCTGAAGGTAAAGTATCTAGCAGCCAAAGAGATGTCACACTTCTAACATCAAGAAGAGGTTCTGAGTCCCCAAGAAATAAAGCAAAGTGTCATCTGCCTTTTTATGGGGTTTTTTGTTTTCTCAATTGTATTGTCTTTAACAAGAAAATGGCGCATACTCAACGTAAACCCAAACCCAAAGTATATGCCAAGTAAGGTCAAAGCCACAGGTATGATGACATGAGACCTGTTTGATTTTGGAATGCAACAAGGAGGGGGGCTGCATCATTTTGCATTCATCGCAGTAGGCTCTAGACAATAAAGCCAGGTTCTCCGGAAGGGAGGTTGACCTCAGTCTCTATCAGGCATCGTATCTGAGGCTTTGGCCCGCTTGCCTAGACCTGTCTCCCTTGCTAGAAGCTGAATACCCTGAAGTCTTTCTCAAGGCAGTCACAAGAACACCCCACAATATCAGCAAGCAATGGATTAATGATAAAAAACACTTGCTGGGCAGATGTTCCACACGTTCAAACCCTGTCCTCACCCTCCACTAAAAGAGACCATTTACAGGCCAGGTACTGTATTTAACACATCAAAAATTAAGACACACTGCCCTGGAAGGACTGGGGGGACAAACCACATCTCTGGCCTCTTTGTCTCTGATGGGCCTCACAGGGCACCACCAACCTCCATTTCCCAAGAGCTCTGGCATGAAGTGCCACTGTGCTGCTCAGGGACTCACCAAGGCCTCTATGGCCTCCTGCCTCCTCCACTAACTCCCTCCCTCAGAGCTTAAAGCAGCTCCCAGAGCAGGCCCACCTGCTGCCCAATCTGTCCCCACTATTCACCACTACAAGTCACCCCACTACTACACCCTTCATCCAGATTCCTCAACTACCCAACCACCCTTCCATTCAGAATGCCACCTAATCGTACCCACTCCTTGACACTCAGTGAAATCCACCCTCTCATGGCATCCAACTGCCAGCTTGCTCACCTTCCGAGTCTAAAGTACAGGAAGGGTAATTCCCACTGCAGTTAGTTCTATTTCAGGGACTATTGATCACATCTCCCCATTCGACTTTACTCCAGGAGAACCTTCCCCCAGAATAAGCAAACACTGGAATCACCAGCAGTGAGCCTAGAGACCCAAACTCAGTCTCTTGACCTCTCTTTCCAGCCTTGGTCTCATACTCATTCTCAGTATAAGCAGGGATGTAATAGGGGGAAAATCTAAGGTCTCTTTTATTTCAGATTCCAAAATTTTAAAAATCCATATAGATTCCCTAGACACAAGTGAAAAAGGCTAATAAACTGTTCCCCCACTGACCCCTTTAAACAGGTGGCCCAGCTATGCCAACTGGCCTCAATTTTTCCAAACGCTTGATCTTCACAGAGCTCTGGAGAGTAACTTTTAGGAAAAAAATGATCTGTTTTCTACAAATTTTACAAGCCTGAGTTTTTTTCCTATCATTGCTTGTGAGAAACAAATGGGGGCGGGGGGTGGAAATGACCTGCTCAATTTTGCTACTAAGATCAAAAGCTTGGGATTCGCCCTGCCTCAGTTTCTCCTCGCGGTGAGCAGATGGTCTCCGGCCCGCCCTGCCCACAGACCCGACAATCCCAGCTTGCCAGGGTCTCCGGGGCAGCGCCGGGCCGTGGGCCGGCCGTTCGTCCCCAGCCGAGACACCACCTGGAGACTCGGGCGCTTCCAGATGGCCGAGTCCGGGCCGGCTGGGGCGCGCCCCGCTGTCACCTGGCCCTGCACCGCGGCCTGCGCTCCTCCCGGGCCGGCCCTTGCCCCCTAGGCTCGCGCTCCAGTCGGCGTTTCTCCTTCGATTCCTGAGCCAAGTCTGGCCTCCATGCGGTCACTGGGCCAGGCAGCGAAGGCACCTGCCTCGCCCGCAAAAACGCACGAGCCCACAAGTCCCTTTTGCTACAACCTCGACGGGGGCTTGCAAGAGAAATGCAGAAGAAAGGAAAACAAGCCCGAGGCCGGGCCGTCCCGGCCGGGCGTCTCCCACGAAATCGCCCCCTGCGCAGCACCTCGGGCTGGGGGCCGCGGGCCCGGCGGGGAGCGAGGTCCGGGGCCCGGGCCGCTGCGCCGGCCAGCCCCGGCGCGCCCCTTACCCGTGAGGCGGCCGCCCCCCTCGCCGTGCCCGCGGCGCCGCTGCAGGATGAAGTAGCAGCTGCTCTTCTGAGTCACCCAGAGCTTCAGGGCGTTCTTCAGCAGCACCTCCTCGGGCTTGAGCCACATCGCAGCGGTCCGACCGCGCCCGCGGGCCCCGGCTCACATCGCCCCGGCTGCCTGCTGCGCCGGGCCGAGCCCGCTCGGGAGGAAGCGGCGGCCGCAAAGACCGCAGCCGGCCGGCGTCCTGCGCTCCGAGAGTCCCGGGAGCGCAGCCGGCGCAGCTCGCAGCTCGCAGCCCGCGCAGTCGCGCAGGCCCCGCCCCCACCCCGGCTCCGCCCATAGACCCGCCCCGAGTCCGCCCACCGACCACCCCCACTCCTCCAGCTCCAGTGGCGCCGCCTGGGTTTCCGAGTCCCGGCCACTCCAGCGCACAGTTCCGGAGTGGAGGGAGGAAGTCCCATCACGGCTACCAGGTACCCCCTCCTCTCTCCGCTGCGCTTACGGGGAGCGCCTCGACTCTTGTCTTTCCTCCGCCGGTACTGGGAGACAGCTCGGGACCGCAGGACTGGTCTCCCCGCCCCTCACTTTGAGAGGAGGAGGGGCGAGGGAAAAGGACATCTTGTTCTCACAGAGGCAGGTTGCCCAGCTGAGGGCATTTGTTTTGAGGGGCAGCAGGATGCACTACGGAAAACCCAGGTGTGTTTGGCATAACTAGCATTTAACATAACAGGAACATTTTTACAGACAATCAAAAAATAGTATTAAAATTTTAAAATAATTGTTTTCTAATTTTTAAAAACGCTTGGCCCACGTTTTCCATGCTCTCGTGAGGGATCTGACAGAACGGCTGAAGAGGTAGCGATGTTGTAGGACCCTGAAGCAAGGCGTCAGACCAAACTCAAACTGGATGCCCTCGTGTGTATATTAGGGCCCCCCTGCGAGTCCCCTACCCCGCAATGAAACCAGTCGCATTTGTTCTAAGAGAACTGAAAGGCTGGGAAATACGGAGTAGGTGATATTAAAGAAAAGCTACAGGGAAGGTGGAGGTAGGATTTTTAAAAAGTATTTCCTCAAAGCTCTTGTAGAAATAGACAAATGGAGCTGACCTTGAACGGCCTGGTTGTCCTCCTCCTAGCTGTGTCCTTGGAAAGGCAGAGAATCCCAACACCGCTAGCAAAAGAGAAGTAAAGAAAAACACCCACCAAAACGGCCCTCAGGTTTTGACAAAGAGGTCCCTGACAAAATGTGACTTAATTAGGACAGAACCGAAAAGTTGAAGTAAATCCCCCACCCAACACGTGAGAACTGAGTGACACTTCTCTCTGGCAACCAGGGAGTCTGTCTGCAGAGGATCAGAAGGGGTCATCGCAAAGCCTAGACCTGACCAGGTGGCTGGAAGTCCCATGAAGAACCCTGTGCAAGGGGCAAACAGAAATACCCACCCAGGGGGCAGGGACATCTGTGGTCCAGCACTGAAGATCACTGACAAATACCCTCTGAGTAAAACTGAGGAAAGAAGTCAGCTGTGATCAGGGGGACTTGGGCACACTGGAGCGTATGGCCAGGGATGGCAAGAAAATATTGCTTCCAGAAACATTCACGGGAAACTCCATCTCTCAGACATGCTGCCAGGTCTTGGAATTGCAGAGACTAGGAAATGGGCCCTGCCCTGATGGACTCACAGGTAAGCTAATGAGCACAAAGCATAGTGGAAGTCATGGTGGGAACAGTGGGGATGCAGAGAATGAAGAGTCTGTTCCTCAGGGAGGGGACTGAAAAAGCCCCCTCAGAACAGCTTTTGTCTGACTGGGTCTTGGGAAATGAATATATATTTGCCACCAGGTCCAGCAGAAAGGACATGTCTGGTAAATGGATCAGTATATATGACCTTGTGGTTTAGGGCACAGGGAATGCATCCTACAGAAGTCAGCCTCCTGGGCGCAGAGCAAGGTGAAGAAGGTTGGGGAGAGGCCAATGGAGAATATCCGGCACGGCGGTAACAACATCCTCCTCTTGCTCACGTCTGGGTGTTCACCACCTCTTCTTGGTGTTATGGTTTGAATTATGTCTCCCAGATTTCTTAGGTTGAAGTTCTAATTTCTGGTACCTCAGAATGTGACTTTATTTGGAAATAGAGTCACTGCAGATGTTATTAGTTAAGTTACAATAAGGTCGTTAGGGTGGGCCTCAGTGCAAAATGATTGGTGTCCTTACAAAAGGGAAATTGAGACGCAGACTTGCACACAGAACACCTTGAGAATTTGGGAGTTGTGTTGCCACAAGCCAAAGTACTACTGGAAGCCAGTAGAAAGTCCTGGAACAGATCTTTTCCTAGTGCTCTCAGAAGGAACCAACCCTACCAACACCCAGATCTCAGACTTCTAACCTCTGGAACAGTGAGACAATTTCTGTTGTTTGAAACCATAGGGTTGGTGGTGCTTTGTTATGGCAATTCCAACAAACAAATACAGCTGGCTCCCAAGCCTGTCCACACCTGTTGAGTAGCAAGTTTCTTAAACCATTCTGAGTTGGATTCCGTTTCCTGCCAGGACCCTGATTGCTGCCTGGAGTGGCCCCGGGGTAAGTTCCTCAATGTGGAATTCTGGCTGTGTTACTCACCTATCTGTGCGTGCAGAGGGAGCAAAAGAGATGTAGTCATCTGTGGCCCACAGATGCGGCAAGATACTCCAATTAGCACTGTGGTAGTGTGAGGGGCAGACGGGGGACAAGGCTTTGGGGGTTCTTGCTGTTGCACTTGATTGCAATAATGATAACTACAAAGGTTGGAGAGCAAGATGGCTGTTTCTAATTGCTCTGGAGAGTTTGCTTACTTGTTTGTTTATTTGTTTAAAGATAAGCGGAAGTATTATGTTCCCATCTCAAGGTATAGATGTGGTGAAATCCAAAGAATCCTTTATCGGGTAGAGCCATAGGACAGACAGGGGTCATCTTCAGATCTCAAATACTGTAGTTCAGATTACAGAATTATTGGGAAGGATAAATGCTCCATCTCAGCAAGTTCTCTTGCTACAATTAGGATGCTGATAGGGAAGTAGAACTTGCGATGGGAATATTTGGTTGGATGCAGACAGTGATAATTACATGGTACAATGGAGGTGTTAGCTAAAGCTACAGTGGCAATCATACTGCAGTATAAATGTATCAAATCAATACGGTAGTCTTTTCTTACCCTCGGTTTCAGTGCTGTCAGCCACTGTCTGGGAAAAGATGATCTTCCTCTGATCTATCGACAGAAGGTCAATGGTAGCCTGACGCTAAATACAATGCCAATGTCATTCACCTCACTCCATCTCATCACATGAGCATTTTTTTAAAGATTTTATTTATTTATTTATGTATATGAGAGTGAGGGAGCTTGATCAGGAGGAGGGGCAGAAGGAGAGGGAGAAGCAGGCTCCCACTGAGCAGGGAGCCTGTCACAGGGCATGCTCCCAGGACCCTGAGACCATGACCCGAGCCAAAGTCAGATGCTTAACTGACTGATCTGCCCAGGTGCACCTCATCACATGAGCATTTTATCATCTTACACCATCACAAGAGAAAGAAGGATGAGTACAGACAAAAAGATATTTTGAGAGAGACCACATTATTTACATAACTTTTATAGCAGTATATTGTTGTAATTGTTCTATTTCATTATTATTGTAGTTAATCTCTGTGCCTAATCTATAAATTAACCTTTATAATAGGTACATATTCATATAGGAAAAACAGTATGTATATAGTATTCGGTACTGTCCATGGTTTTAGGCACACACTGGGGGGCTTGGAACATATCCCCTGCAGATAAATGGGGACTACCATGTGTTGTACCCCTTAAATTTACACAATGTTATATGTCAATTATATCTCAGTTATAAAAAAGAAAGTTGGATGCAGAAACTTGAAAAAACAGGAGACAGAGATTAGCACAATTAGAATAGAAATTGATAAAATTATTCCAAAAAACTATCAAAAAAGTTATTAAGACAAATGTATAAAAGTGGATAAATCCAAAAGATATTGAAAAATTAATACAGTCTTTACAAAAATTGATCAATAGAAAGAAAAATGATTCAAAATAGAGCTTCATAAATGCAAAAAAATAGACCCCATTGCAGATTCTAGAGTTACTGAACAAATAAGGCTAATATATTATTAATAATAATTTAAAAAGCTGAGTTCCCAAATCCCAAACCTCCCTTGCCAATAGAAGCAGCATTTCCCTCTATGAGGAAACTAGCATTCACTAATGTGAAGAGGTTTGAAGACTTCACCTGAGGTGTGTGCCTCCCATGTAAATGCCTGTTCTCCTCAAAACCTGTCCACATGGCACCTCACTGGCTCCAGGCCCACAACAAGAGTAAACTCCCAGCATAGCCCAGAAAGATCATTTCAGGGTCTGTTGGGGTGGGGGTAGAAATAGATTCATACAGCAAGGGAGTTAGAATATCCTGCCAATATACATGAAGGGAAAGCTGACAGTCATATATAGGCATGGAATCTAAAGTGTTAAACCAAGGAGGATGAAACATAAGGTTGGATTCAGCAAAATGTATGAATAAATATGTACTCACTCAGGACTCCTGATGTAATGTGTTATATTCAGCACCTGTGGGTGGCTCTAACGTTTAATTCCTTCGTTTATTGAACCCTGGATTTAACAATGGCCTATAGTCAATGAGGCTGAGAAGCCAAAATTTCCCTGGCATACTCTAGACAAAGAAAAGAGTCTGAAGATTCAGGGGGTAAGAATGTTTGAGTGGGTATATTTTTTCAACCAACTCAGCCACCACCCCCTGACCACAACATGCATCTTCATTAAGACATTAAAGATGTAGGGAATTTCTTTTTCAGACATGCTGCCAGGTCTTGGCGCTGCCCCGGAGACCCTGGCAAGCTGGGATTGTCGGGTCTGTGGGCAGGGCGGGCCGGAGACCATCTGCTCACCGCGAGGAGAAACTGAGGCAGGGCGAATCCCAAGCTTTTGATCTTAGTAGCAAAATTGAGCAGGTCATTTCCACCCCCTGCCCCCATTTGTTTCTCACAAGCAATAAAGTAAAGTCAGTTGAAGACCATCCTTCTACTGCAAACAATCACAGAAGCTGGACAAAGTATAAAAGCAAATCTCTTTCAAGTCATGAAAGAACTACTGTGGCAGCACAGACATGTCTCTGGGGAGGTGAAACTGACGTACAATCAGGTTCTTCCCTTCAAAGTCTGTGATGATTCCTAAGTTGCAGCTAGGAGACTAAGAAGCCAAGCTCACCTTCTGGAAGTTTACAGGCCCAGAGAGACAAAACTTGGAGTTAGGATCCCCGAAGTGTGACATCCCCAGAGTAGGGGGAAACCAGGAGAAGACAAGACTTCACAAAGAGGAAACCCATAAGCTTCTCAGTGCCTAATTAAAATAAAATCTCCCCCAGCCATAATTACCTCCCAGGAGCAAAAGTGTACACTCCAACAGTTGATAACACCATCCAAGAACCTCAATTTTTTTTCTGTGATCTTTCATACACCATATTCAGCATCAGTACATTACCACGTATAATAGGAAACAAGACCACATGATTAAGAATCAAGAGAAAAAAGAATAAGATCTATTAGTAACAAGTTCACAGAATAGCCAGATATTGGAGTTTCCAGACACAGAATAGGATTTTATATGTATATAAATAATAAGTTCAAGAACTGAGATAAAAGTAGAATTTCACTGCTTTGGCTCGGGTCATGATTCCAGAGTCCCAGGATCAGTTCTGCCTGGGGCTCCCAGCTCCACAGGGAGTCTGCTTCTCCCTCTGACCTTCTCCTCTCTCATGCTCTCTCTCATTCTCTCTCAAATAAATAAATACAATCTTAAAAAAATAGTATTTCAGCAAAGAACTAGAAAAAAATGTATACATTTTTGAAAGATCAAAAGGAAATCTTAGAATCAAAAAAACACAACACTTGAAATTAAGACTTCCATAGATGAGTATAAAAGGAGACTACACAAAGTTGGAACATTAGTGATCCAGAGGATTAATCAAAAAAGATAGCCGATATTTCTCCCAAGAAGATATGCAAAGACCAATAAGCACATGAAAAAATACTCAGCATCATTAGCCATCAGGGAAATGCAAATCAAAACTATAATGAGAAGCACCTGGATGGCTCAGCCAGTTGAACTTCTGCCTTTGGCTCAGATCATGATCCCAGGGTCCTGGGATCAAGCCCTGCATTGAGTTCCCTACCTGGAGAGCCTGCTTCTCCCTCTCCCTCTGCCCCCTCCTCTGCTCGTGCTCTCAATCTTTCTCTCTCAAAATAAATAGATAAAATCTTAAAAAAAAAACTATAATGAGATACCACATTGCACTCACTAGGATGGCTGCAGTTACAAGACAAAAAACAGACAATAACAAGCCTTGGTGAAATCAGAACTGTCAGACATCACTGGTGAGAATTTGTGTGTGTGTGTGTTTTTAAGATTTTATTTATTTATTTGTCAGGAGGAGAGAGAGAACACAAGCAGGGGGACCGGGAGGCAGAGGGAGAAGCAGGCTCTCCACTGAGCAAGGAGCCCAATGCGGGACTCGATCCCAGGACCCTGGGATCATGACCTGAGCCAAAGGCAAACACTTAACCTACTGAGCCACCCAGGCGTCCCTTCTGGTGAAAATTTAAATGGTGTAGTTTCTTTTGAAAACAGTTCTCAAAAAGTGAAAGTTACTATATGACCCAGCAATTCTCTTCCTAGGTATGCACCCAAGAAAAAGGAAAATCCACATTCACATAAAAAATTTTACATGAATGTTCAGAGCAGCATTATTCATAATAGTTAAAAAGTGGGAACAACACAAATGTCCATCATCTGATGAATGGGTAAATAAAATGTGTTATAGCCATACAATGGAAGATTAAAGCCATAAAAAGGAATTAAGTACTGGTTCAAGCCACACTACAACATGGTTGAATCTTGAAAGCCACTATGCTAAATGAAAGAAACTAGACACAAAGATCCATGTATTCTATGATTCCGTTTATATGCAATGTCCAGAATAAGCAAATCTACAGACATGGATAATGGGCTAGTGGTTGTCATGGGCTGGGGGGAGTGGGGAGGGGGAAAAATGAAGAGTAACTGCTTAATGGATATGGGGTTTCCTTTGGAGAGATAAAAAATGTTTTGGAAAATACGATGATGCTTGCACAACATTGTGAGTATACTGAAAACCACAGAATTGTACATTTTGAAAAGCAACTTGTAGAAAATGGATAGTAATGGAAATGATTCTTGTCCAAAGCAATGCAAGTAAACTTTGGTCCATAGGGATGCCCCCCATGAGATTTTTTTTTAAGATTTTATTTATTTATTTGACAGAGAGAGAGATCACAAGTAGGTAGAGAGGCAGGTAGAGAGAGAGAGGAGGAAGCAGGATCCCTGCTGAGCAGAGAGCTCGATGTGGGGCTCGATCCCAGGACCCTGAGATCGTGACCTGAACCGAAGTCCGAGGCTTTAACCCACTGAGCCACCCAGGTGTCCCAAGATTTTAATCCATTTTATATCTATTAGCAAATTCACTTCAACATTCCTGGCTAATACCTATATCTATACCTATTTATCTGTTCTTCACATTCTCCTTTGAGCTAGTCTTAACATCTTACTGTTTCCCTCATTAATTACAGAGTTGAATGAAACTGTTACTCCGTGTTCATTTGATGCCTACAATGAGAGTCATGCTTTTAGTGTTTTGAAGATTATACTTTGGCAGTAAGAAAAAGAGAAACATGACCGGCAGGATAGAAATTACTTGACTGTGGTAGAAAGATGGGGAATGGAAAGAGAAGTTAACCTTTGCTCCCCTACAGAGAATACAAACTCCCCCACTAAATATAGCCCCTGGCTCCTCGCAAAAAGATGCTACTTTTCCAAAACCCTTGGCAAAGCACGTCTGGAGAAATAGGCCGGTCTGCAGGACTTGTCTTTCTGAGAGCACCCAAATCTCAGTGGCCCACCTCCTCCTCACTCTGACTAGTGGTTTGAGAAAGAACATAGGGACATAGACACAGATGCGTCCCCTGCCTTGGGATGGTAACCACTCAGTGATGAAAGTAGGCCTTCATTCACCTACTTAAAACTTGAGTGAAACTATCTGCCTGGGAGTTGGGATTAGGTTAGAATGATAGTTAGGGCTCAGGTTAGGTTGGGGTTATGGTCAAGGTTAGGTAAGTGTTAGGTTAGGGTGAGGATTAAGGTTAGGTTAGGGTATAGGTTAGGTTTATGGTGAGATTTAAGGACTTAGCTATCAGGTGATTGGCCATTGTGGCCATGGGTTTAATAAGAAACACCAGAAGTCTTTTCTTTAGAAGTGGGAAATGGCTCATATGAGTCTGTCCTTGTCTACAGTGCTCTACCTTTGGGTGGCAGTGATCCACGACCCTGGGCCTCGACTCACCCAATTTCATGTCTGTTCTACACCAGCACCTCTTGTCAGTATCAGTCCCTTCCTGACATTATTTCTTCCTCTTGAGCTTTTTTTTTTTTTTCAAACATACAAAAGAGGAATAATGAAAAGGAGAGCAAAATGGGAAAGAAAAACGGAGTATTCTCAGATTTATACCTGAAATCAGAAAGAAGTTCTAACAGAACCCATTTGGTTTCCATTCACAATTAATCCTCTTTAATTCCTAATATAATTGTTATTTGTGTTTTCCGTAAGTGTCCATTGGTTGCCAGTTAATTTCTAAATGTAATAATTTTCCATTTTGCATCAACTTAATTTCTTTAATCCTTGAAGCAGTAAGTGTTTTTTGAAATTATTGATTTCTTTTTGAGCCCTATTTACAAGTTCTGCTAGTTGGCTTGACTTTTGGCTCGCATTTCCAGCCCTGTAACTTCTCCCAGTCATGCCTTTGTGCTTCCTTTTATAACATGACCACTGTGAGGGCTAACCTGTGACCTAGGGCATAGATTCTTGGTCTGTTGATGACAGCCCATTTTAAAGTAACGTGCAGGGAAGTGTCCTCTTTGTATTCACACATCCTCTCACAGTGCCTTCTTTCCAGGGCTCAAAACCTGCCTCAAAACCAGTCCAAAAAAGAGTTGTAAGAGATTCAGTAAGTCAAAGAACATCCATGGAGTCAGTGCAACTGGCTAGCACTATGTGAAATTCCTGGGATGCAGCAGGAATAAATCCTAGATCTGACTTCAGATCTTACCAAGGATACGTTTACCCAACAAAGGAGGAACACAGCAAAAGGACTCTTAAGCACTAAGCACTGTGCTTGCTGTATTTCCAAAAGGCATCTCACTTATTTCTCACAATAAACTTTAAAAGGAAAATAAAATTAGTCCCATTTTACAGATGAGAAAATTCAGGCCCACAAAAAACTTTTGTAACTTTCCAATCTGATCGATGGCAGAACCCAGATTCATCTCAACACTTTTCTGAATCCCAAGCCAACACTTTTTCCATTAATGCACACCTGATTTGATCAGTGTTGTTCACCGAAGCACTTTTTTTCTCCTTAACATTACTTTCAGTGACTATTAGAGCCATCACCCCAATTACTGGGCTTCAAGGATGCAGACCTGGAAGAGAGAAATTCTGCTTTCCCTACTTCACGTCATGAGGCCATGGGCACATATCCTAACCTCTTAGAATTTCAGTTTCTCCATCAGGATATGTGTGTCTCACTGAGATGTTATAACGTTCAAATGAGATAGGCTACACCATACACCTAGTACAGGGCTTTTCCCACGTATGTCTTCTAAATAATAACTGTTAAATTGCCTCTAGCCCTGTCCCTGGGCATAACTGTGACATCTCTCCTCTCTGCCTGCAGTTCCAAAGTTGCTTTCAGGTCATGAAGACAGAAGGACCTACCCCAGCATTCTCTTAAGCACAGGTGTGCATATAAGAGCAGAAGCCACTGGACCAACTTTTCACTTCTAACCCAGGAAAGAGGGATAGTAAGTCACTAATGATGACTTATCTATATTGAACCACTACTGAAAATAGACTTTAGTCAATTCGTTATACATAACTGGTAGGTTCTTTTTGGTAAATGTCACTGGTTTGAGATAGAATGTTAGGTCTCCCCTGAGCCCCATCCTAAAAAACATAATTTGTTAAAATGGAAGCAAGTCACAGACCAAATTTCAGGGCACATTCGAACATGTATTAAACATTTAGAGACACTTGGGTGGATCAATCAATTAAGCATCTGTCTTCGGCTCAGGTCATGATCCCAGGGTCCTGGGATCAAGTCCCGCATTAGGCTCCTTGCAGAGTGGGGAGCCTGCTTCTCCCTCTGCCTGCCACTCCTGCTGCTTGTGTGCTCTCTCTTTCTCTCTCTCTGACAAATAGATAAACTCTTAAAAAATTATTAGAAAGAGAGCCCAGGGGCTTCTGGGGGGCTCAGTCGGTTAAGCATCCAACTCTTGATTTCAGCTCAGGTCATGATCTCAGGGTCCTGAGGTGGAGCTCCCCCCATCAGTTTCCATACTGGGCATGGAACCTGCTTAAGATTCTCTCTCTCCCTCTCCCTCTATGCCCCCCACCATGTTCTCTCTCTCTTAAGAAAAAAGAGAGAGAGCCCAGTATGGTCCTACACCCTGTTCTATAAGCTCCTAAAGTCACAGACCTCTAACCGCACCTGGCATTAAGTGTTAACTCGAGACAAAATCATAGTCATATCCCAGAAGCAATTTCCTGGTAGATACCAGGCAACCAGAACCCTCTGAGTCAGAAATTGGACATAGGAATGTTTAATTCAAGACTCACATAGCATTTTAGGGGGTGAGAAGCGAAGGGCTCACTGCATTTTAGCCAACTCACCTTCTCAAACAAAACAAATTTCACCAATAAAATCATTGGTCTATGGGCGCCTGGGTGGCTCAGTGGGTTAAGCCGCTTCCTTCGGCTCAGGTCATGATCTCAGGGTCCTGGGATCGAGTCCCGCATCAGGCTCTCTGCTCAGCAGGGAGCCTGCTTCCTCCTCTCTCTGCCTGCCTCTCCATCTACTTGTGACTTCTCTCTGTCAAATAAATAAGTAAAATCTTAAAAAAAAAATCATTGGTCTAACAACCACTGGGCTGATGAACAGATTTTCTGTTTGCCGATTGGAGACAAAGACAACTGGAGTGTGACCATTGGATTATATGCTCCCTAACTATCCCTAAGAGTGTGTATTCACATTTAGAATCAGAGTGTCTGAGGCTGTCTCCAAAATGTGAATTAAAACCAACTAGTACAAACATATATATCACTTTATAACCCATGCTGAAGTATCTTAAAGTGAATTCCTGCCAGTACCATGCTGCCATCTGTCTTCCTAGAGTCCTGGGAATGCATGGCTCTGTGGCTTAGTTAGAATACGATCAATATAAGCCCCCTCTTCAGGGATTTGTACAGCAGGAGGGTCTGTGCTGTTCCCTTTTGTAAGGACGGTACACAGATCCTTCCGTAGTCGAGGACAGCTCATCTAACCTCTGCTTGCATTTTTTCCCATGTCTGTACTTCTATAAAGAACATTAACATGTTTGGAAAGAGTCCAACAAAATACAGTTAGTGTTCAGCTCTTTAGAAATCCCTTCCCAGGGACTGTGCAGGCTCAAACAGATCAGGCACTTCTCCCTGGAGAAACAATGCACAAGAAGGAGGCCAAGAGAGAAAGAAGAACTAGGAGGGAAAAATAAATCTTGTGTTGTTTTTTTTTTCCTTAGTTCTTCTTACAACTCAAAAAAGGTTATAATCTGAGAAATCATATCAAATAGCAATGCTTATGAGTCTGTACATGTGCCAAGGAAAATTACACAATTAGGAAATGTACAAATGAGCCATGTCCTGTTCCAAATTCGTTCTCTCCTTTACAACCGGTTTGTTTCATTTCTTTATGAGATAGAGAACCTATGTGAATAACTCCCACAACATAGATGGTCCTTTATTATTTTACATCATGATAACATTAAATCAAAGGACAAAACTTTGAAACATTCTAATTAGTACCAAAAGATTGCTGAGCTATAGCTGATATAGAATGTGAATTCTGTTTCAATAATAAGCTTCTTAAGTGGGAAGAAGATTTTGATAAATTAAAAGGATCTAAGTCAGAATATTCCCAAGGTCAAAGTTACAGTGTTCTTTCTGAGGAGCCAGGATCTAACCTAAACATGGTTTGTTGTTGTTACTGTTGGCATATTCAGCACAAACAAATAAGTGATTTCTGATCGTCACTCAGGAAGATATATTGTAAACCTCCCTTTTTCACTTCTTCACATCCATTGATGTTAGCAGGGGCTCACTCTTAATGAAAGGTAAAATTTGGGGCACCTGGGGTGGCTCAGAGGGTTAAAGTCTCTGCCTTCAGCTCAGATCATGATCCCAGGGTCCTGGGATTGAGCCCCGCATCGAGCTCTCTGCTCAGCGGGGAGCCTGCTTCCCCCTCTCTCTTCTGCCTGCCTCTCTGCCTACTTGTGATCTCTCTCTGTCAAATAAATAAAATCTTGAAAAGAAAAATGAAAGAAAGATAAATTTTAAGGGCCCAGTTCAAAGGAGATAGCCTAACAAAAAAGGGCCTCTGCCAAGGCTCACCATCATGGTATTTCAGAGGACTCAGGAAAGAAGATCCTAAAACCTTCCCAAGAGAAGAAAATACACAGATCACAAACAAAAGATTAGGAATCAGAGCAATCTCACACTATCCCGCAGTAACACTGGAAAGTAGAGGACAGTGGACAAAAACCTTCAAAAATCTAAGGGAGAATGGTTTTAAACTAGGAATTCCATACCCAGCCAAATGTAATCAAGGACAATTTGTTAATCAAGTGAAGGCATTTTCAGATACTTCAAAAACTTTTCTTGCCAAATAGAGTTTCTCAGGAAATAGTGAAGAATGTGAAAAGAAGGAGGAAATCAGGGAAAAGGGGAAGAAATGGGAGCCAAGAAGTATAAGACTCAGCACAGGAGAGAGTCAAAGGGAGCTCACCCAACAAGGTCAAAGTGAGTCCCTGAACAACAGCCCCATATAATGCAGGCAGCCCAGGGGTAGCAGGAGAGTTTGGTGCCTGAGGGATCATCAGAATAAGAACTAGGTTGGTTGCAAGGAGCTTGAGCGCTCTGGCGGATGGTTTGAAAGTGAATCTGTGTTGAAAACAAAGAAAAT
This sequence comes from Mustela lutreola, assembly GCF_030435805.1. Lineage (NCBI taxonomy): Eukaryota > Metazoa > Chordata > Mammalia > Carnivora > Mustelidae > Mustela > Mustela lutreola. The sequence continues at coordinate 63,942,341 of NC_081298.1, read as the reverse complement.
AAGAAAAATAAGCAAAATTTCCAAATGAGGAAATGTTTAATGCAAAGGGGATAAAGATTTACAAGTGAGAAATGTAATCATATAAATAGGACTTGGCTGTGAACGGTATTAATTTAATCAAAATAACAACCAGTGAATGTTGGTCTTCATTATGGTGGGAGAATGGGGAGTATATTGGGGGAAGGGAAGGGCAAAAAAACTAAATTCTCATCATTTGTAATAGGAAGTTAACTGATAATAGCTTACGTTGAAAGTCAAGAATTAGTAAAACCTCTGATTTAGGAGCAGGGAAGCAAATAGCAAAAGAAAGAGCAGAAAGAGTTGAAAGAGGTTGTAGGGAGTGGGCCTGAGAAGTGAGGAGGGGTATGAGCAGGAATCTCTTTTTATTTTTTTTAAATTTATTTTTTATTTATTTTCAGCATAACAGTATTCATTATTTTTGCACCACACCCAGTGCTCCATGCAATCCGTGCCCTCTCTAATACCCACCACCTGGTCCCCCCAACCTCCCACCCCCTGACACTTCAAATCCCTCGGATTGTTTTTCAGAGGAATCTGTTATTTTAATTTTGAAGAAAGGTATGTCTTTTTTAAAAATTTGATTAAGTTTTTTTTATCTTAATTCAGTAGAGCTAACATATGGTGGTGTATTAGTTTCAGGTGTGCCATATAGTGATTCAACCATTCTATACATTACTCAGAGCTCATCATGATAAGTGTACTCTTCTCTTTTTTTGGATCACAAGTAGGCTTCTTCTCTTTTTTAAGATTTTGTTTGTTTATTTATTTATTTATTTGAGAGAGAGAGAAAATGAGCACAAGCTGGGGGAGGGGCAGAAGGAGAAGCAGACTCCACCTTGAACAGGGAGTCCTGTGCTTGACTCGATCCCAAGACCCTGGGATCATGACCTGTGCCTAAGGCAGACACTTAACTGACGGAGCCTCCCAGATGCCCCAGTGAGTGTATTCTTTAATCCCTATCACCTGTTTCACCCCCACCCCCTCCCCTTTGGCAACCATTGGTTTGTTCTCTATCAAAAGTTAAGGTTCTGCTTCTTGGTTTCCTTCTTTTTTTGTTAGTTCCTTTGTTTTGTTTCTTAAACTCCACATATGAGTGAAATTACGTGATATTTGTCTTTCTCTGACCTGTTTTGCTCCATCCACGTTGTTACAAATGGCAAGATCTCATTTTTTATCACTAATATTCCATTATATATATATATATATACATATATATACATATATATATACATATATATATATATACATGTATATATATATATATATACCACAACTTCTTTATTCATTCATCTATCAATGAATACTTCAACTTTTTCCATAATTCCATTGTTGTAAATAACACTGTGACAAACATAATCGTGCATGTATCTTTTTGAATTAGTGTTTTTTGTATTCTTTGGGTAAATACCTAGTATGCAATTACTGGATCGTACAGTACTTCTATTTTTAATGTTTTGAGGAATCTCCATACTTTTCCCACAACTGCTACAATAGTTTGCATTCCCACCAACAGTGCACGAGGATTCCTTGTTTTCTAACAACCTCGCCAACACCTATTGTTTCTTAGATTGTTTATTTTAGCCATTCTGGCAGATGGGAAGTGACATCTCATTGTAATTTTGATTTGCATTTCCCTATGTTGAGTGATGTTCAGCACCTTTCCATGTGTCTGTTGCCCATCTGGATGTCTTCTTTGGAGAAATGTCTGTTCATGTCCTCTGCCCATTTTTTTTTTAAAGATCTTATGTATTTATTTGACAGAGAGAGAGATCACAAGTAGGCAGAGAAGCAGGCAGAGAGAGAGGGGGAAGCAGGCTCCTTGCTGAGCAGAGAGCCTGATGCAGGGCTTAATCCCAGAACCCTGAGATCATGACCTGAGCCTAAGGCAGAGGCTTTAACCCACTGAACCACCCAGGTGCCCCATTCTGCCCATGTTTTAACTGGATTATTTGTGGGTTTGGGTGTTGAGTTGTGTTAAGTTCTTTATATATTTTATTTTTATTTTTTTTTAAGATTTTATTTATTTATTTGACAGACAGAGATCACAAGTAGGCAGAGAGGCAGGCAGAGAGAGAGAGAGGGAAGCAGGCTCCCTGCTGAGCAGAGAGCCCAGGACTCGATCCCAGGATCCTGAGATCATGACCTGAGCCTAAGGCAGCGGCTTAACCCACTGAGCCACCCAGGCGCCCCAGTTCTTTATATATTTTAGATACCAACCCTTTATTGGATATGTCATTTGCAAATATCTTCTCCCATTCAGTAGGTTGTCTTTTAGTTCTGCTGATCATTTTCTTCACTGTGCAGAAGCTTTTTGTTTTGATGTAGTCCCCATAGTTTATTTTTGCTTTTATTTCCTTTGCCCCAGGAGTCAGATCTAGAAAAATGCTGCTATAGCTGATGTCAGAGAAATTACTGCTTGTCCCTTCCTCTTCTAGGATTTTTTATGGTTTCAGGTCTCATATTTAGATGTAAGAAAGACATGTCTTGTAAAAGTATGTACTCTGATAAGTAAAGTTTTGTTTTTCATTTTAAAGAGTGAACAGGAGGGGCGCCTGGGTGGCTCAGTGGGTTAAAGCCTCTGCCTTCAGCTCAGGTCATGGTCTCAGGGTCCTAGGATGGAGCCCTGCATCGGGCTCTCTGCTCAGTGGGGAGCCTGCTTCCCTTCCTCTCTGCCTGCCTCTCTGCCTACTTATGATCTCTGTCTGTCAAATAAATAAATAAATAAAATCTTTCAAAAAAAAAAAAAAAGAGTGAGCAGGAATTAGAAAAATGAGTAGAAAATTTAGAAAAATCACATTTTCTTAAAGATTTATTTATTTACTTTTAGAGAGAGAGAATATGGGGGCGGGGCAAAAGGGGAGGGAGAGAGAGAATCCCAAGCAGACTCCGTACCAAGCACAGAGCCCAATGCGGAACTTGATCTGAGGACCCTGAGATCATGACCTAGGCCAAAACCAAAAGTTGGGAGCTCAACTAACTGAGCCACCCAGACACCCCTAGAAAGATCACACTTAGGGGCACCTGGGTGGTACATTCAGTTAAGTATCTGACTCTTGGCTTCAGCCCACATCGTGATAGGCTCATGAGATCAAGCCCTGCATTGGGCTCCACACTTAGCACAGAGTCAACTTAAGACTTTCTCCTCTCCATCTCCCTCTGGCCCTCCCCACACTCACATGATCTCTCTCTCTCCCTCTCAAATAAATAAATAAATAAATAAAAATAAGAAAAATCACATTTAAAGGTGGAAATGATTAATTTAATTTCAAATGACTGAGACCTGTAGTTTCCTCATTTTACCCATAAGAAAACAAATAGCCAAACTTAAATTATCTATTTTGGTTGCTGGGGATGTGGAAAGATAAGTAACCAAAATCACAGATTCTTCCCATCACCTGATACCTACAAGGAAGGTTTGGGCCTCTGGTGGCACTAACTCCCATTTCTCAGTTCAGTATACCCATCAACCCCCATCCTAGGGGACTGGGCATTATTTCAGATGGTTGGAAATGAGGAAAAGAGATTACTGGGTGTTCCTTCGCTTCAGCATATGAGGCTTGGCATTTCGTTGTCAGGGCTGTTTTACAAGTCCAGAGGGACAAAGGTTAACTTGTAGATTTTTGTCTCATGTAATGCAAATTAATTTCTGTCCCATGGAAAAAATAACCCCAAAGGTTATAGCTTATGTCTTTGTTGGACATTATCCAGTTCTGTATATAAACCAGCAATGTATTAAATTGCTGATGTATACCAAAGTTTTGCAAATGCTTAGTATTTTATTAGTCACAACACCTTAATTGCTTCCTCATTAATTAGTGACTTGAAAAAATCTTTGACATTTTCATTTTATATTTGCATGAGAGTATGATGTTACTGTTGTGAAGATTATATTTTAGCAAAGACTAAGAAGAATTCTATATAAGCATTAAAAAACTCCTATTCTTAGATCTAGCCTTTCAAACACATACTTACAGAAATTAAGGTATTTCTTTTTAACCCAAGCAACCAAGTGGAAGAAATTGATTGGGTTTTATCCTTTTCTGTTCTGGTTGGAGGTGCCTGTTAGATTCAGGCAACTAAGCAAAATGCTTTCAGGGAGAGCTTTCCAGTCTCATTGGATAGGCCCAGTCTTCATAGACATTATAAAATAAATGGAAATAAAACCAAATCCATGGAGGCAGTGCTTTCCCTTAGAGTCTAGAGTAAGACAAGATCATACTCTACACTAACGGGAAAGGCTTCCTTCCCAAGCAAGTGTCAGCTAGAGCTGGGACTTCAGAGGTGGGGCAAGGGAAAAAAGAGAGCACACAGTGAGCACAGACCTGGAGGCCTACCTGAGGAAGACCTGTGGGAAGATGGAAATCTTGAGAGCAGCAGTAAGGAGACTACTCTCCTCCTCCTACTAGTATTACTACTGCTCTCTCCACCCCATTCCTTTGACAATTAACAATATATTACCTCTCTATAATTTATTCATTATCTCTTCATGTATTTTAGCTCATTTGGGTTGCTATCACAAAAATACCATAGGCTGGGTGGCTTTTAAACAGCAGGGATTTTTTTCCCATAGTCCTGAAGGCTGGGAAGTCCATGCTCAAGGTGCTGGACAGACAGCAGTCTTTCACGGGGTCATCCCATGGCAAGAAGTTTTCTAGGATCTCATTTATACCAGCCTATAATAGGATATACCATCCTATTGACAAAGGTCATGACCTAATCACCTCCCAAAGAACCCACCACTTAATATATCACCCTGGGGAATAGGTTCTAACATGTGAATTTTGGGGGAGGGTGGACAGAAACATTTGGTCTACAGTATTGTGTTTTTAAATTAGATGGTAAGTTCTTTTTATTGCCATAATTACACTTATGGGAAAACAAAAACCAAAAAATGTATTCCAAAATGTTGATACTTTGCTAGGACTGCCAAAACAAGATACCACAGACTTGTAGCTTAAACAGCAAACATTTTTTTCCTCACAGTTCAAGAGGCTAGAAGTCCAAGATCAAGGTGCTGGGAGGGTTTTTTTCTGATAAGGTTTCTCTCTTTGATTTTCATGTGGCCACCTTCCCACCATGTCCTCACATGGCCTTTCCTCTGTGCACCCACATCCCTGGTGTCTCTTCCTCTTCTGATAAGGATAGTAATCATATTCTGTTTGGACCCAGCCATATGACATCATTTATCCTTAACTACCTCTTTAAAGGTTATATCTCCATTACAATCACATTCTGAGGTATACTGGAAGTTACAACTTCAACATATGAGTTTGGGGTGAAAGACACAATTCTATCCTTAACACATGGTAAAATTTCTAACAGTACAAAACAATACACATTGAAAACCATCTCCCATCCACCTGCCTTCAGTCCCATGTCCTCAAACACACATTATGATCCACATTTTATATGCCTCTGATGCAAGTTCTTTGAATGTTGAGACCATGTGGTGTAATCTTTACAAAAAGGAGAGGTGGGCCACTTGCTCAGGCCTGCAAAGGGAGGTGAGCCTCAGACCTTACAGGCCAGCACAGCCCTGACCTCTGCCCTTCTCAGAATGCCTGGGGGAGGGTAAGAGCAGCTCCTGCTGTTTGCTGAGAACACACCTTCTGTATGTGGCTCTAGACAGAGAAGTAAAATGGGAAGGAACCATCATCTGGCCAAATTTTTCATACAGGGAAGGGAGAGAAAGTCCAGGGAAGCAAAAAGACAAACAAAAATCAAATTCTGTGGCCTGGAGATTTCCCCAAGTATTCTAAACTAGTGGACCAAATAATATGATGGCTGCTATTTTTACATTTTGAAAATCCCTTTAATTTGTATAGATGCATAAACTTTTTTTAGATATCTTATATCTTATAAGATATAATTCACACATTATAAAACTTACCTGTTTAAAGGACAAAATCCAGTGGTTTTTAGTGTATTCACAAGGTTGTACAACCATCCCTACTATCTCATGCCAGAACATTTTCATCAAATATTCTAAAAGAAAGCCTATACCCTTTACCGTCATCCCTATTCCCCATTTCTCCCAACCCCTGGCAAACACCAATTTGGGGGGTGTCAGGAGGGGCAGAGATAGAGGGAGAAAAAGAATCTTAAGCAAGCCCCACACCCAGAATGGAGCCCAATGGGGGGCTGGATCTCATGACCCTGAAATCATGACCTGAGCTGAGATCAAGAATGGGATGCTCAACCAACTGAGCCACCAAGGTACCCCACCCACATCAACCTTCTATAGAGTTGTCTATTCTGGGCTTTTTATATACAAGGAATGATACAATATGATGCCTTTTGTGTCTGGCTTCTCTTGATTAGCATAGCGTTTTTAAGACTCACCCACATTGCAACATTCAGCACTTCCTTTTTAGGATGACTTGTCTGTTATGTGTACACACCATAGTTTGTTAGTCTCTTCACCAGTTGATGGACATTTGGGTTCTTCCCTTCTTTTAGCCCTTATGGCTTGTGCTTTCCTAGACATTCGTATACAAGTTTTCTCATGTACACAGGTTTTTAGTCCTCTTGGGTACCTATGAAAGAGTACAATTGCTGCATCATACAGCAACTCTGTTTACCTTTTTGAGGGAACTGCCAAACAGTCTTCCACAGTGGCTGGTTTGCTTTATATCTCTTCAAGCAATGCATGAGGGTTCCAACTTTTCCATACCTTACTAACACTTGTCTCTGTCTTTTTTGATTATAGCCAATGTGGATGGTAGTGATATCCCAGTGTGATAGTCATTGAGAAGTGGCCTCTCATTATGGTTTTGGGTTACATTTTTCTAATGGCTTAGGATGTTGAGCATCTTTTCAAGTGGTTACTGGTCATTTGTGTGTGTGTATGTGTGTGTGTGTGTGTGTGTGTGTATATATATATATATATATATATATATATATACTGTCCAGTGTTCTAAAAAAAATATATATATGGACAGATCCACTGGATCTGGACAGATCCACTGCCCATTTTTTAAATTGGGCTGTCTTCTGATTTTTGACTTCTTGTATATTCAAGCTAAAAGTTCATATTGGTCTTCTTTGACTGTCAAAACAAAATATGACAAAATGGGGGGCTTAAACAATAGAAATTTATTTTCTCATGGTTTTAGCGGTTGAAAGTCCAAGATTAAAGGGCCAGCAGGGTTGGTTTCTGATGAGACCTTTCTCCTTGCCTTGCAGTGTCCTCTTATGGTTTTCTTCCTCTGTGTGGCCACATCCCTGGTGTCTGTTCCTCTTCTTATAAGGACATTGATCATATTGGATTAGGGCCCACCCTTATGATCTCATTTAACCTTAATGACCTCTTTAAAGGCCCCTTTTCATGTACAGTCACATGGGGTTAGAATTTCAAATTTGAATATGGGGAGAACACAGTGCAGTCCACAACCAAGTCCCTTATCTTATGTATGATTTATAAAAGTTGTCTCCCATTGTGTTTTTTCACTTTTTTGATGATATCTTTGGAAGCACAAAAGCTTTTCATTTTTATGGTGTTCAGTTTATCTGTTTTTTTCTTTTTTGTTGCTTATACTGTTGGTGTCATATATAGGAAACCACTGCCTAATTGAAGGTCACAAAGATTTATAACTGTCTGTGCTTCTGAGAGCTTTATAATTTTAACTTTTAGATTTATGTTTTTGATCCATTTTGAGTTCATTTTTGTATATGGTGTGAGGTAAAGGTCCGACTTCATTCTTGGGCATGTTAAGTATCCAGTTGTCCCAGAACCGTTGGTTGATAAGACTATTCTCTCCCTATTGAACTGTCTTGGCACACTAGTTGAAAATCAATTGACCATAAAGGTAAGAATTTATTTCTTGACTTTGAATTCTATTTCATTGATTTATATGTTTATGCCTATACCAGTGTTACACAGTGCTGGTTTTTATAGCTATGTAGCAAGTCTTGAAATCATAAAGTGTGAGTTCTCCAGTTTTGCTTTTCTCTTCTTCAATATTGTTTTTTTTTTTCTACTTTGAGTATCTTGCATTTCCATAGGAATTTGAGATCAGCTTATCAATTTCTGAAGAAAAAAAAAGCCATCTGAGCTTCTGATAGGAATTGCATTGATTCAATAGATCATTTTGAGTATTATTACCATCATAACAGTATTATGTTTTCCAGTGCATGAAAGTGAGATGTCATTCCACTTACCTCAGTCCTCTTTAATTTCTTTCAACAATATTTGTAGTTTTCATTAAACAAATCATGTACTTCTTTTGTTAAACTTATTCCTAAGTATTTTATTGCTTTAGATGCCATTCTAAATGGAATTTGCATGAACATTTTGAAATGCAGTTAAATTGCTGAATGTTCATATTCAGGGAAATAGAGTTACAGTTTTAAAGGGAAAAAAATGGTTTCCTTATAGCAGAAATCTTTAAAATGTCCCTACAAAGTCTCCCCATTAGCTCTGCGTCACCATGCTCTCATTTTCTTTTCCTTTCTGCCCACTCTTTTACCTGAACGCACTCACTTGAAACATGTGTGAACAAGCTCTAACCAGCCTCCCTAAGGTGAACAAAAGAAAAGGGAAGTGGAATAAAGAAGCAAGGAGACCAACTGTTTCTGTTTGCTCAACAGCTGCCAAGGGAGGCTTTTTTTCCCTAACATTGTGCACACAAACTGTACAATCTATGACGTTATATCCTAAGCTCCTTCCTTGAAAAAAAAGTTATGGGACAAAATTGCCTGCATGGAGAAAAATGCTTACAGAAGCCAAGGACCTTCTGGGATTTGCCTTAATGATGGATTGTCCTGGTGACTATGAATTATGGCTGAAGCTAACTTCAGGGAAGCTGCTATCCATGGAGCCCATTTTCACAGACATATGGAACTCCTTACTCTGTAATTTATACCCTTTCTGTGATAGAGCTAGCTATGGACAGACCCCAACTTCTGGAATTAGAGGTTGATTCCTTTGGCTTGAGACATTAAGATTAAAAATCAGTTCTCTCTGGGCTGGGTTATTTAGTAAACCTTTAGAAGTATTTTATGGCTGGGTGTGTTAACCTCTCAAATCAGATCTTTAGAGCATTATCTGAAGAGAAAAGGGCAGGAGGTATCTGACCATGAACAGTCCAAAGTGTCATTCTTCTATGTTCACCAAAATTCTAACACTCAGAATTTATCTGTAACCACTAGTACAACTTCAGGAAAAGGCCAGGCAAGCTTGTGGGTAAGGGAAAAATAGAACACACCTTTAAAAATATCCTATAGGCTCAAATTGTCAAGATTTTTTTCTACCACTGTTACCTCAAATGAGATTTATGTGGGCTTTTGTCCACCAGAGTGGTCTAAGGCAATGTCCTATCCAGGATGTTCCCGAGAAGCTCCCTTTTAGTGGTCATATTTGTGTTTTTATTACCAGAAGGCTGGGCTTTATCTTCTTTGAAAATCACAAATATAGTGGTTTCATATCACCAATGGGCAAGCTATTTCTTTTTTTTTTTTTAATTAACATATACTGTATTATTTGTTTCAGGGGTACAGGTCTATGATTCATCAGTCTTACACAATTCACAGCACTCACAACAGCACATACCCTCCCCCATGTCCATCACCCAGCCATCCCATCCCTCCCACACCCTCCACTCCAGTAAACCTTACTTTGTTTCCTGAGACCAAGAATCTTTTAAGGTTTGTCTCCCTTTCTGCTTTTGTCTTGTTTCACTTTTCCCTCCCTTCCCTTGTGATCCTCTGTTTTATTTCTCAAATTCCTCAAATCAGAGAGATATATGATAATTGTCTTTCTCTGATTGGCTTTTGTCACTTAGCATAACACCCTCTAGTTCCATCCATCTCATTGCAAATGGCAAGATTTCATTTTCAATGCTTTAATTTTCATTCTGAATACAGTATTCCATTATATATATTAAAAACCCCACATCTTTATCCATTCATCTGTTGATGGACATCTAGGCTCTTTCCATAGTTTGGCTATTGTGGACATTGCTGCTATAAATGTTGGGGTACAGGTGCCCCTTCGGATCACTACATTTGTATCCTTGGGGTAAATACCCAGTAGTGCGATTGCTGGGTCATAGAATAGCTCTATTTTCAACTTTTTGAAGAACCTCCTTACTGTTTTCCAGAGTGGCTGCACCAGCTTGCATTCCCACCAACAGTGTAGGAAAGTTCTCCTTTCTCCTGAGCAAGCTATTTCTTGAGTGTACTTTTTTTTAACTGGACACCTAGCTCAATTGATCCCAATACCCTCAGAGAAGAAGAGCCTGATTTTAAAAACAGAGCCACAGGAGGGTCACACTTGATCCAAAGAAAGGAACTTCAAACTTGGCCCTAGAACTTCTGATTCACTGCTCTCTCATCCCTGGGAGACGAGGAAGAGGCAGTCTGCAGAGTAAAAGCTGGCTCTCTAGGAAGGCTTGAGGAATTCTGAAGGGTCCTGGACATGCAAGAGTTGAGCTGAACTTAAGGACCTAGTTTTCTTTTCAGATGTCCCCATTCTGACCAAAGCCATCATTATCTCCCAGGGCAGAGACTACTGGCTGTCCACCAAAACCCAGTCCTCCCTTCTCCCTGGACTCAAGGCTGTACATATTTCTTGAAAATCACAAATATAGTGGTTTCATATCGCCAATGGGCAAGCTATTTCTTTTTTTTTTAATTAACATATACTGTATTATTTGTTTCAGGGGTACAGGTCTATGATTCATCAGCCTGGAGTGGCCATGAGACCAAGTACCCTCCAAGGAGGAAGCAGAAGTCTTACTTGGAGGACAATTCTAGAACTGGCCTATAAAGCCATTCCCTTTGCCCCTTCCTTCTAGCTAAATGGTCCTGACCCGGGCCTCCTTGGAAGCCAGAGGTGGGAAATGGCAAGGTGACCATCACCCGATGCCCCTGAGTGACTACATGGAGCAGACCTCCTGCTGATCCCTGGGTGGCCTGTGAGTGAGAAAGAGTTAGGTATCTGCTTTGAGCCATTGCAAGTTAGGGCCTCTTGGTCATAGCAGTTAAGAATTTTGGCCAAGTCAACAACATGCTACTCATGACTTTCATTGCTTACCCTACTTAGTATCTCTTAATCTCTTTCCCTCTCTACCTCCATTGCCACACCAATCTGAGGCCCTCATCATCTCTTGTCTGGTCTGTCGCAACAGCCCCTCCCTGGAAGATGAGGGCTGTGTGCAGGTCACAACTGAGATGCAGCACCCTGAACGTGGGCCCCCTCCAGCTTACCACCTTCGCACTGCTGTTCCCCCAGCTAGAAATGCCCACCCTCTCCCCATCCCTTCCTCTCCTCTACATCTGGCAAACTCACCCTCACCCCCAGCTTCATGGGCTGCCTTCCCTGAGAGGCTGTGACTCTGTCTTGTGACTGTTGCCATTCTGTCAGCTCCTAGCGGCAGGTCTGCATTCTTGTCACTTCTCTCCCCAGTGCCTAGACTGGTGGCTACCCATGCAGGTGTTTAATAAATGAAATCAGTGGGTGAGTGACAGTTTCCGGGTACTCTGGCATCCCTCTCTCCCCCATTTGATGCTACCATCTGAAAAGTCAGGGCTGTCTCATCAAAGGCTATCCTTTGGGCTTTGGCCCCTGTTCTGGTTGTCACTCTAACGCAGAAGTTTCTTCTGCCACTTCAAGAGGCACAAACATTCAAGATACAAGCAATAAACAGATTTGGAGAGCTTTCCGTGCACAACTGTTAAGCTGTTGACATTCTCCATCCTCACTCCCCCTCTGGTCTCAGTTCCTTGGCTCCTCATTCACTCAGAGAAACAGGATGGGATAAAAGGCAATATGACTTCATGGAAGGTCTGAAACATGGAGTTTTCCAATCAGGGATGGCTTCCTGTCAGGCATGCTTATCTCAGTGCAGGAAGCTCTCAGCCTTCAGGATTCCCTCCTACATCCCAGCCCTCTGCTGCACCCTGTACCCAGCGGTCCAGGGGCTTATGGAGTAGGTAGTTTCTCATCTCTGCCTCCAGCTCCTTCAGAAAGTAGCTAAGGGGGAGTTCTGTGGTGAGCACAGTGGAACTGAAGCCTCCTGTCCCCTGCAGAGTCCTCGCCATGGTGCACACAGCACTTTCACTCTGCGAGGGAGGAGGCCATGATGACAGGCTACTCTGGGCTTGAGGAAGGACAAAGATGACCTTATTCTGATAATGGCCACCATGTTGAGCTGGAAAACTCCTGACCCCTGAAGGCTCTCCCCTCAGGCGAGGATGATTAGCGATGTCTCTTCTGAGAGAAGAGGTGTCTATGGTTTGAACTGCTCAGGATAGCAAGGATGAGAACCAAGAGGGCAAACATTTTCTATGACTGACCCACACCTGAGAACACACCCCATCCGATTCATCAGGAGGCCCCTCCTTTGAGCTCATGGGCATTTTTTTTCTATTCAATAATAGCAAGAAGTTGTTAGGATACAAAACTGTACATAATTCATTTTACCCAGATCTGGAGTTATTCTGATCACTTGCGGTCTGTGACAAATAACCAGAAAGAAGTAGCTCAACAAACGAAACTCACCAAATATAAGCTCTACATTTATAGAAAATAAATAACAAAATTTAAGTACTCACTTTCTAAAGCATTAGTGTTAGCAGATCATTTCTAGGGATTATTCAGAATGTGGAAATGACTTATAGCTTTCCCAAATGAGTCAACTTATTTCTGCATAGTGGGTGGTAAGGGCAAAGCTCAGGGATGGGAATCAGGAAATACAGGCTCCAGCTCAGCTCAGCTCTGGCACTCGTTCTGATTACAAAGAGTTTATAGCCTCTCTGTCAGGTCCTTTGATTCTCTGTTTATCCAGGACCCCGTGCGTTCTGCAGGCTGTGTTTTACCCTTAAGGAGAGGCAGGACTAGGTTCAGTTGGGGACTACATATAGCAGGATGCCCTGACTCAGGGCTGTCACTCAGTGACGTTATCCAGCATCTTAACATAACTGGCCAAGCCCACACAGTGAGACAGTTAAGTTTTGGGGGGAAAAATAATGCTAAATCTTGCTCTTTGCACTCTCTCTGATACATTGTGAAAGCATTCCTTGACCTCCTTTCTCTGCCTCCTGACCTTCAAGTGTTTCAGTGGTTCCCTGGGCTCTCCTTTCCTCCTGAATTTCTCTTGAAAGTCTTAAATGTTGAATTTCATGGTCATTCAAAGGTTATATGCAGGATTATCTTCCTGCCTTCCTTTGGCTGGTGCTTAATTCTGTTTCGGAGGAAAACTAGCCTTTCCTACTTCCCCCACTGCACACAACACACAGACAAAAAGACATTTGCAGAATCATCAACATTTAATGATTCTGCTGAAATTGGTCTCCTTGGATGCAGCTAATGGAGTATGTGTGTCTGCTTTGAGATTCCTGACTGTCCCCAAGGCGGCTCCAGTTCTTACCTGGCCCCTTTATCAGATCTGGCCATCAGATACCATCAGATTGATTTCACTTGGGGCCCTTAGGCTGAGGAAGCAATCAGAACAAGTTGGCTGAGGGTTTAAGGTGAGCTGAAAGGGACAGCCACACTGGGACCGGAGCTTGCACAGGTTTCAAGGCCCCCTCCAAAATGTTTCAGTCCTAGAAAGAAATGTTATGGGCTCCAAAATGCGAAAAGAAAACAGCAAAAGCAAATTAATATTTATTTCTAACACCGAACTGTAAAATCTTTAATTTTTTTAATAGCTACGTGCATTTATTATGGAATATCAGCTCCCTGAATGTGTCTAATGGGGTGTGATGGGAGGAACGGGGCCCAGGCAGTGGGAGGACACCCAGGCCCCAGGAGGTGTCTGAGGCCACTTGCAGGCAAAGAACCCAGGATGTGCACACTAGACTGAGGCCCTTCTCTGCTGTGTGACTTTGCCCTTGCAGGGTACCCTTGAGTACCTCCTGCAGGCATGCATCACAGGCAACCCTGGTCTCTGTCCTAGGTCCAGCTTTGGGTTTCATGACACACCCCTGGATCCTTAGCATAAATTCTTTTTTGCTTCATCTAGGTTGAATTGGTCTTGCTACTTGTAAATAAAAGTCTTAGGGCAAGAACCTGGGGCCACTTGACTGCCCCTCTCACCCTTTCCACAACAGGCCAACCTACAGATCTTCCTCAACTGACAATGGGGTTACGTCCAGATAAGCCTACCCTAAGTTGAAAATACACTATGTTGAAATGTATTTAATGCACCTGATCTACTGAACATCACAGGATATTGCCTGTTTACCCTGGTGATCATGCGGCGGCCAGGGAGCTGCACCTGGCTGGTCTGGAAAAGAGCAAAATTACAAATGTCAAGTATGGTTTCTACGGAATGCCTAGCTTTTTCATTCCATCATGAAGCCAAAAAAATCCTAAATTGAACCATCGTAAGTTTAGTGACCATCTATACTTAGTTGGTTAAAAAAAAGCAATGAATATTAAAGCTTTCAAACTAGCCTCCATAAAGGCTGGTTTGGGATATCTACTAAATAGTCCTTTTGCTGGAATTATCTGCATAAGTAATTTGTTGTTGTTGTACAATAATAACTTTGTATTTATTATGTTTGTTGTTGTTTAGGGTCTGTCTCTTTCTGCTATAAGTTTCATGCAAGATGGGTGTCTTTGTTTTCATTATCCTTTATTAAGCACCCAGTGGATACGCCATAAATAAGTCTTAGAAGAATGACAATCACAGTCCTGCTAGAAATACCCAAGCCCAATTGTACTCCTACTATTAGAAATACCTGCACTGGGGTGCCACGCTGGCTCGGTCAGTAGAACAGTGACTCTTGATCTTGGGGTGGTGAGTTTGAGCCCCCATGTTGGGGGTAGAGATTACTTTTTAAAAAAAAAAAAAAGAAAGAAAGAAAGAACCCTTTTAAGTCAATTAAACTTTTTACATTACTTCCAGAGTAATTCATTAGCAAAAGCTAGATTTAGAAGAGGACCATTTGATTATTCGGATCAGGTCCCTTAGTCTTACAGATGAAGGGAAAAAGGCACAAACAACAGAGACAACGACTTGCCCAAAGTCTCACTGCCCAAAAGTGATAGCACAAGACCAGAGCATGAGTCTCCCTACTCAGGATCGTTCTGCTACAGCACACAACCTCTTGTTCTTAGTACCTGCAGATGAGGCACCTGGCAAGGACTGCTTTTCCCTGTGCTACCCATCAACACAAACAGCACAGCGGGCACACAGAAACTGGATGATGAGGCTTTGGATTTCTTGTCCCCACACACCAACAACACAGAAGCCCCAGACCCAGGGACTGTGGCAATCAGTTTTCTTTCCACACTGATCATTGGAACAGGTGTTACTGAACTAGCCTGATCCTGTACCCAAGAAGAGGGGATAGCCTAGGCAGTTTCCAGGATGAAGCACATTTCTTTTTCTGATCCCTGATTTTCCAGATCGAATAGTTTTTTTGATTAATCAACCTCCCAAAAGGTTTTGCCCCAGGAGCAAAATCTTGCACTAGACAGAACCAGATCCTGTTTTCACAGGATCTGCCGGCAGATCCTTGGGAAGAATCAGGAATGGAGGAGCTTGGTGAAAATGTCAGGGCAGTTCAGCTACATGTCTCACTAACAGAGCAGAGTGAACCTATTTCCCAACGCCCCTGTGAGAAAGTTCCAGGTGCTACTGAATTGTGATTAGTTCAGAGTATTTCGGTTTTATTTGTCATCCATAATTTAGAATGACTCTAAGCAGGACAACATATCTATAGTGGTCAAGGTATGAGAAGAAGTTATAAATGAGATGTAGTTGTAAGATGAAAACTCTGATAATCTGGCATAAAATTCATTCTACACATGCATTTTCCCCCCTTATTATTAAAAAAAAAAAAAAAAAAAAAACCTGGGAAAATCTAGATACTTGGCATTCAGAGAGGTCTGGGATTGGAGAAAAACTAGCCCTAAGCCCTAGAATGTAGATGGTTACTCTAGAAATACAAAATGGGCTTTATAAAACAAAAACTCCCTTGATTCGTCACCACAAGGGGGTGATTTTTTTTTTCCTCCAAAGAAGTCTGCTTCATGGTCTTTGTTATCTGAGCTGGCTGGTCAAGACAAGCTCTAGCTGTGGGTACCCCCGGCTGGCGAATAATTTGGCATCCCTTCAAACTGACATTCTTTAAATACTTTTCCAACAAATTTTCTTAGTGGAGGCAGAAAGAACAGATTGTCTACTAATAAAAACTGTATACCTCTTTCTTTATGTTCATCATAAAGGATTTATTATATGCTTGTAAAAGACAAAAATGCACCAGAAAACTAAGATTATTTTATTTAGGCTATGGTAACCGAAAAAACATTCGTTAGTGAGGAATGCCTCCATGTATAGGAAAGAGGCTTGGGTTTTATGGAGGCGGGGGCGCTCAGGGAATCACCCGTCAGACCTATGCATCAAAAGAAAGAGTGAACAGCAGGTCTTACCTAAGTGAAATGTAGAAAGGTAGTTCTTTGCAATAAGGGTGTAGGGTCCAAAGGCAGGCCGCCCCAAGATAGGCCACTTTGGCATGAAAACTATTTGAGTTAAAAAATGATCGATACCCAGCAAATTCAGAAAAAGTTCTTTACCTCTCCTTTAATTGCCTAAAGAGAATTAAGATAGAGGACCTGCTCCAGTAAGGGATCTATTACCATAGATAACTCCCTCGTACTATGAACTAGGTGTAGTAGACAGGGAGGTGGAACCTAGCAAGGTCACTTTGACCAAAGTCTTCTGGGTCCCTGGGTGGCGTGGTCAGGTAAGTGTCTGACTCTTGATCTCAGGCTCTTGAGTTCAGGCTCCACATTGGGCTCCACACTGAGTGTGGAGGCTGCTTAAATTTAAAAAAAAAAAAAGTTTTCTGTGTCCTGATTTTTCTGAGTGGCCCAACAGAGATTTGTTTATCGAACATTTACTCTGTTTCATCTTACTGTGAAATACACTCCTTCCCTTTGAAGTCACAGACCCCTACCCACTTCTTTTTATTTCAAGATGACATCTAGACCTCATTTTGCCTGACTTTGGAATTTCCACGTCTGTGTGGATTTCCTGCATGTACGAAATTGAATTAAATCTTCTGTTTATTTGTCTTATATCATTTTGATTCTTAGTTCTGCTGAAAGGACCTTGAAGGGGCCAGGAATTATTCTCCAGCAAACATTAGCTGTTTTCTAGAACACAAAAAGGTGGAGACTGTCTTAGCCAGAGCTGTTTTCGTGGAGAAGAGGGCTCAGGTCAAGTTCTGCACTGGCAGCATTGGAATTTTTTTTTTTTAAAGATTTTATTTATTTATTTGACAGAGAGAAATTACAAGTACACTGAGAGGCAGGCAGAGAGAGAGAGAAGGAAGCAGGCTCCCTGCTGAGCAGAGAGCCCGATGCGGGACTCGATCCCAGGACCCTGAGATCATGACCTGAGCCGAAGGCAGCGGCTTAACCCACTGAGCCACCCAGGCGCCCCAGCATTGGAATTTTTAAAGAATTGTCTTTCATGTCACCATTTTTCTGTTACTCATTACGGCAGAGTGTAAATCATTCACACTCACACAGTTCTTCTCATATTTACGTGCTCCGTCTTCTGGCTTATGTGTAGCAAACTCTTGCCTACTTTTCCATAGCTCTTGTTCTCCAGTTGTTTTTGTTGTTGTTAATATTTTCTGAATCTGGCAATTTCATGGTAAAAATATTGAAGAGTTTATAATTTAGGTTATAAGATAAATGACTCCTCTCCGGTTATCAGCACTAATCCAGGCATTATTTTGTCTGGCATTATCTTGTCACACGGTTAATCTCAAGTTCAGGGCTGGGTCTCCTGTGCATAGGACAGTTATCCCAACGCACAGTGCACAAGTTTTCCACAGTGATGTGTTGGCGCTATTGAGGAATGGTGCACTGATTGATTTGGGGATTCCCCCCCCCTCTTCAGGGCATTTTACATTTTGCTAGTTATGGGAAGAGTCCCATGTGGAGTAAATGGGCACCCTACTTCCCACTTATTCTAATGATTTTTAAAGTATTTTTGAGCATAATTAATGAACCATAAAATTCACCCTTTTAACGTGTATAATTCATTGGTTTTTAGTACCTTCACAGGGTTGTGCAACCACCACTATCATCTAATTCCATAATTTTTATCAGTTTTAAAAGACACCCGTACCCTTTAGCAGCCATTCTTCATTCCCCTGTTAAAGACAAAAATTGAGCCCAGTAAATCCTAGGATCTAACTGGCTTTATTAAATGACTCAGGAATTGGGAGGCATCCCATCTAGCAAATAGAAAGGAGCTCTGAGAAGCTACACAAAATGGACTGTTTTTATAGGAAGGAGGGTGGGCCAAGAACTTATTAGGGAAAAAAAAAAGATTATTTCAGGTGAGGTCACTTTCCCTAGGGAGAGGAACATGGGGGTCTTATTACGCAGATTACCTCATCTTCCTTTGTGAGGGGAAATGGGGAGGGCCCACGTGACAGATTATTTCACTGGTACTGACCAGAAAATTCCTGACTGACTGGTTAAGACTACATTTGGGGGAGAGGTTGAAACTGTTATTAAATCTTGGTTTTCTGTGATAGGGGGCAAATGACTCAATTTTGGACTTCTTTGTAGCACCCCATTTCCCTCTCTTGCTGGCTCCTAGCAACCATTAACCTATTTTCTGTCTCTATAGATTTGCCTACTCTGGACATTTCATTAAAATGGAATCATATAATATATGGCTTCTTTTGTATGTATTTGGCTCCTTTTGCTTAGCATATGTTTCAAGTTTCATCCCTGTTGTAACATGTATCAGTACTTCATTTCTTTTTATTGCCAAAGAATATTCCATTGTATGAATGCATCGTATTTTCTTTACCCATTCATCAGTTGATGGACATTTGGGTTATTTCCACTTTTTAGCTATTATGAATAATACTCTTATGAACATTTTCATACAAGTTTTTGCATAGACATGTTTTCATTGCTCTGGGATGCGTACCTTCCTAAGTAGAATTCCTAGGTAGAATTGCTGAGTCATATGGTAATTCTATGTTTAGCTTTTTGAGTAACTGCCAAACTGTTTTCCAAAGCAGCTGCACCACTGTTTTACATTCCCAGTAGTACTGTTGGAGGGTTCCAATTTCTCCACATCCTTGCTGACACTTGTTATTGTCCATCTTTTTTAGTATAGCCATCCTAGTGGGTGTGAAATAGAATCTCATTCTGGTTTCAATCTCCCTTATGACTAAAGATATGAACATCTTTTCCTGTGCTTGTTGATCTTTGAGTATCTTCTTTGTAGAAAGACAGTTCTCATTTCTTAATTAGGTCATTTGTCTTTTTATTGCTGAGCTGTAACTGTTCTTTATGTATACTGGATACTAGTCCTTTAACATATATAATTTGCAAGTATGTTCTCTTTTCACTTTCTTGATAGTATTCTTTGAAGCACAAAAGTTTTTAATTTTGATGAAATTCAGTTTGTCTACTTTTTCTTTCATTTTTTGTGTGTTTCTAATGATGGTTTAGTGCCACATAGATATTCCTGCCCAGGGGCTGATTGGCATTCTCTTGATCTGCTCCAGGCTAGAGTCTTGAAAACTTTGGAAAATATTTTATAAAATGTGTATTGCTGTAATTACAGTCTTTCTCTTCAAAGATGGTAATCACGGCAGTGTCCAAACCCCTAAGCACTGTCTCAGAAACCTCCAAAGACACATCATGGGGCAAAGTGGTGCCACCTCTTCCTGTTTGAAGTCTTAAAAGACTGTTACCATTTTCAATCCTGTAATGCAGTATTTCCCTGCAAAAAAAGTGGATTTTTAAAAAGATTTTATTTATCTATTTGGCAGAGAAAGAGAGAGATCACAAATAGGCAAAGAGGTAGGCAGAGAGGCAGGAAAAGAAAGAGAGAGAAGCAGGCTCCCTGCTGAGCAGAGAGCCCCGTGCAGGACTCAATCCCAGGACCCTGAGATCCTGACCCGAGCCAAAGGCAGAGGCTTAACCCACTGAGCCATCCAGGCACTACCCCAAGTGGATTTTTTTCAAAAGATTTATTTACTTATTTTAGAGAGAGAGAGAGAGAGAGAAAGAGAGAGTGCCATAAGGGAAAGAGGGAGAGGGAGAGAGAAACTTTAGCTCTGCTCAGCACAGAGCCTGACGTGGGCCTCTATCTCAAGACCCTGAGATCATGACCTGAGCTGAAACGCAGAGCCAGATGCTCAACTGGCTGCACCACCCATAGGCCCCTCCCCCAAGTGGAATTTTTAGAATGTCCTTCCTCTGAGACTCCTGCAGAAAAAAGACCCCATGGTCAAATAAGGGTGTGTCAAAGCTCTGTAGAAGATTCACAACCCATGTTAGAATAATAAAGTCACTGAGAAGTTCTGTAATAAACATGTCTAACTCAAAGATTTTCAAATTGTTTGAGCAATAAATGATTACAAACAAGGAACTTAAGTAACCTTAAGTAAAATAAATTTATGAGCTAGCACACATTTGGACAGTCATGAAAGGATAGAATATCTCAGGGAAATAGCCACCTAATGCATTGAAAAGTGGTAACATTCATGTCAGGGTGAAATGTGAGCCCCAGAGCCCTTCTCCCTCCAATAGCCACACCATCTGGAACACATGGCCTACAAAATAGCCAGGGAAGGGAGAGAATGGAGGAGCTTGTTGGTAGTTTTCTGTGGGCTGGATCTAGATGTTCCCCACATTGTCTTGGCCATGATAGTCTCATTTCTCAAGATACAATGTGCTCTCTCTGTGTGCTTTGAACCTTTGTTCAAATGCATATAGCATGGTACTGCATATACCACACACTTTGGGAAACACGGCTTAGCTAGCACATATGGCTTCAGAATAGGCATCCATGCTGATTGACTAACTGACAGCATATGAAGAAACCCCTGAGAGCAAGCACTATGGCCTCTGCTCCTGGACCACCTTCCCATTGTGAGGCTCCATCTGGCCTCAGAGCCCAGTCCTCAGTGTGGAGCCAGAGCAGGTATTCTGGCCCTGCACTAACATTGCCATCAATTGCCATCAATCATGTGTATTTCTACAAAATCAATCAATCAATCAATAAAAATTTTAAAAACTAGGGGAACATTTGGAAGATCACATGCCAAAAACTTTTTACATTTTTATTTTATCAGAGAGAAAATTTGACAGGAGCAATTGAGTATGAATTTAAATTGATCAACTGAAATTCGGGTCAGTGAGTTATTAATGGGAGAATATGGTTCTGTATATTAACAGACTGGGCAGAATCCTGACAAAACAGCCAGTGCATTAACACGGCCATTATATATTTAGTGTCTGGTCATATAACAAAAATAGAGGAGAGGGGAAAAAAGGTAATGCTAGTGGTAAATACTTGATGTTTTCCCAGAAATAAAACCAGGTCTTAGTGTGGTCAGTGCATCAGAGGAGACATTGTGAGCTCTGTAGTCTAAGGACATAAATAGCTTGAAAGACGCATTAATATTTTACACACAAAAATCAATATCTCCTCACTGAACGCATATGATGTTATGCTTCATTAAAGTGTATTTAAAGCCTTTTCAACATCAGGTGGTGTTGCGGAAGAGAGTAAGAGCTACAGAGCATGTTGCTGTGAGAAAGAAAGAAAGGACTAGATTAATAAAAAGGGTTAGAAAAAGGCGCTGTGTGTCCCTGGGATGTGAGATTCTTGGGAGGGTCTCCTAGTTGGAGAGCGGGTCTGGCTCACCCTCTCCGAGGTGGCTCAGTCTGCCCTCTGCCCTGAGCCACTGCCAAAACCTGCGTAGGGCCCACCCAACAAAGGCGGCTGTGGAGGGGGTGCAGGGCCCATGGCAGGGCTGCCTGTCAGCACCCAGATTGGAAGGGCAAGGTGATAACAGGAGCCAGGCCCTGGCTCTGCCTCTGTGTGACCCTGTCCAGGTCACTTCCCCCGCAGTAGGACCTGTTTTCTCCTCAGTGACCAGCATCATGGCTAGGCCTGAAGGAAGCACTGTCAGGGCCTGATGCACGATGTGCCCTCCAAGATGGCCGCCACCCTGTTGCTGCGCATCTGCCCACGTTTCTTTTTCTCTCTTTGCACCCCCGTCCCTCTCTGCCATTCCTGGCACCCTGCGCTCCAGCCTGAAGTCAGAGGCCGTGCTGTTTCTCTCCAGGCCCCCACTCTGAGCTCCAGTTGCTCAGTCTCCTCAAGAGCCTTCCACAGCTCAGCCTCCTCAGCGGAAAGGGAGAAAGATTGCGTTTTGCATCTGCTTGAGCGGTTGTGAGGATTAAACAGGGTGACGGTGACGCATAGCAAGTCAGAACACACTGCGGCTCACGAGCAGATACTAGGAAATACGGGTGGTCGGTACTTTATCAGGTATGTAACCAGTGGTTCTGAAGCTATCAGAAGAGGGAATTTCAAAGGGGTGGTGATGGTTACCGAATGTGTTCCGTGTTGTGACAAAGAAAAGAAAAAGGAGCCTTGAGAACAAACATGTACCAGGCAGTCAGTGAGGGTGGGGTCCTTCCTCTGCGGCTGCGGGCAGCGGCTAGTTGAGAAAACGGGCCTTCCAGATGCTTCTGTCTTCTCTTACACATATTTCCCAGGTAGTTCATTGCAGATGGTTATGTGCCTTGCCTGAAGCTAAGCCATCTTTTTTTTTTTTTTTTTTTTTTTTTTTTACCATGTCTGCTCAGTGCCCTGGCCCTTCCCTTTCACTGCACAGATAAACGAGTAGCATGGGTTTGGGGGTGAAAAGTGATATTGTAACTGAAGTTGTACTGGGCTCCCCAGGCTGTTCTGGCACCCCATACCCCAAGGCCAAAGTTATGCAGCCATATCTTTTTAAAAACCCCAAATCCACTGAAAAGCATCCCCCAAATAATGTGGATAAAGTTTCAGGGAGCGGAGAAGGAAACGTTCCACTGATATCACACCAGAAAACACTTTTTTAAATCTGCCATAGCCTTTCTCTTACCTTCCTAAGATGCTCACGTATCTCTTCTTGTCCATCCCTGCCTCTGGTGCCTCTCCCCCTAACCCCTTCTCTTCAGCCTTCCTCTCCCGTTGGGACTACTCTTACACACACCCCACCCCCACCCCACCTCCCCTTTTTATGCTTTGCCTCACTATCCCCAGCCCTGTTCCAAAAAACAAAGCTCCCACCTCAGGCTACACTTATAGGAAGGCAGAAAAGGAGGAATTAATCAAGAGGTAGTATTTTCCTAGTCACAAGGTAAATATAAATTCATCTTTAATAGTTTTTATACTATACACATTTCCTAAGATTATTTTTCTCTGTTCTAGTAGCAAAGTAGCAAGAAATGAAACATCTCTTGTCTGGTTAGGGAAATGTAAGTTACTGACCACTTCTCTCTCATAAGTTCTCAGCCTGGAGAAGACACTCTTGGAACATCTAACATGAAATTTAGTTTTTACTTTGCTTTGAGGCTCAGTAGCCTAGTAAGGAAATACAGAGCTGAATTTTATGTAAGATTTTTCTTAAAGACCCCATTTATTTTAAAATGCATGTAATTCAAAACTAGTAATGGTGAGTATTTTTGTTTAGCGACTAAAGTATGTTGCGACACAGTTCTCCCTGGATCTTGTACAGCAAGGCACAGACTGCCTTTATCTTGGATTGTCTCTTTTTTTAAAATTTTTTTCTTTTTTAAGATTTCATCCATTTATTTGACAGAGAGAGAGAGTACAAGCAGGGAGAGCAGCAGGGAGAGGGAGAAGCAGGCTCCCCACTGAGCAGGGAGCCCAACGCAGGGCTCTATCCCAGGACCCCAGGATCATGACCTCAGCCAAAGACAGATGCTTAACCCACTGAGCCACCCAGGCTCCCCTGGTTTGGATCATCTTTCCAAGAATCTGAGTATAACAAATAGCCCGGTTAAAGGGTGGACATGACTAAAGGTGGCCTTCTCTGTAACGAAGGTCAGACATGTCTGCTGTCTGTTATAAAAGATGTAGTTTCCACACTCTCTGGCTCCTTCTGCAGTATAACCCACTGTGGTGCCCATATCACCCAGCCGTCTCTGTGTTGCCTGGGAGCGGGGGCTCTGGGAACTGGCACAAATTCAGCTGGGCTGGCTCTTGCTGTTGCTGTGAGTGTTGGGGAAGGTCATCAAAAAGACATGATATGATACCAGTTGACCTGTGACCTGGATCCCAGCATTTGAAGGCTCCTTACCCCTTCCCCTGTCCTTGGAATGTAGGTCCCGCTTGCCTTTTCTGCTCCTGGGACATAGGCTTGGGATAGTGAAACACTGTTGAGAACACCTACACGGTATGCATGATGGAACCCATTAAGGTCTCTATAAACTTTCAAGATTTGGTGGGCGGGTGTTGGGATCCATCCATCTTGCTATATCACCCAAGATGAGCCTCATGTGTAGGTTCCTTTTTTAATTAAAGCTGTCACCTACTGGGGTGCCTGGGTGACTCAGTTGGTTAAGCATCTGTCTTTGGCTCAGGTTATGGTCTCAAGGTCCTGGGATCCAGTCCTGCATCAGACTCCCTGGGGAGTCTGCTTCTCCCTCTCCCTCTGTACCTCCCCCTCTGCTCCTGCTCTGTCTCTCACTTTCTCTCTCTGAAATAATAAATCGAATCTTAAACAAACAAACAAAAAAAAAACAACTGTCACCTACCAACCCGGAGTGGCCTGCTTCTTTCTTCAGTCTCTCCCTGTCCTCTCTATATGGGGACTGATTTCAGATGATACCTAGGAAGCTCCAAGAGGGTTGTGGTCTAATGTGTGAACAATAAACCATCCTTCATCTCTGATCCAGGACTCTCCTTCTCTACCCTCAGTGATGTACTCCCAGGGAAACTCCAGTAAGCACAGTTGACCATTCACCAGGCTCTCCAGCTTGGAAATGGTGGGTTCATGGTCTCCCTTCTTCTAAGCCTGAGAGCACCGTCTCCACTGAACACAAGGTCAATGATGAGCTGAGCCAACACCTCAGCTCAGTGTGTGCACTCGGAGTTGCTAGCTGGAAACTTCAGTGGAAATTAACACTTGTTCTGCTTCTTAGTTTACTATACTTCAAAGGCTGGTGGACTGGTCTTTATTACATCTGGTACATTTTTCTGTTAAAAGGGATTCTGTGAGTTAAAATGTTTTCTACCTGAAGGCCATATCCCCTGTCATTGTTTGTGAATGAGTCAGTGTAAGGAGGTCATTTATCCTCAGTACGCTGGAAAGAAGGAGAGCAGGAAACACAGAGCTTGTGCCCTGGAAAGTAGGGAGATGTTCGCCTTCCTGTGGTTCCTTCTGGTGTTTTCCATTTAGAAGGGTTAGAACTAGACAAATGCTGGGAAGAAATAAGACTTAAAAGAAAAAAACATTTTTTAAAAATTAAAATGGTAGGAGTGTCTGGGTGGCTCAGTCTTAAAGCATCTGCCTTCGGCTCAGGTCATTATCCCATGAGCCCCACATCGGGCTCCCTGCTTGTGGGAAGCCTGCTTCTCCCTCTTCCACTCCCCTTGCTTATGTTCCCTCTCTTGCTGTCTCTGTCTGTCAAATAAATAAATAAAATCTTTTAAAAAATTAAAATGATAGATGTGTACCTTTCCAACAATATAGAAGCTCATCGAACGCACCTGCTAAATTCTCGCCTGCACCCCTCAGTATGCTGGGTGTCCCATCAGGCCTTCTTCTTTGCCCATCAGGGGATGGGGAAAATGTGTATATGAGAGAGGATATTGGTGGCTCCAAAATAAAGCTAGGGAAGCAGGTGGGAGCCTCACACATGACCACTTAAGAGGGGATCAGAAAACATTTCTGAAAAATCCAGAGCCCATCTTAGAAAGTAGACCCTAAAAGAGATGGATTCCATACTTAAAACCATTGAATTGTGCACTTGAAATGGGTCAGTTGTATGGTATTTGAATTATACTTCAATAAAACTGTTATTTAAAAAAAATATTCCAAGCCAACTCAGGTTAGTAAAAAGAAAAGAGAATTCTTTTAAAACCCAGACATAAGGGCGCCTGGGTGGCTCAGTGGTTGAGCCGCTGCCTTCAGCTTGGGTCATGATCCTAGGGTCCTGGGATCAAGCCCCGCATCGGGCTCTCTGCTCGGCGGGGAGCCTGCTTCCTCCTCTCTCTCTCTCTGCCTGCCTCTCAGTCTACTTGTGATCTCTGTCTGTCAAATAAATAAATAAAATCTTTAAAAAAAAATAAAAAGAAAAACCAGACATAGGCTTATGTTTCTTCGGTGTATCTATGGTGTCTCTAAAGAGATTCTAAGGATGTACAAGCATATTCATAGATTTAGGCTTTTCAGAAAAGGAAGGGTGGGATAGGGAGAGGAGAAACATACCTGGGGACCCAGGGGATTACAGTTATATCTGTATTTTTTTATTTCTTAGTCGAGGTGACAGGCAGATAGTGCTTAGTATGGTAATGTGCTATGTGCCTAATGTGTTTTATTCTTTAATGGAAAATGATTAGAGATAACCAAAATTCAGAAAAATAATTTCACATACTGTAGATTTATATTTCTTTCATTAGATTTGGGTTGGTGTTTATATTCGAAGTAATTATATAATCTTTAAATACAGTTGATCTTGTGGTTTCCCTTAATTTTAAAATAAAAGGTAGCAGGGAGAACCTGGGTGGCTCAGGTCATGACGCCAGCATTCTGGGATCCAGCCCCACGTTGGTCTCCCTGCTCAGTGGGAGTCTGCCTCTCCTTCTCCTTCTGCTTCCTCTCCTTCCCCTATCCCTGCTCATGTGCACTCAAATAAATTTTTAAAATCTTTTAAAAAATAAAAATAGGTCAACTAATCTTAGACAAGTCAGGAAAGAATATCCAGTGGGAAAAAGACAGTCTCCTCAACAAATGCTGTTGGGAAAATTGGACAACCACGTGCAAAAGAATGAAACTGGACCATTTCCTTACACCATATACAAAAATAGACTCAAAATATATGAAAGACCACAATATGAGACAGGAATCCATCAAAATCCTAGAGGAGAACATAGGCAGCAACCTCTGTGACCTTGGCCACAGCAACTTCTTCCTAGACATGTCTCCAAAGGCAAGGGAAACAAAGGCAAAAATGAACTATTGGGACTTCATCAAGGTAAAAAGCTTTTGCACAGCAAAGGAAACAGTTGACAAAACCAAAAGACAACTGACAGAATGGGAGAAGGTATTTGCAAATGTCTTATCAGAAAAAGGGCAAGTATCCAAAAATCTATAAAGAACTTATCAAACTCAACACCCAAAGAACAAATAATCCAATCAAGAAATGGGCAGAAGACAGGAGTTGAGTATTCTATCTTTATTACTTTTAACTTAAAAACAGCGTTATAATGCAGAGGTCTCCAATACCAGGCTCAGGCCCAGTAATTTGCTAGAAGGACTCCTAGAACTCAAAAAAAGTGGCTATACTCCCAGTCATGGTTTTTTACAGAGAAGGGATTACAGATTAACATCAGCAGAGGAAAGAGGCACATGTGTCCAGGGGACAGCATGTGCAAGGTTCCGCGTGTCTGTCCCATCACACGTGTGCAGGCCACCTGCTCCTCCTGGGAACAGGGGCGGGACATTCTGTATTGCCAACCAGGCACCTCTTATTACCAAAAGTATTGAAAAAAGGACGGTATCAATGTATTACTTACATAAGACACGAGGAAAAAAAAAAAAAAAAGACACGAGGTTATTAAAGACCAGAAGAAGCCTCAGAAACTGTCAAAAGTGGTTGTCTCCCTGTAGAAGAACATCTGGGGAGGAGCATGCCAGGAGAACACTGTTACTCCATGACGAGCCTGTTAGAACTATTCCATCTCGCTACTCTCGATTTGGTAAAATAAAAATTAACTAACGTTTTAACAAATTAAAAAGATGGTGAAAAGTCAGTCACGTTTTTAAAAATCATAAAAGGATTGTAACAATAAACCATACTTAATGTTTTAGAAAATGTAAGGAATGTTGGAAGATATATCCAGAAAATGTTCTAGGAAGGAAAACAGTGACAAATGGAAACAGGTAGTATCTATGTGACGGAGAAGTTCCAGCATCGTTTTGAGTGCAATTTTTTTTTTAAAGATTTTATTTACTCACTTGACACAGAGAGATCGCAAGTAGGCAGAGACGCAGGCAGAGATAGAGGAGGAAGCAGACTCCCTGCTCAGCCGAGAGCCCGATATGCTGAAGGCAGAGGCTTAACCCACTGAGCCACCCAGATGCCTTTGAGTGTGATTTTTAAATGTTATGTTTATGAACTTGAAAAAATGTGCAAGGGCTTTTCTGGGTTCCTTTGCAACATGAGGCCCTTCCTTTTTTGCAAAAGGCAGTGGGTTCCAGGTTGTTCCCCTAGAGCCTGTGGGAAGACGGAGGCACATCCAGGCAACCTAGAGGGTTAGTTCAGAGGAGGCCAAGTGAGTGGGGCTCTAGGAGCCCCCACTTCAGTGGGAAGGGCTCTCCTTTAGTCTGATTTACCTAGTTGTGGCCTCTCTGGGATTTCTTATGAGAGGGGCGACCTCTGCTGGTAAAGCTCTGAAAGTACTGCCAGAGTCCAGACCTGCAGTGATCCTGTGCTTGAGGAAGGATTCTATCCTTAAATTAATTCAGAAATAGCTCAGATCACTGCATCTCTAGGCACTGAGCTCTTTATCTGGACAGCTTGTGCTAGATTTGGGCAAAGGGATCTGGTCTGCTGAAGCACCAGCGCAGCAGCAGTTGCAGTTCAGGTGTTGGACGTTTGGGTGCTGGTGGTCTCCTAGGTTAGCAGGTTCAAATGGTCAGATTATAGGTGAGCAAGGGTGCTTGGGTGGCTCAATGGGTTAAGCCTCTGCCTTCAGTTCAGGTCATGGTCTCAGGGTCCTGGGATGGAGCCCTGTATTGGGCTCTCTGCTCAGCAGGGAGCCTGATTTTCCTGCTTCTCTCTCTGCCTGCCTCCTTGTCTACTTGTGATCTCTCTCTCTCTGTTAAAAAAAAAAAAAAAAAAAATTGCAGGTGAGCACGGGAGCAAGGGATTATGGCTCTCTAGGGCTTCCTGGTCAAAACACTGGGACTCTCCGCCGTTCTTTGTCAGCAAACATTAACTGAACGCTACAGTGGCCAGGCACTGGCGGGGAGCTGGGTATCCAGGAGTGAAGAAGGACATGCACCTGACTTCACAGTGGGCAGGCTACTTGATGATACAGGCAGTTCTAGAACACTGTTATACCACCTGTTTCATCTGCCTCCCCTACAGACACTGTCCACGTTTCTGCTCTCTACTGTAGGAAGCCCACCCCCCTGAGGGCCACGTCAACAGCTTCCTTAAGCCCCTGTCTTTGGTCGGGTTTGCTCCAGCGCGAAATCTGAGTGGGCAGAAGAGTAGGATATTTAGGGCATTTCTTTCCCGAGCACATATGAAGGGCAGCAATCCTATATGACTCTTTCCTTCTGGCTTCTGACAATCCTTCCTTCCATTTGTTTCTTCGGAGCTGGAGATGTCCTGGGGAGTTGCACTATTGCTGTGACTCCCTACATCCCACCCAAGCTCCCCTAAAGTTATGTCATTTGAACATGACATCTGTCTCCTGTTGGGACCTTGCCACTCTGACAAGTGCAATGTTAGGACAGGCGCAGAGCCTAGCACAGAGTAGAGTATATCTTGTTATGAGGGTGTGTAGAAGAGGTGGTGTGAGACAGAACAGTGGGTCAATTTTGCTGAGTTCTGACTTGATTGGCTGATGTGACATTAACAGGCAGTCATCTTATGATTCAAAAGCCCATCAACACGGATGCCTGGGTGGCTCAGCTGCTTAAGCATCTGCCTTTAGCTCAGGGCCTGATCCTGGGGTCCTGGGATCAAGCCCTTCCTTGGGCTTCCTGCTCAGCAACCCTGCTTCTCCCTCTCACTCTGCCTGCTACTCCCCCTGCTGTCCTCTCTCTCTCTGTCAAATAAATAAAATCTTAAAAAGAAAAAAAATAATGGCCTTAATAAAGCAGTAAACGTTAGTAATTGTATTAAATCTCATCCCTTAAGCACATCCCTTTTTAATATTCTAACAAATAGGAAGTACACAGAAGGCCGTTCTGCTGCATCCATAGTCATTTCAAAGAAAAATGCTTCTGCACTTTGCTGGGATAATTATGAACTGAATTATCCCCCCCCAACCACCACAGAACACCATTTTTACTTGCAAGCACAATTAGCAGGCAAATGATGGCTATTCAGAGTCAGGCACGTAGCAAATGTTTTCCTGAAAATGAATGAAGTAAATCTGTCACGTCAAGGAAAACTACTGGTAGTATTTGTTGCCAAAATCTGAGGGTTCATGTTAAAATGAGAATTTTGAAAAACTTGTCTCTGCCACTGTGCGCTTCAGAGCTTTCCAGTACTTAAAATACTTTTCTGATGAGATCAGTAATGATATTAATGTGATTTTTTTAATATTGTGCAGTGAAATGTCTCAACATTCAGAAGATCTGCATATCGCAGGGAGCATATTTTCCAAATGACTAATGTGTAAGCATCCAGAAATTATCCATGGTAAAAGACGTCCACAGTATGTAAGCTGGACTGACAGATTTTAATGTAAATGACCATAAAAACTCATTGATACAGTTTCAGATACTGATCTGAAACCTTTAAGAAACTATTAACTTGTTGAGTTTGGGTGATGTATTGAAGAATAGCCAGAGTTATGTAAAAAGGCTATTCCCTTTTCAACTAAGTGCCTGAGTCTGGATTGTCTTCCTATAGAACAAACAAAACATACCCAACAGATTAAATATGGAAACAGATATGAAAATTGAGCTCCCTTCCATTGAGCTAGACATTCAGGGTACATAACACTACCCTCTCTTCTCACATGTGTTTTATTTTCATTCTTATTTTTTATTTTATTTTATTTATTTATTTGACAGAGAGAGATCACAAGTAGGCCGAGAGGCAGGCAGAGAGAGAGGAAGGGAAGTTGGCTCCCTGCTGAGCAGAGAGCCCGATGCGGGACTCGATCCCAGGACCCCGGGACCATGACCCGAGCCGAAGGCAGATGCTTAACCCACTGAGCCACCCAGGTGCCCCTCATTCTTATTTTTAAGTGAATAAATATTTAAACATTTTATCTGTCTTTTTTTTTTTTTTTTAAAGATTTTATTTATTTTATTTGACAGAGAGAGATCACAAGTAGGCAGAGAGGCAGGCAGAGACAGAGGGGGAAGCAGGCTCCCTGCTGAGCAGAGAGCCCGATGCAGGGCTCGATCCCAGGACTCTGAGATCATGACCTGAGCCGAAGGCAGCGGCTTAATCCACTGAGCCACCCAGGCGCCCCTATCTGTCTTATTTTTTAATACAGTAACTTTTGAGAGATATAACCCATATAAACAAAAGCTTTTTGGGCTCATCGATCTTTTTTTTTTTTTTAAGATTTTATTCATTTATTTGACAGACAGAGATCACAAGTAGGCAGAAAGGCAGGCAGAGAGAGAGAGGGGAGGGGGAAGCAGACTCCCTGCTGAGCAGAGAACCCGATGTGGGGCTTGATCCTAGGATGCTGGGATCATGACCTGAGCTGAAGGCAGAGGCTTTAACCCAGTGAGCCACCCAGGCACCCCATCATTGTTCATTTTTTTTTTTTTTTTTTTTTAAAGATTTTATTTATTTATTTGACAGAGAGAGTTCACAGTAGACAGAGAGGCAGGCAGAGAGAGAAGCAGGCTCCCTGCTGAGCAGAGATCCCGATGCGGGACTCGATCCCAGGATCCTGAGATCATGACCTGAGCCGAAGGCAGCGGCTTAACCCACTGAGCCACCCAGGCGCCCCTATCTGTCTTATTTTTTAATACAGTAACTTTTGAGAGATATAACCCATATAAACAAAAGCTTTTTGGGCTCATCGATCTTTTTTTTTTTTTTAAGATTTTATTCATTTATTTGACAGACAGAGATCACAAGTAGGCAGAAAGGCAGGCAGAGAGAGAGAGGGGAGGGGGAAGCAGACTCCCTGCTGAGCAGAGAACCCGATGTGGGGCTTGATCCTAGGATGCTGGGATCATGACCTGAGCTGAAGGCAGAGGCTTTAACCCAGTGAGCCACCCAGGCACCCCATCATTGTTCATTTTTAAGAGAATACAGGATTTCTGAGTCTGGTAAATCTGAGAACTGCTTGTCTGTGAGAGGGAGGTCTGGATGTCCTTGGGCAGTAAGGAGACATTCAGGAGGTGGAGACACTGGGCAATCCATGAACCCCATGTATGGGCATAATTTTTTTAAAATTTTTATTTAAATTCACTGTAGTTAACATATACTATTTATTAGCTTCAGAAGTAGAATTTAGTGATTCATCAGTTGTATGTAACATCCAGTGCTCATTCCATCAGGTGCCTCCTTAATGGCCATCACCTAGTTAACCTCTCTACCCGCCCACCTCTGCTCCTGCTACCCTCAGTCTGTTCCCTGTAGTTAAGAGTCTTTTATGGTTTGCCTGTGGATGGGCATGATTTTAAATATCATGGGAGCCAAGTTTTTGTGTGCTGGGCACTGTGCCAAACTTCTGTGGTCATTATCTTACTTGCAAGAATCCTTTGAAAGTTGGTTCTATTAAACTTGTCACTTCCAAATGAGGAAACAGACTTAGATCTCACTTCACGAGGCTAGTGACAGGTGGGGACTCAAGCTCAGCCAGCTGGCTTGGGGTCCTGTGTTGAGAACCGTGACTCCATGCTATCCTGGACACAAGGCTGTTTCCTTTATGCTGCTTTTCCAACAGAATGAAATAGTTCATGAAAATCCCATCTCACTTTCACCCTCCAAATGCCAAAGGACCCGCCCTGTAGCTTGCACTAAATTATCTTGGGGCACGCATAATGAGCTCCAGTACAATTATATGCAAACAGAGGCAAACCCTGCCACAGGGAAATGAGAGCAATAACCACTTGGTTTTTCATTTGTTTCCCCTTCTGAGTTCTTAATTCACAGTTTACAATGAGTGGCTGTTTTCAGTTCTGTTGTTGCAGCAAATGAATGGACCCACCAGTTCTCTTTAGCAGGATCATTCATTGCTGAAGGAACAAAAGGGATAAGTTTGGTCTTTTTCATTGGGAGGATTTAGAAATGCTTGAAATCAATTTCATGTCAGATGGATTGTGTTGAGGTCATTGAAAGGCTAAAATGAAAGTTTTACTGGAGAAGGTGAACCCCTGAAGCCAATTTCATGCTTAAAAATCCACAAAGAGTAATCCTTTAAAAATAAACCCAACTTGGGATGCCTGGGTAGCTCATTGGGTTAAGCGTCTGACTCTTGATTTCGGCTGGGGTCATGAGGGTCTCTGGGTGGTGAGATCAAGCCCCACATTGGGCTCAGTGTTCAGTGTGGAGTCTGTCTGAGATTCTCTCCCTCTTCCTCTGTCCCTCCTTCTGCTTGTGTGGGCTTGTGCTCTGTCTCTCGATAAATAAATAAAATATATTTTTTTAAATAAACAATTTTTCCCCTTTGTTTTCAAGATAGGTAAGAGGGCACAGGGGGAGCCCCAGAGAACAGCTTCTCTCCCTGTGGGTTTTCTTTGTTATCTAGAAGAGGAAACTGAGGTTCAGAGGTGTCAACAACCTGCCCAAAGGTACAAAATAGAGGAAAGACTAAGCTTCTTCTCATCTAGCATAAAGGTTCCTCAAGGGCAGGGACTAGGTCTCACTCACATGGTAGCCCCAGCCAGGGCAAGGGGGCTGGCAAATGGGCATGGCAGGTGTCTGCTGAGCTGATCCCCAGCCCCAAGCCCTGTGAACTTGACTCAAGCTCAAGGCTACCTACCTGGCTTCCTACTCTTCTGACATTGTTGGTCAAGTGGTCTGAGTGCCCTGAATTGAGAAGGAACCCCAAATGATCTAGGACCACAGGCAGAATATGGGAATATGGGACAGCTTTGAGGGAGAATAAAAAAAAAAAAAGGAAAGAGCTTTCTGATGCTAATGTATTCACAGGAGATGGCTATTCAGCTGATGGGCAGAGAACCAAGTTCCCATTGACTCTGCCTTTCTTTTTGCCTCTCCGTTTTTTCTGAAAGAACCATGGGAAGAGATAAGAAAAATTAAC
This sequence comes from Mustela lutreola, assembly GCF_030435805.1. Lineage (NCBI taxonomy): Eukaryota > Metazoa > Chordata > Mammalia > Carnivora > Mustelidae > Mustela > Mustela lutreola. Next base: position 63,908,373 of record NC_081298.1, on the reverse strand, counting down.
CACGAGAGCAATTAGACCGTGCTGCAGGGAGACTTACACTGTTTTGCCTTGTGCTTCATGTGTCCACATGGCAAGTGGATGGAAGCTGCTGGCAGTCTGGGACAGAGCTGCTGGAGTCCCTGCAGGCGGAACAAAGGAGAAGGGGACATCTGGCCTTCCTTTTAGTTTGGAAAACGGGAGAGACTCCAGGAAGAACACATAGGCAGGTGTATGAGTAAAAAGAATAAATTCCAATCATACGCTTACAAACCATGTTTTTTGTCTTTCAGTAAGATTTATTCCACCGAAAATAACACATGTTGATTTGGAAGTCACATGAATGTAAAAAGAAAAACAGGTATCCATCTAAAGACAGCCACTGTTTACAGCTTTAAATATGTGTGTGTGTACGTGAGTGTGTGTGTGTGTGTGTGTATACATATGTATCACCTTTGTTTGCTTTTGGCATTCTCCATTATACTGTAGGAATGTCGCTATATATTTTTTAACTTTATTTTGAAATCACTGCAATCCTACTTCAAAAAAAAAAAAGGGAAGAAGAAGAAGAAAAAGAAAGAAGGGTGCCTGGCTGGTTCAGCTGGTAGAGCACATGACCTTGATCTCAGGGTCATAGGTTCAAGCCCCACACTGGGCGTGGAACCTACTTAAATAAAAAAAGGAAAAAAAGAAATAATTGCTGAGTCACAGGAAATTGCAAAAAAAAAAAAAAAAACAACAACAACAAAAACCACATAAGGAGAGCTCCCATGTGCTCTTCACCAGTTTTCCTTAGCGGTAACATCTTGCGTGACAATGAAATACAATCAGTTAGGAAGCAAGCAGTTGCAACATATGCGTGTGGTTCTATGTAGTTTTATCTCACATGGACACCTGTGTCGTGTAGCTACCTGCACAATCACCATACAGATCTGTTCTGTTAGAGTCACATCACGCTCTGCCCTTCTGCCCCTCCCACCACCCCAATCTCTGGAAACCATTCATCTATTTTTTAGCCCTAGAATTTTATTATTTCAAGGCAGTTATGTAATGGAATCATAAGCATGTAACTTTTTAAGATTGGTTTTCTCCACCTAGTGTAATTCCCTTGAGATCCATCCAAGTTGTTATGTGTATCAATAAATGCCTTCGTTTTTCATTGCTGTATAGATTTACCATATACTTTATTTTATTTATTTATTTATTTATTTTTAAAGATTTTATTTATTTATTTGACAGGCAGAGATCACAAGTAGGCAGAGAGGCAGGCAGAGAGAGAAAGGTGGAAGCAGGCTCCCTGCTGAGCAGAGAGCCCAATGCGGGGCTCGATCCCAGGACCCTGGGATCATGACCTGAGCAGAAAGCAGAGGCTTTAACCCACTGAGCCACCCAGGCACCCCAAGATTTACCATATACTTTTAACTGGTCAGTAAACAAAATTGGATAACGACCACATAGCATCCAGCTGGTAGAGATGCTCTAGATTTCCTAGCTATTCCCTTATCATTAGACATTTAGGGATTAGTGATGAAAATAACTGCTACTGGATATCTTGTCCAAGAAAGGGTCTCCTGATTCTGATTTCTTTAAGATGGGCTTTCAGAGGTGGAGTTATTTAGACGTAGGCTATTAATGTCTTTCAGACTCTTACTGCACATTACCAAATGACTTTTCCAAAAGGTGCACTATGTTTACGACCCCACTGGCCATTTAGAGACAAAGAAAAGAGGTCTCCCCAAGTTATAGGCTGAATAACAAAGGTGTAACTTGCTTTCTGCAAAAGCCAACTCCACAGGAGAAGTTAATGGGCCTGTTATGTCCAAGATGTACTTGGTTTGGCATGCATATCCTAGAGTTATCTTGGTCTTGTGGTTGCCGCCTACTGTGGCTGACATGACTGGTATGGCAGTGGCCAGGGGGCCTGTCTACTCTCTGAACCGTGCCTTCTCTGAATTATGCTGGATACCTCAAAGAGGCTGATCCCTGGAAGTAAAGAAGGAAAAGTGAAAAAAATCACAAAATCTCAGGTCTGAGAGGACAAGTGACTGACAGGGGTGTGCACACCACTGGCACATTGAGCCCACCAATGGCAGTGACTAGCTGGGAGCTCTATCTTCATGACTGACGAGCAGCTTCAGTGAAATCGACCCTTGCTGTATCATTAGTGACATTAATCAGCTAACCTATGAGTAAGAATCAAATCCTAAAGTTGCTTCATTCACATCGTGCAAAGATCTCTGAAACACTGACATTCCTTCTAGGATTAATAACTCAAAAATTTTGGCCAAAGATGCTATGTGTCCTACCGTCATATGTTCAGTGTCACAAGCAGTCCCAGCCTCAACATAGGACATACTGATGGCTCTAGTCCAAGGAAATGCAATGGGCTCTCACCCGCCAGAACCTCGAGCTACCTAGGGGAAAAGTGACCAACTCTACAGGCAACTATAATCTAGAGCCAGACCTGAGAGAGCCTGGTGAACTCAAATCCTGGTCCCAGCAGGGGAATAGACAGGACCAAGGTCTCCTGGTCATCTCTGCTTAAAGAGGCAGTGGTTCTCACCAGAGTTGGACATCCAGAGTTAGGCTTCCTAGAAGCCCAAGAGATCCAGTTGGATCTAGAGAGGGGAAAGAACTGAGGAATTACGATTTGTGGTTCAGCTCACGGAAGCTACTGCAACATGCATGAGCAAAGGTTATGAGCTGGGAAGGGATGGGTCCACTAGCATATACAGACCCTTTGACCTCATCTCCCCTGATGTTAACATGTGTAGCTACAGAAGGCAGCAACTGGATACACGCTCAGCATTGCTTGGACCCACACTCAGGACTGAGGTGGTTCCAGTTCCTCTGCTCCCTGCGTGTAACCGTGGTCTGAGCTATTTGATTGTCTCCCTTTTGCTCCGAGTTTCCTGGGATTCCGGCAGCCACTTGAGAGACAAGGAAACATTTCCTTGCCTCCTGCCAAAATTAAGTTCACTCTCTGTTATGGGTTGAGTTGGGGTCCACCTCTCCCAAATTCACACGCTAAATTCTAACCTCCCAGTTAGGATGTAACTGTATTTGTAGAGGGTCTTTTTTTCTTTTTTAAAGATTTTATTTATTTATTTATTTGACAGAGAGAAATCACAAGTAGATGGAGAGGCAGGCAGAGAGAGAGAGAGGGAAGCAGGCTCTCTGCTCAGCAGAGAGCCCGATGCGGGACTCGATCCCAGGACTCTGAGATCATGACCTGAGCTGAAGGCAGTGGCTTAACCCACTGAGCCACCCAGGCACCCTGTAGAGGGTCTTTAAAGAAGTGAGTTTATGAGTTTATGTGGGCCGTAATCCACTATGACTCGTGTCCTTGTAAGAAGAGGACATTAGATAGAAAACCATTGGAAGATGCCAAGAGAAGATGGCCATCTATGAGCCAAGGAGAGAGGTCTGAGAGGAAATCAACCCTATTGATTACCTTGATCTCAGACTTCTAGCCTCCTGAACTGCGAGAAATAAATTTCTGTTTAAATTTCTGTTGTTTAAGCCTCGTTGGGGGTACTTTGTTACAGAAGCCTGAGCCAATTCATGGACATTTCCAGCTACCTTTGAAAGGGAAATAAATGCTCAGAAAAGAGAACAATGAGAAAAAAGCATGAGGATTTCTTTAAAAAAATTTTTTTTTTAATTTTATTTTTTGAGAGAGAGAAAAGCAGAGGCAGAGGCAGAGGGAAAAGGAGAAGCAGACTCCCTGCTGAGCAGGGAGCCTGCCTTGAGGCTCCATCCCAGGACCCTGAGATCCGACCTGAGCTGAAGGCAGACGCTTAACCCAGTGAACTACACAAGTGCCCCCAAAGCACAAGAATGTCTACAAAAGGATGAAAACAAAAGCAAACATCAGACAAGAGTTTAGCTCAGATATGAAAGCCAAATGTCCTTCGACCTTGGCTACCCAAAGCTCAGCAAGGGAGCAGCAAGTGTTCTGAGAAGTTTCTGAACCAGGGTCACAGGATCCAATTTCTAGCAACTACATACCCTCTCTCCGCACCACTCCTGTGAACCCCAGCTGCAAGTCTCATTCTCGGGGAAGAATAACGACAACTGAACAGGGATGAGAGAAGTAGAAAAACTACAAAAGACAGGGGTCCCTGGGTGGTTCAGTGGGCTAAATTTTCTGCTTTCCGCTCAGGTTGTGATCTCAGGTTCCTGGGATGGAGCCCCACATTGGGCTCTCTGCTCAGCAGGGAGCCTGCTTCCCCCTCTCTCTGCCTGCCTCTCTGCCTACTTGTGATCTCTGTCTGTCAAATAAATAATAAAATCCTAAAAAAAAAAAAAAGAAAGAAAGAAAGAAAAACTAAAGACATACCCCAAGAATTCAAAAAAAGTATAACAACTAGAGGACACTTTGTACAGAGCAAATAGTTCTTTATGCCTAATTGGCCCTTGTCATTACTGTCTCAGAGGAGCATTAAACTGTGTCTGCACACTCTATCTGAAGAAAGGGAAACAAGATCTAGAAAGAATTTAAATCCATTTCAGCAGGATGTTTTGACTATATGGTAATGTCAGTTATCATAAAGGATAAAGTGATTATCCAATGTGGGGGAGGGGAGAATTAGTTAATTAATTAATAGTTAATTAACTATTAGAAAAGTTGCTGTGGGGCTGACCAAGAGGTCACCAAGCTCTCCTGACATTATGAGAGCAGGGCTTGATCTGTTGTTCACTGCCTTTCGACAGTGCCTACAACACTGACACATACTGGGAGCTCAAAACAGTATTCATTAATCCCCAAATGCTGATTTCAAGTCTAAGGATACAGAGGTGAGATGAATGTGAAGGATGGATACCAAGGCATAAGCTCAGGAGAGCTTAGGGCCCTCAGGAGGCTGAGGATAAGCTACTCAAGGTGTGCCATTTTGGCATATTGATTATTTAAAATAAAATTTCTTTTTTAAAAAGATTTTATTTTTTGATTTGAGAGAGAGAGCAAGCCAGAGAACACAAGCAGGGGGAGTGACAGGCTGAGGGAAAAGCAGGCTTCCAGTTGGGCAGGGAAACTGACACAGGGCTTGATCCCAGGACTCAGATCCTGACCTGAGCCAAAGGCAGGGGTTAACCAACTTAGCCAACTGAGCCACCCACGTGCCCCATAAAATAAAACTTCTTAAGAGGCAGCCTGGGTAAGAAGGACACTCAGACCCTCCTCTGCCCCCCTGAAATCTTCCTTGCGAGCAGTAACCTCCCTGTACTCAGAGGTAAAGAAAAACCCTCATCATCAGAGATGGGAAATTTAGAGCAGAAAAACCTGTACAAACACCCCTGTTACCTCTTACTAATTTCCTACCCCAGCCCAAATTCTGCATAGAATTCCTTACTCATGGAAGCTTCCAAAGTTGTTTTCTTTGTCCTGTCAGTTCCTCACAGATTTATTTCTCTTTGTCTATAAAGTATGAAAACTTCCTGCCTTGGCCATTTCTTGAGGTTTCAATTTTATTATTGGACTGCTCTGCCCATGTAATAAAAATTTGGGGTTTTTTCCTCCTTTTAATCTGTCTCCTATAAATCTAATTATTAATCTAGTTGGAAGAACCTTTTACCAAGGAAAATGTTTTTCTCCCCTTGGCCTCTGCTGGGTTGAATAGTGTCTCCCCAAAATTCATGTCCACTTGGAACCGTAGATCGTGTTCTTATTTGGAAATGGAGTCTTTGTAGATGTCATTGAAACTGCATGGGGTGCCTGGGTGGCTCAGTGGGTTAAGCCTCTGCCTTCAGCTCAGGTCATGATCTCAGGGTCCGGGGATGGAGCCCCGCATCGGGATCTCTGCTCAGCAAGGAGCCTACTTTCACCTCTCTCTCTGCCTACTTGTAATCTCCCTCTGTCAAATAAATAAAATCTTTAAAAAAGAAAGAAACTGCTTAATAGCATCAAGTTGCACAAAAATAAAAGTGGCTACACTGGTGTTTATTCGGGAAAGGTTGATTTAAAGTAATCTTTTGCATCTCTTCCACAAACCTCCCCTTCCCCCTTCTTAGCCTTTTGTTTCAGGAACCTGGTGGCAGCCTGAAAATGACTAACACTGGGGAGGCTGGCAGCACAGACAGGGCTCCTACTGAAACTCCTATCTTCAAAAAACAGTAAAACACACTTAATACATTATATATATATTGCTATTACAAATAGAACCCACAATGTAAAATGACTCAAACACAGTGTTTATTTACCATAGGAAAAAAATAATTTCAAAGAAGGGGAAGGAAAGGGGGTCAGGGGGCTTGAAGTTTTGAGAAGGCCATAGCCCGCTGCAGACTTATTGCCCTGCAAAACCAATAGGGGCGCCTGGGTGGCTCAGTGGGTTAAGCCTCTGCTTTCAGCTCAGGTCATGATCTCAGGGTCCTGTGTCAAGCCCCACATTGGCTCTCTGCTCAGCAGGGAGAGCCTGCTTCCCCTTCTCTCTCCCTACCTGCCTCTCTCTGCCTACTTGCGATTTCTGTCAAATAAATAAACAAAATCTTAAAAAAAAAAAAAGCGCAATAGTCTTTAGCGCAGACTCTGCCTTCGAGTTATTGTTGGCCCCAAAGTACGAAGGTGGGTTTCTGATAACAATGAAGGTGAGATTCTACGGGATTAGGGGGGACCCTCCGTCCACTGACTGGTGAGGTGGTAGAGCTAGGTTCTTGTCTCCCAGAGTTGAAGAATGAATGTCAAGGACAAAGGAGAGTGAGTAAAGCGATAGGAGTTTTTATTAAGCAAGAGTCCAGGGAAAAAAATAAGCTTTCAGGAGAGGGGTCCCGACAGAGCCGCCACTAAGGGCTTTTACGGTTGGTCTTTTATTTAGAAAGCTAACCAGAGAACTTAAATCTTTCTGACTTTTCTACTGGCAGCACCATTGATTAAGGACTAGTGATAACATCTTTATTTTTTTTTTTAAAGATTTTTATTTATTTATTTGAGAGAGAGAGAGAGAGAGAGAGAGCATGAGAGGGGAGAAGGTCAGAGGGACAAGCAGACTCCGCATGGAGCTGGGAGCCCGATGCAGGACTCGATCCCGGGACTCCGGGATCATGACCTGAGCCGAAGGCAGTCGCCCAACCAACTGAGCCATCCAGGCACCCTAGTGATAACATCTTTAATGGCTTACTTCCTTTTAGGGTCTGATTATTTTCAGTTGACCACAGGAGACCGTGATAAATAAAACTCCTCCCTCGGACAGCAAGAGCAAGGGTGCTCTAGAATGTTCCCTTATCTCTGATTTCCTTACACCTCCACATTTTGGGGATTTCTGTGAGCCTGATCCAGTAGCCCCCTCACCTATCTCTCCCTATCTAGCCCCGCCTGTCCCTTTCTCCCTGGTGTCCACATAAGAAGTCCATGTGACACCCAGACACACAGGAAAGAAGGCCATGTGACTACAGAGGCAGAGACAGAAGTGGTGCCAAAGGATGCCAGAGACTCTGGCAACCACCAGAACCTAGTGGACAAGGGAGAATTCTTCCCTAGAGCCTTCAGAGGGAACGTAGATAGCCCTGCCCACCAACACCTTCATTTTGGACTTTTGGCCTCCAGGACTGTGAGAAAACAAATTTCTGTTGTGTTAAACTACCAAGTTCATGGCTGCTATCAGGAAACTAATGCAGGACCTGAGAGTTGTTTTCAGGGAACAAGTAGGAAACTCTGGATATCATCTCAATTTTGAAAATGGTCCTACAAAAAGAAAAGTATTTAGTTCTTTTGGTGGCGGTGGGTCATATGTTCAAATATTTTGAAATATCTTCAAAAAACAGTAAAACACACTTAATACATTATATATATATATATTGCTATTACAAATAGAACCCACAATGTAAAATGACTCAAACACAGTGTTTATTTACCATAGGAAAAAAACAAGAATTTTTTTAAGGGATTTTATTTATTTATTTGACAGAGACAATAGGAGAAGGAACACAAGCAGTGGGAGTGGGAGAGGGAGAAGCAGGCTTTCCGCAGCAGGGAGCCCAATATGGGGTTCTATTCCAAGACCCTGGTATCACTACCCAAGCCAAAGGCAGACTCTTAACAACTGAGCCACCCAGGCGCCCCAAAATGAGAATATTTTCAAGCTAATTGTAGGGGCCACTATATAGTGTTAAAAGGTTGGACTGGGCCCAACAGTCCAGGCATTACCAAATTGTACTGGCTGTTAGAAATGTTGTTTTGGGGGTGCCTGGGTGGCTCAGTGGGTTAAAGCCCAGGGTCCTGGGATCGAGCCCCGTGTCGGGCTCTCTGCTCAGCGGGGAGCCTGCTTCCTCCTCTCTCTCTGCCTGCCTCTCTGCCTCCTTGTGATTTCTGTCTGTCAAATAAATAAATAAATCTTAAAAAAAAAAAAAAAAAAGAAAGAAAAGAAATGTTGTTTTGGGGCTACCTGAGTGGCTCAGTCAGTTGGGCCTCCAACTGTTGATGTCAGCTAGTCTTGATTCAGGTTCCTGAGTTCAAGGCCATTGTTGGGCTCCAGTTTAAAAAAAAAAAAAAAAAAGTAGTTTTGGCAAGACCTTACTAATGGGTAATCTAGCAGTAAGTTGAAGACTTCATAATTTTCATACTGGTGATCCAGCCAGTTCTCTCCTTTCAGTTTTACTTTAGAATGAAGGTGGCTCCTAACTAAATGATTCTTGAGCTGCCAGCAATGTTCAGCGCAGATGGATTTCCCCAACTTGCCTTGTGGAAATCGCTGGAGAAATTCCCCAAGTTCCTTTAGAAGCTTAGGGAAGAACTGGACAAGTCTGGGGAAACCCACTCGGGATTCAGCCCAGTGTTCCCATTAGAGTCACCTGGGGAGGTGTTAGGTATTTTTTAATACCGAAGCCGCCATCTTTGAGGGCTGGCTTTACTATTGCTAAAGGTTCTTGGGGGGCTTCCAACCACAGTCAAGGCCCAGAATCAGTGTCTTAGGGCAGAGAAAGTAAAAAGCTGCACAACAATTTTGTAAATGAGTGTTTATTGGAAACCTTTTCTCAAAATCCTGTTAAAATAACCATATACAAAACCCTCAAGTGCAATATGATCCCATTTGTGCAAAAGGACTGTAAAACTGGAAATTAGGTTATGAGAAATGTTCTTGTTCGGTGACTCGCATTTAAACAGTTTAAAAATCACCAACAGTCACGTATAGATATTGAAAAAACTATTTAGAATTTAAGACATTCTTCCAGACAATACCGTGGCCCACATTGACTCGGACCGTCGTCCGGTGCCAGGCGGTGCCTGGGGAACACCTAGGAGGTCCGCCTGGGGTCGCCGAGGTGCAGACCCCACCCCCAGTGCCGGCAGGTCTCGCGGCGGGACCTCCGCCCCGCGAGGCCAGAACCTCGCAGGCTCCCACCCCACTTCCGGCCGCTTCACTCTGCCCACCCAGCCTCTAGAGATTTCCCTGGTCTCGTTCCAGCCGCCTCGCGTACGCTCTGAGCTGCCTCTTCGCTCTGCGGCGGTCTGGCTTCCCCGACGTGTTCTGTTTGCGACGCTGTCGTGTAACAGCGCGCTTTACGGCCGTGGGGACGGACGAGCAGGCGCCAGGGCTACTGCGGCCGGGAAGCAGGGCAGGCGGGTGAGGTTGATGCCCGGTGGCGGGGTGAGCTCGGCGTCTGGCCGGCTACTCACCGCCGCGGAGCAAAGGGGTGCCCGGGAAGCGGCGGGGTCGGCGTTCAGGAGCGGTGCGGGGGGCTCCATCGGGGGCGGCGGCAGAAGCGGAGCAGGCGGCCCCGGGCTGGGCAGTGGAGGCCCGGGGGGGCCCACGGGCAGGATGAGCCTGACCCCGAAGGAGCTCTCGAGCCTGCTGAGCATCATTTCTGAGGAGGCGGGCGGCGGCAGCACCTTCGAGGGCCTGTCCACCGCCTTTCACCACTACTTCAGCAAGGCCGACCACTTCCGCCTGGGCTCGGTGCTCGTCATGCTGCTGCAGCAGCCGGACCTGCTGCCCAGCGCGGCGCAACGCCTCACCGCGCTCTACCTGCTCTGGGAGATGTACCGCACGGAGCCGCTCGCCGCCAACCCCTTTGCCGCCAGCTTCGCGCACCTGCTCAACCCCGCGCCACCGGCCCGCGGCGGCCAGGAGCCAGACAGGCCGCCGCTCTCAGGTACGCCCTAGGCGCGCCGCCCCTGGTCCTTGCAGCCCCTCCCTCCCGAAGACAGGTGTGCGCTGTGGATAGACTGGGCACTTAACGCCTGAGCTTGTGCGAGAGTTCATCCCCAAGTGAAATTGTCTCTTTTTGAAATTATCTAATCCCCCCCACCCCCGCAAAGTATGGAGAAGGGGTAGCTTAATTACAAAGTATGGAGAAAGGGCACCGCAAATTATTCCTCTCCACTGTATGGGCCGTAAAGTCACGCAGCTGAGTGGAGCTTGACAGCTTTAGCAACTCAGTTTCAGTTAATGTAGAGCCCATCTCAGGTGTGTGACGTTGTAACTAATGACACTCTGCCCGGGTTTTAAGTCTCAGTCGAGTAAGTAGAAGTAAATAGAGTAAATAAAAGTTCAGAACCCGAAGAAGTTGTTGTACGGAAATAGACATTATACGGTGTTTAAGGACTTTGCAGCCACCTTCCTTGGTCTGATGCGTGTTTCTGAATGATGTGATAGGGAGAGGTTATAAGGTAGTCGCAAGTTCATGGCCTAACTCAGGAAAGGCATGACTACTGGACGTTACATAAAATGTATATTTGTGCAGTATTGGTGAGGTCAGATCAGTGGATTTCATTCGAGGCTGCCTTTTTTTTTTTTTTTTAAACTCAAAGAGATTCTTTGAGACTTGACTTTGGGAGAACAACTGAGCCAGGAAAGGAGAAAGGCACAGAAGGGATGGTGATTAGTGATAGAGTACATGGAAAACTAAGACAAAGACCAGTGTACTGGGGGAAGTAGGTAGAGGCAGGGAACAGTTTGACCTCATAGTACTAAACCAGTGGGAAAAAGAGCACTGTATAGGTAGGAGCCACTATACAGAGTTAAAAGGTGAAGGCAGTGGATTTTGAGATAATACCAAGTTTTTCATAGCACAGGAGGCTTCTTTGTAAGCTAGTTGGTGTTCATGCTTGGCACCCCTTTTGGATCTAAAGTATCTTCTGGTTGGTTTCCTGCACTGCTCTTATGTAAGAGGGGCAAACTTCATGTTGGATAAGATGCCCTTAGGGTACTAGTACTGAACTAGGCCTTCGGGAAGTTTAAGAATGCCCAGAAAGTAATGGAACATGTCATGGGAAGTCAGAACCCAATCCACCATCCTAGGGGACCCTTAGCAGAGAATGGGGACAGTGTGGGATTTACTCAGAGAGCCTATAGGCAAAGGGAAGATGACTTATGGTAATTCTCCAATGCCATGAGTCTAAACCTTGATTCAGACCATAGACGCATTGTAAGCAGAAATTTGCCAGAGAAAGACTCCATGGATAGGTTATTTTACCTCTCTTTGCCTCAGTTTCTTTGTTTATAAAATGCAGATAATAATAGCTTACAGGGTTATTATGAGGAATGAAAGTATTTATAATAATTGCTAACCATTATTAAGTTTCTCAGGTGATTCTGATGCAGAGGTAGGATTGAGACTGTATCTAGATGTAAATAAGATGGCTTCCCTGCACTCAAGCTTGCGGTCTGATTGGGGAGACATAAATGTAGCCATAAGCTGATGTAGTAAGCTTTGTACTAGATGTCACATACGAAATGCTCAGTGGCACAGATGAACAGCTACCTTTGGCTGCAGACATTCTCAGAGGGAGTAATGTTTTTGCTGGATATTGATTAGAAATGAGGTAGGGGATGTGTGAGCGAAGTGTGTGGCCCTGTCAGGTATTCTTAAAAAACTGGGTATATTGGATGTTTTGAAATCAGGAATATCGAGAAGCTGGGAGATTCTCTGCAACCGGAATGTAGGATATGTGGGTTGGAATGGAGTTCAAGAGATAAGATTAGGAAAGTGGATCAGGACTAGATTATAAAGGGTTTTATAATGGTGCAGAATTTGGGGTTTAATTCTGTGTAAACAAGTTAAGTAACGTGCAGATTTGTACCTAGAAATAGTATAACTAAGTAGTAGTGGAATGTGGACTGTAGGTGAGGGATTGGTGGGTAGGAATCAAAACTGGGAGCTGGGGAAATTAAGAAGGCTGGCCTAGAGTCCTGGCCAGAGAGGAGGGGAGGGGATGGAGGTGAGGGAACAGAATCTAGTGACAATGCTGCTGTGGGATGGATGAGGCTTGGTGAGCAACTGAATGTGGGACAGAAGAGAACAGCATTCGGCACTGTGGGAATTTTGTAGCTGCACTGTGCATTGAAGCAGGTATGAGATGCGTATTTGTGCTGCTGAGGCTTCCTTGTCTCTTCTGCTGGTACAGTTGCTCACAGTGTTGGAGGAGAAAGAGAAGCATTTCTGAGCACTAGGTTTTTTATTTGTTTTTGCTTGCATGTGTAAGCTTCAGCCTTTGCATGTTGGAAACAAAATTTTTTGGTTTGTTTTGTTTTTTAAGGTTTTATTTATCTATTTATTTGAGAGAGTGTGGGAGAGAGCGTCCAAGCAAGGGGAGCAGCAGGCAGGAGAAGCAGGCTCCTCACTGAGCAGGGAGCTGGACCAGGGGCTCGATCCTAGGACTCCAGGATCATGACCCGAGCCAAGGGCAGCCACTCAACCAACTGAGCCACCTAGGCGCCCTTGCAACAAAGTTTTTCACATTTAAAAAAAAAACTTAAATCTCACTGATATTGCCACAAATCAGAGAATTTCAAATGGCGTGTTTACATTTTCATAAATGTATATATTTGATTACCTGAAATTTCATTATAATTTTGTCTTTAAAATATGTGAGTGGAGATGGCAAGTAGCATATGTTAATTTTATCAGAGTCAAATCAATTTTTAAAAATAACCATTGGAGAAATTGTTATACGTTTTTGTTTACAGGATTTTTGCCTCCTATAACTCCACCAGAAAAGTTTTTTCTTTCCCAGCTGATGCTGGCACCCCCAAGAGAACTCTTCAAAAAGACACCTCGACAGATTGCACTGATGGATGTTGGAAACATGGGCCAGTCTGTGGATATTAGTGGGCTTCAGCTAGCCTTGGCTGGTAAGGAATTGGTGGGCTTGGGTATTCTTGTGTAGTAACATTAGGCCCTGCCCCCCCCCCCTTTTTAAGGGAGGTTCTCTAGTTAAAATGAAGATCTTTGTAAATGTGCTAAAAGCTTGGTAACTTCCATGAAAAGCTAACTTCAGTACTGGATCCTTGCTAATATGGCATATAAATTCATTTTGAGTTTTCATTTGAATTGATTGCTTTTCCAGTTTAAGAAAAATGCTGGATAAAATTAAGTAGGCTTAAAAAAAATTTCCTGATGTCAAAGTGATCTACAAATTCAATGCAATTTCTATTAAAATCCCAACAATGTGTTTTGCAGACATAGAAAAACCCATCATAAAATTCATACAGAATCCCAAGGGACCCTGAATAGTCAAAATGATTTCTCTTGGTACCCTTGTTGAAAATTATTTGACCATAAATGGAAGGGTTTCTTTCTGGGCTCTCTATTCTATGATCATTGCTTTGTCTGTCTGTATTCCACTTCCCCATGTTTTATTACAGTAACTTTGTAGTACCTTTTGAAGTCAGGATGTGTTAAAACTCCCCTGTGTCCTACATTTCAAGATTGCTTTGGCACGTATAAATGAATGAATGGGTTCTCTTGAAGCAGAATGTGTTGTGATAGAAAATAGAGGGACTTTCTTGACTTGGATGGCCAGACAGAGCCTCTCTGAGTAGGGAAGGTAAGAGGCACCTTTCACTTGACTATTCTTTGAGTATAAATATGGATGAATGGGTCTTACCACTTGAGAGTGATTCATTAGGGAAATTCTAATATATAGGCAAATTTGTGAACCCTCGACCTTGTGATTGAGCTGCAATACTAACTTTGACAGTTCCCCATCCTTCTTAGACTTAATGCATCTGTGGTATTTGGTTTCTTACATAAGGTGACATTGTTCAATAAACTACTCTTTCCTTGGAGCATTCTGAACCTTTGAACCTCACTTTTTAACTCCTGGGTATCAACAATATAACTAACAATGGTTATTATCTGAGACCAAGAAAAAAAATTTTTTTAAGACTTTATTAATTGTCAGGGAGAAGGAGAGCAACAGGCAGAGGAAGCCAGCTCCTAGTTGAGCAAGGAGGGGGATGTGGGACTCAGTCCCAGGACCCTGGGATCATCTCCTGAATCAAAGGTAGACAGACACTTAACCAACTCCACCCAGGTGTCCCAAGAGAAATCTTTTTAAGACTTTTAAGATTGAAGATTTGTAGAAATAATCATTAGTCTCTAGTGCTAGATACAATCTATTCATGGAAATAAAACAGTTTCTTTACAGATTGTATGAAATAAGGAATAAATAAATTCTTTACAGATTGTATGAAGCTGGGTACAGAGGTGACAGGCAGTTTCAGTCACCTTACCCTTGGAAGGGATATATATTCTGAGGGTTCTAGCTTTGTGAGAATCAGGTCTGACCTCCCTTGCAACTTACAATGACTTGAGTTAGTCTGTGAGAAAGTTTTAAAGTATATCAAGCCCGGAAAGCAGTATGTGCTAGAGTTTGTCTAGGAAGAGCTTGGCAAAGTGGCTAAGCCTGCTGTTTGCTATTCCCCCAGACCGAAGATGCCCTAATCCATTCATTTTCACAGGTACCAGGGAAAAAAAGTGATAGACCGTTCTCTGGAGCTGGCTACCACAGATCGCCTTTGCAGGGACCTGCAGTTCATATCTTGTAGTAGGATCCATGGACCAGAAGTTATTTATGGAGAATGCAGTTGCATTTTTTAAAATTTTAAATAAACAAGCAGGTCAAACAAAAGTAATCACAAAAGGCACTTTTACCCTGTTAATAATGTCAGTATTCATTTCAGAGGTTTTATTAAAAGTTCCTGGGGGCGCCTGGGTGGCTCAGTGGGTTAAACCTCTGCCTGCGGCTCAGGTCATGATCTCAGGGTGCTAGGATTGAACCCCGCATCGGGCTGTCTGTGCAGTGGGGAGCCAGATTCCCCTCTCTCTCTGCCCACTTGTGATTTTTCTCTCTCAAATAAATAAATAAATAAAATCTTTAAAAAAAAAAAATCCTGACAAACAACCTGCACTTACTAGTTTACCACTCATTGTGCCAATTTAAACATTCTTCCACATTTTGGTAGAGAGTATGTTAATTTTTTGTATTTTAGCAATCAGAAAACAGCATCTCAGGATAATTTTAATTAGCATTTTTCGTATTAAATGAATGCATCTGAACATGTTATAGTTCTAAGGCATCTTTCATGTCTGGCCATTTTTCCATTGGATTGATGGTTTTTTTATGAACATGGGTAGTTCTTTAAGGAATCAGGAGTCCAGCTGTGTTTTCAGAATTATAAAATCTGAAACATGCAGTTCTAAAACCTGCATGTTTTAAGGAATTACAGAGTGACCCTGGAGCAGCCATCCTCTAGGTTAAGAAGTGGAAAAGTTTAAGGAACCGGAGGCTCCCTGTGTGTTTCTCTTACTAGCTACTTCCCACCTCCTCCATCACTAAGCTCACTTTTGTGGTAATAATCATTCATAATTTACTTTATAGTCCGCCCTCGGTACGTGCCTGTAGTTTAACTTTGGATGTTCTTAAACTTGATGTATATGTGGAATCATACTGTGTTCTTTTGGGTGTTAGTTGTAAGGTGAATCCATGTTGATGAATTGTAGGGCTTGCTTTTCGTTGTTGTGACATTCATACAATGTAATACCAAGTTCTTCATCCATTTTAATATTGATGGACATAGTGTTGCTGTGAACATTTTGGTACATTCTCCTGGTGTACATATGTGTTTCTTCTAGAGAGATAAGCCTATGTAAAACTTGACTAGCTAATAGTACACTACTTTTCAGAGTTGCTGTGCCATGTTTCATTCCCATTAGCAGTGTGCAAGTTATATGACATTCTCTGCATCTGATAATTTCAGGCTTGTTAATTTTTGTCATGTAGGGTGTGTAATAGTATCTTATGTTTTGACTGATTCTCCCCTGCTTCCCTTTCTCAGTGAGGTTGAACATCTTTTCAGATGTTTATTGGCCATTCAAGCTTTTTTTTTTTAAGTAAAGATTTTATTTGTCAGAGAGAGAACACAAGCAGGGGAAGCATTAGGCAGAACAGGCAGAGGGAGAAGCAGACTCCCCACCGAGCAAGAAACCTGATACAGTACTCAATCCCAGGACCCTGGGATCATGACCTGAGGCAAAGGCAGATGCTTTACCGACTGAGCCACCCAGGTGCCCCCTTTTTTTTTTTTAAATAAAATACTTTTTTTTTTAAAATAAAAGTCAGCCCATTTTTTCTTTATTAAAAAATTGATTTGGGGGCACCTGAGTTGCTCAGTGGGTTAAAGTCTCTGCCTTCCACTCAGGTCACGATCCCAGGGTCCTGGGATCGAGCCCCACATCAGGTTCTCTGCTCAGCGGGGAGCCTGCTTCCTCCTCTCTCTCTCTGCCTGCCTCTCTGCCTACTTGTGATCTCTGTCAAATAAATTAAAAAAAAATTGATTTGTAGGAGTTTTTGTTTTTGTTTTTGTTTTTTAAAAACTGAAGTACAGTCGACAACATTAGTTTCAGGTTTACAACACAGTGATTTGACAGCTCTATGCTTTTATTTAGTGCTCAATCACATTAAGTGTAGTTACCATCTGTCACTATACACAGTTATTGTATTATTAACTATATTACCTATGCTGTACTTTTAATTCTCATGATTTAGTTATAACTACAGGTTTGTACCTCTTAATCCCCTTCACCTATTTTTTTAAAATATTTTATTTATTTATTTGACAGACAGAGATCGCAAGTAGGCAGAGAGGCAGGCAGAGAGAGAGGAGGAAGCAGGCTCCCAGCAGAGTAGAGAGCCCAATGCAGGGCTCGATCCCAGGACCCTGGGATCATGCCCTGAGCCGAAGGCAGAGGCTTTAACCCACTGAGCCACCCAGGCACCCCTCCACTTCACCTATTTTAACCATCTTCCTCCTTCCGTCCCCTCTGGCAACCACCAGTGTGTTCTCTATTGAGGAGTCTGTTTTTGTTTTTTGTTGTGCTTATTAGATTCCACATAGATGTGAAATCATATGGTATTTGTCTTTCTGTGTTGAACTTCATTTAGGACAATACCTTCTAGGTCCATCCATATTGTCACAGATGGCAAGATTTCATTCTTTTGTTTTATATTTTTTCACAATATTCCATTTTGTGTGTGTGTGTGTGTGTGTGTGCGCGCGCGCGCATATATATGAGATACATACATATATATGTATATATAATACGTAACATATATATGTATATATCATACATATATGCATACACCTACACACACCACATCTTTATTCATCTATCCATCTATACTTAGGTTGCTTCCATATCTTGGCTGTTGTCTTTTTGAAATAGTATTTTTGTTTTCTTTGGGTAAATATCCAGAAGTAGAATTACTGGATCCTGTGGTACTTCTGTTTTTAGTTTAGAGGAATCTCCATACTATTTTCCAGTTTGCATTCTCTGCCAACAATGCTTAAGGGCTTCCTTCTCTTCACATCCTTACCAAGACTTGGTATTTTTTTCTGACTGGCATGAGGTGGTATCTCACTGTGGTTTTGATTTGCATTTCCCTGGTGATTAGTGATGTTGAAAATCTTGTCATGTGTCTGTTGGTCATCTATGTATCATCTTTAGAGAAATGTCTGTTCTGGTCCTCTGCCCATTTTTAAGTCTAATTTGTGTGTATGTGTTGTAGGAGTTCTTTATTTATTTTGGATAATAACCCCTTATATAAATCACTTGCAACTAGCTTCTCTCATTCAGTAGGTTTTCATTTAATGATTTTCTTTGCCATACAAAAGCTTTTATTTTGATGTAGCACCAGTTGTTTATTTTTGCTTTTGTTTCCCTTGCGTGGGGAGACTTATCCATAAGTAAGTTGCTAAGGCCAATCCAAGAGTTTACTGCCTGTGTTTTATTTTAGAAGTTGTACGGTTTTGGGGTGCCTGAGTGACTCAGTCTGTTAGGCATCTGCATTTGACTCAGGTCATGATCTCCAGGTCCTGGGATCAAGACCCACCTCAGGCCCCCTGCTCATCAGGGAGTCTGCTTCTCCCTCTCCCTCTGTGCACATGCTCACTTCCTCTCTCTAATAAAAAAATCTTAAAAGAAAAGGTTTATGGTATCAAGTCCTAATATGTAGGGTTTTATCCATTTTGAGTTTATTTTTGTGTATGGTATAAGAAAGTGGTCTAGTTTCATTCTTTTGCATGTAGCTACTTAGTTTTCCCAGCACCAGTTATTGAAGAAACTATCCTTTCCTCCAGTTGTACGTTCTTAACTCCTTTATGGTAGATTAATTGGTCATTTAAGCATGGGCATATTTCTGGGCATTCTGTTTTGTCCTGATATTCCACATTTTGATTATGATAGCTTTGTAGTAGTCTGAAATCCAAGATTGTGATACTTCCAGCTTTGTTCTTTCAGAAGATTGCTTTGGCTATTCAGGGACCTTTTGTGGTTCCATACTAATTTTAGGATTATCTGTACTAGTTCTGTGAAAAATGCTAGCAGCATTTTGATAGGGATTACACTGAATCTGTAGATTGCTTTGGGTAGTATGGACATTTTAACAATATTTATCCTTCCAATTCTTTTTTTTTTTTTTTTTTTAAGATTTTATTTATTTATTTGACAGACAGAGATCACAAGTAGGCAGAGAGGCAGGCAGAGAGAGAGAGAGAGAGAGGGAAGCAGGCTTCCTGCGGAGCAGGGAGCCCGATGTGGGGCTCGATCCCAGGACCCTGAGATCATGACCCGAGCCGAAGGCAGCAGCCCAAACCACTGAGCCACCCAGGCGCCCCTATCCTTCCAATTCTTGAGCAGGGAAGGTATTTCCATTTCTTTGTGTCGTCTTCACTTTCTTTCCTCAGAGTTTTAGAGTTTACAGATCTTTTAGCTTTTCGGTTAAAATTATTCCTGGGTATGTTACTATTTTTAGTGCAGTTGTAAATGGAATGGCTTTCTTGATATCTCTTTCCACTGCTTTGTTATTAGTGTATTGAAATACAGCAGACTTCTGCACATTGATTTTGTATTCTGGAACTTTAGTGAATTACTTTATCAGTTCTAGCAGTTTCTTGGTGGTCCTTCAGGTTTTCTCTATATAGTATCATGTCATTAGCAAATAGTAAAAGTTTTACTTCTTCCTTACCAGTCTTTCTATTTATTTTTTTTTTGTCTGACTGCTCTGGCTAGGACAGGATTGTGCTGAATAAAAATGGGTGACCTTAGTCGGAAAGCTTTCAGCTTTTCACCATTGGGATGTTAGTTATGGATTTGTCATATATGGCCTTTATTAGGCTGGGGTATGTTCCCAATATACCCACATTGTTAAGAGTTTTTATCATGAACAGATGTTGAATTTTGGCATATGCTTTTTCTGCATCTATTGAGATAACTATGTCCATTGTATCCTTTGTTAATGTGGTATTACCATGTTGGATGATTTGTGGATTTGATGATTCCTGGAAACTTTCAATCCAGGAATAAATTCCACCTGATATTTCTGTTCTAATCTTTATTATTTGCTTTCTTCTACTGATTTTAGGTTTTGGTCTTTCTCTAGTTCATTTGGGTGTAGGGGTATGTTGTTTGAGATTTTTTTTGCTTGAGGTAGGTCTGTATTGCTAAACTTCCCTCTTGGAATCACTTTTGCTGCATCCCAAAGGTTTTGAACTGTTGTGTTTTCATTTTCATTTGTTTCCATGTACTTTTTAATTTCTTTTTATTTCCTGGTTGACCCATTCATTGTTTAGTCGTTTGTTACTTAATCTCCATATGTTTGTCTTTTTTGTTGTTGTTTTATCTTCTTCTAATGTCAGGTATTGTCAGAAAAGATGCATGGTATGACTTCATGTCTTTTTGAACTTGTTTTATATATTTGGGTGCTTCTCTGTTGGGTGTGTAAATATTCACAAGTGTTAGATCTTGTTGGATTGTCCCTCTTATGAGTTTATAGTGTCCTTCTTTACCTTTTGTTAGTCTGTACACTTATTTAAGGTTTTTGTTTTGTTTTGAGAGACATGTGCACTAGTAGAGGGAGGGTCAAAGGGAGAGAGGGAGAAGCAGACTCCCTACTGAGTGCAGTCTGAATCCCAGGACCCTGAGATTATGAGATTATGAGCCCTGAGATCGTTACCTGAGCCAAAGTCAGATGCTTAACCAACTGAGCCACCTAGGTGCCCTTTTTTATGTATGCTTGTAAGTAGGCTCCATGCCCAACATGGGGTTTTAACTCACGACCCTGAGATCAAGAGTCCCACGCTTTACCAACTGGGCCAACCAGATACATCTAGAGTCTTTGTTTTATTTAGTTTGTCCACTATAAATATTGCCACCCAACTTTTTTTTTTCCCCCCATCCATTTGCAGGGAATATCTTTTCCCTACCTTTACTTTCAGTCTGTCTTTGGGGCTGATGTTTTTGTCTCTTGTAGGAAGCATATAAATAACTTTGTCTTTTTATCCATTCAGTCACCCTGTGTCATTTGATTTAAATGTGCACTTAGTTCATTTAAAGTATTCATTGATAGGTACTTTTTGTCATTTTGTTAGTTTCCTGTTTGTTTTTGTAGTTTTCTGTTCTCTTGATCTCTTCCCTTATGATTTGATGACTTTATTTAGTGTTATGCTTCGGTTCACTTCTATTTTTTGTGAATCTGTTATAGGTTTTTGGTTGGTGGTTACTGAGGTTCATATATAATATTCTTTGTATACACTAGTCTAAATTAAGTTGATGGTTGGGTAAGTTTGAACACATTCTGAAAGCACCTTATTTTTATTCTCCCACCCCACATTTTATGTACATATTGTCCTATTTTCTACCTTTTTATTTTGTGCCATTTATTACAGATAAAATTGATTTTACTGCTTTTGTCTTTTAACCTTCATACTAGCTTTATAAGTGATCTACTACCTTTAGTATGTGTTTGTTTTTACCAGCAAATTTTTTTCTTTTCATAGTTTTTCTTCTAATTATGGCTTTTTCTTTCTGCTTATAGAAGTCCTTTTAGCATTTCTTGTAAGGCTAGTTTAGTGGTGGCAAACTCCTTAAACTTTTGTCTGTCTGGCAAACTCTTCAGTTCTGAGTGATAACCTTGCTGGGGCAAGTACTGTTGTTTTTTTCTCAGCCCTTTGAATAGATCATGCCACTAGCCCTTCTGGCCTGCAGTTCCTGCTCAAAGAACATTTTTATGTTCTTTCAGTAAGGCTATATGATAGCCGTATGAGGTTTCCCATTAACTGTGCTTTTCGCTTGTAAGATCCCCTTTAATTTTTGATGTTTTCATTATGTATCTTGGTATGGAGCTTCTTGGGTTCATCTTGTTTAAGGCTCTTTGCTTCCTGGACATGGCTGACTGTTAAACCTTCCCTTGGTTAGGGAAGTTTTCAGTGACTCTCTTCAAATAAGTTTTCTGCCCCTTTCTTCTTTTGGGACTCCCTATAATGCAAACATTATGCTTGATTTTGTCACAGAAGTTTAACTTATCCTCATTAAAAAATTTTTTTTTTCTTTTTGTCATTCAGCTTGAGTGCTTTCCGTTACCCTGTCTTCTCGATCATTGATCCTTTCATCATCTGCTAATCTGCTTTTGATCCTCTAGTGTAGTTTTCATTTCAATTACTGTATTCTTCAACTTCATTCTTAGTTCATTTACTTTTTTCTCAAGTCTAGTGAGGACCTTTATGACTGTCACCCGAACTCTTCATCAGGTGGATTTCTTACCTCGTTTCCTTTAGTTCTTTTTCTGAGGTTTTGTGTTTTTGTTGTGGTGGTGGTTATTCAGAACTTCCTCTGTCTCCTCATTTTGTCTGACTCTCTATGTTTGTTTCTATACATTAGGTATGTCAGTTGCATCTCCTGGACTTAAAAGTAGTGGCCTTATTTAGAAAAGGACCTGAGGAGCCCAGTACCTCAGCCCTCCCTGGTCTCCAGTACCAGGCACTGCAGGGGTATCCCCTGTGTGGGCTGTATGTACCTTCCTGTTGTGACTGGTCTGTAATGGTGAAGGGTGCTCTGATGGATGGGACTGGACCCCAGCACAACTAGCTGAGAGGCCTGACTGCATATAGCTGCTGCTGGCTTGCTGGTGGGTGATGTTAGCTCTTGGTAGATTTGTAGTTTTTGAAAAAAAAAAAACAAACAAAAAACAAGAAAATGTATTTATACTGAATTGCCCTTTGTTTGTATGTGTTGCAGGCAGCTTTTTCCAGTAAGTAGCTTGTCTTTTCTCTCTCCATGTGATACCCTCAATTTAAAAATGTCTCTTACTTTAATCTTTTTACAGAACGCCAGTCTGAATTGCCAACCCAAAGTAAAGCTAGCTTCCCTAGTATTCTCAGTGACCCAGACCCAGACTCTTCTAATTCTGGATTTGACAGCTCGGTTGCCTCTCAAATCACAGAAGCTTTAGTCAGTGGACCAAAGCCACCTATTGAAAGTAGGTATATATTTTATGTACTTGGGTTTTATTTTACCAGCATCCTGAGGCTTGTTTTTTTAAAACATGGTGTTATTGTTGCTCCTTAAACTTGAATTCAGTAAGAAAGGTCCTAGTGTCTACTAGAACATAGTAGAGGTGGTCAGTTAAGTTAGTTTCTTCTTTAATACGATTACCACCAAGTTTTCTATTATCAGTAGCATTCCTGAAGATATAAATTCTGATTTTACTAAAATGAGTCTTCTGTATATTTTTATAGTGCTTTATTAATCTTATCACTCTCATTACCTTCTCCCTTATAAAATTTTACTGATCTTATAGTTCTTATTTTACTTTAATTCAAAGAAAACACTTGAACTTGAAATAATACAGCTGTATCTTTTGGTTTCACAGGCTTTTATGTTTTAATGATGAAGGCATGCTTTATGCTTAAAAATAAGAAAATGTTCACCAAATTACAGTGTTACCAGGAGTTTAAAACTTACATGACTTTACTGTCATTATCAGATCTTTGTCATAAATGGGCTTAATATCTGAAGTCTCAGCCAATGGCACATACTGATTTTTTCTTAGTACTTGCTTAGGCACAACTTTGTGTTGCATGAGCCACCAGAAATATATGTGAAAAGCAAATCAGTTAGATACTGAGTCTAGCTAAACATCAGGCTACCTTGTGGGAATGTTTTCCTTATCATATTAGTAGTACTTATGAGGAAGTGTTAATAATTTTGTTTTTTCCTGTAAATGGTCTGAAAAGATTGAGATGCTAGTCCTAGTGATGAGAGTGAAGAATGACTGATGATTCTTAGCCAGAAAATCTTAATCAATAAACTAATCTCACATTTGGCAGGGGCTAGGATCCATGATCAGAATAGGCCATTTTAGGCCCTGTGAAATTTATTCAGTGAAAATCTCAGCCAGCATTTATTTTAGTGGGTTATAACTTAGAGATCAATCTTATATCAAAAATAGTTGAGGTATTGAGTCACTGCATTTTCTGATTGTACTTTTATTGTCTCTTATGAAAATGAATATGGGATTTGTGGATTTAGGGATTTATGCAAAGAAAATAATCAGTACAAATAATAGTGGTCTCTGAGTAAAATTGTGGTAAATAAGAGTAGGATGAATAAGATCAAATAGCATTTAATTTTTCCCATCAGAACTTTTACCAGTATGTGAAGTTGTATCCTTTGCTTCTGAGTGGTGATCATGCTTGAATTAAAGATGATCAGATCATGGTGTTTTGTCTTTCTCTCTTGAAAAATAGATTTGGTCTCTAGCATGGTAACGTTAGGTCAGTGTTTTATTCTGCTGGTATTCTGAATAAAAACCCTGACTTTCTGTATCATCTCTGCTTTGGATTTTGAAGTCTGAGAGTTATATGTAGATGTGTGTAGGTGTTAGCTTACTGATAAAAAAAAAAAACAAAAAAATTTCCTATTCTTATTACAGGCCATTTCCGCCCAGAGTTTATTCGTCCACCACCTCCACTCCACATTTGCGAAGATGAGCTGGCTTGGCTGAATCCAACAGAGCCTGACCATGCAATTCAGTGGGACAAATCAATGTGTGTCA
This sequence comes from Mustela lutreola, assembly GCF_030435805.1. Lineage (NCBI taxonomy): Eukaryota > Metazoa > Chordata > Mammalia > Carnivora > Mustelidae > Mustela > Mustela lutreola. Next base: position 63,884,285 of record NC_081298.1, on the reverse strand, counting down.
AGAACAGCACTGGTGTGGAGATCAAGCGAATAATGGCCAAAGCCTTCAAAAGCCCCTTATCTTCTCCTCAACAAACACAGGTATATATTTATTGTAAACATTTTGTCTTTAATATTCCACATGATAAACAATAAATGATCCTGTCAACAGGAGCCAGCAGTAGGAAGTGTTTTAGATCCAAGGAGTCTTGGCTCTCTGGATCTTTGTTCTGCTTTTCCAGCTTTGGTCATTTTATTCTGGAGGGGAAAGACAGATTTCACATTTTTGGCACACTGTATATACATTGTTACATTTAAGCTGGACAATAACTCTACTGAGGGTACCTGAGATTATTAACATTCCATTAAGGAGAAAGAAAATTGAGATCCAGGGAATGTAAACTAGCCTCCATCACACATCTGGTTAGTAGTGTTGGATCTGAGATTGAGAGTAGCTTCTGCTGCCCACATGTAAGACTCCCCTTGTGGGGGAAGGCAAGGACACCTGGTGTGTGCTTTGGTGAATTTTATTATCCATCTTGCATACTTTCACATTAGAACTTGTGAGGATATACTGACACTTCTAATCCAGTTTACACCAAAAAAATGGTATTTCTCAAAGTCAAGTAATAGCTGTGTTCACAGTTCTTGTTTGCTAGGCCATTCTGAAACACAGTCCACTGTGGTATTTGCAAGTAGGCAGGGGAAACAGTGTAGACAATTTGTAAGCAAAAGCACTTATTTGGCAGAAATGTTTTTGAAGATACCTATTTAGGTTGCAGAGTGTGAGCAGGACCTGAACTGTGCACTGTAACTGTACAGAGAGCAGCTCTCCGTCTTCCTGTCCCGCTTCTCTCCTCAAGGATTTGTGCTCTTGTTTCTCATGTCCCTCAGCTGTCTGTGGTGTGTGCTTTTCTGGAGAGCCGGTTGGCAATTAAACTACTTTAGGTTCTAACAGATGACAGAAAAAGTCTACAGAGATCTTAAGGGTGATATTGTTATAATCCAGACAGTATTCTATCCAACCAGGCAGTACTGAGTCCGGTTTAACGCCCAGGAGGGCTCACTAGCATGTTTATAAACAGTCTTTACAGTTTAGTTATAAATTTGAAAATCAAGACATGATTTTAATGGCTTGAGGGAAGAAATTTATGAAGTTGGTTCAATGCAGACAATTTTATAGCTTGTTTTTATAGGCAGGAAAGAGGGTATTTGACTCAATAACCTCTTTTTAAAAATTTTGTTGTATTTAGCTCTTGGGTGAGCTGGAAAAAGACCCCAAACTCGTTTACCATATTGGCCTCACTCCAGCCAAACTTCCTGACCTGGTGGAAAACAACCCTCTGGTTGCTATAGAAATGCTGCTAAAGTTAATGCAGTCAAGCCAGATCACGGAGTATTTTTCCGTCCTGGTCAACATGGACATGTCTTTGCATTCAATGGAAGTTGTAAATCGGTAAGTTTTTATACTCAGTCGGGTGGGGGAGGGGGGCTTGTAACAAATTTTAAGGGTTGTGGTTTTTTTTTTAACCTTCTTGAAATTGTACTAAAGACTCTGTGCTTTTAAGCTAATCAGCCAGTGAGAAAAACCCTGGCTTAAAGCCAGATGATCACAAGTAACATGTCTAAGAGTGTTCTTTCTAGAGTGGGAGAGGGAGGAAGCATGAGGTTTTCAACTTTTTTTTCTGTCACTGGCAAAACTCGTTAGCTGCTTGTTGAAAATATACTACCTCATTTCTGCATTCTCCTGCACAAACCTTTCCCCTCTGTAGCCTCCTACTTCCTTCAGGGGCTTCCTTCGACTCCAGTCCTTGGATTGACCTACCTCTGACCTACCACTGCTCCCCCTTCACTACATTCTTAACAGCATTATTGTCTTCACCAGATACTTGGTATTTAGTCCAAGAATAACCACATCTTTTTATCAGTTTATTATTCTTTCTAGAGAATAATTTCTATTCCTTGTGCCCCCCACCCCTATCTTTCCTCCTCTCAAGAGACCACAGCACTATTCCTCAGAGCCATGGTTCCTCAGTGCCTTATGGAAGGTTTTACAGTCAAATTTCACATTTCTTTTGGAAATGCACAGTGTATAGTTAGCATTGCATCTCTTTATCTGAAAATGGAATTCCCATCCCATCTTTTTGTTTTCCTTAAACATTCCACAGAATCCTTTGGAAAATACCAACTTTCCTTTTTAAGACTCCAATATGCTACTCTACCTTCTGTCACATTCTTTCCAGCTCTCTACCACTGTGTTCCTAAATACACCATATTAATCCCAGATTCCAAGTTTTTCATCTGATCATTCACTAGGTTATTAGGAACACTTAAAGGTTTCAGTTTAAGCCACTTGACCTCTCAAGGCTTTTCCCATCTTTTCATTTACACTGCTTCTTACAACCCCCCCCCCACTTTTTTTTAAAGCATTTAAGTTAGATAGTATACTATCAACTTACTAAACTATACCTTCTTCTCAGATATGCCACCTTCCATAGCACTTAGGTGTAATTGGGGTTTAGTAAATGTTACTTATGAGAGTGTGAACTCTGATTCAACCAAAATCACATAGAAATGTGGTGTGCAAAAAAAAATGAGTAATTACCATGTATAATGCTAAGTATAGACTTAAAAAATGTTAGTGTCCTTTATTAACAACCAGGGTGACAGGCTCAGGCTTATTTGCATAAATATGTTTAAAACTAGGTAACTGATCATAAATCAGAAATTTTCACTAAATAACCATAAAATCTAAAATTTCTCTTTGGTTAACAGTATTTAATAGCCCTAACTTTTTAACTTTATGAAACAGACTAACTACAGCTGTTGATCTACCTCCTGAATTTATTCACCTTTATATATCAAATTGCATCTCTACTTGTGAACAAATTAAGGATAAATATATGCAGGTAAGTAACAGAAATTTTGGTAAATTTTATACATACCTGCCAAGAAAACGGGTACACTAACTTATTTTTTTTCCCCCCCAGAATCGTTTGGTGCGTCTTGTGTGTGTCTTTCTCCAGTCCTTGATCCGTAACAAAATTATTAATGTGCAGGACTTGTTTATAGAAGTGCAGGCATTCTGTATTGAGTTCAGTAGGATACGAGAAGCTGCTGGCCTTTTTCGTTTGTTGAAGACACTGGATACTGGAGAAACACCTTCTGAGACCAAAATGTCGAAATAATAACCTCATCAGAACCACATTCTTTGTTCAGCTGTATTGTGACTTAATTTTTAAAACTGTTAGAACCTTGAGTGGATCGTTTGGCCTAATGCATATAAACACCCCTTTATCTACTTAAAGCAAAAGTTTCCTTTCCTAGATGACTTTTTCCTTGAGATGGATTTTTGGTAAGAACTTGGAAAAATGTGTCTCTTAGATGTCTTGCTGATAATCAGGAGTAACGGTTATCTACAAGAAGTTACTGCAAACAAGTAGATGCGGTTTAAGCACTGTAGAGCAAAGTGCCTGTTTTTGTTTCAAATACAAGTTACAGGCTACTGATAAATTGAGAATCTAGTTTTCTTAAGAATTTGTCATACTGCCCTTGAGATGAAATCAGCTGAATGTTTTTGAATCAAGTGGCAAATAGAAGTTTGGTCCTGAAACCCATTTGTGCGTATAGCCCTTAATTTCTCATGAAGGACAGTTTGAACTAAGGACATGCTTCTAACTTGATCCTTTCTTATCATGGGGACTTAACAGACCACAAAAATACATGCATTTCTTGGGCCTCTTATAAACATGGGAACTCTTAGAAACCTTTTTTTGAGACTACGATAGCTGGTCTAAGTTTTGTTTTTTTCCTCTTGAGATGTTTGTTCTTCAGTTATAAGTCTAAGATAGTTTTTTTTTTTGTTTTAAGGAAAAGTATTAGTCCATGCTTTGGGAGATATCACTACTGAGGTTTTACTCAGGTAAAACCTCCCTGAGTGGGAACTGTACCTGCTGCCTATGGTAGGGCAGATGGCCTGTTTGCAACATAGAACAAGGTGGCATCGTGTGGGCTGTTACTCCTCACTTAACTTTGGACAACAGTGCCTTACATTAAAGTTTTTTATGAACTGTATCATCTGATGTGTTTTTTTACTTAAAGAAACCGTGAAAAATTACTAATTTACTGAGGTGCCTCTCTATATTCTTTATAGGGAAATCATCTATTCAACAAGAATTACCTTCCAGTTTAACCCTCAGCAAAAGTTAAAACCACTAGGTATGGTGTCCTTTAAAATGAGTAAAAATAAGTTTCAGTCTTTTATTATTGGCAAAAGTGCTTACTCCCACTAGATTTATAAGAAATTTTATGTTAGCTATTCTTATGAAAGTAAGATATTTGTAATACACTTAAAGGAAAAAAGAACCCAAACCAGTGTAACAAGAGGAATGCCTTTAAACATGCAAAATTTTAGCAACCTTGATTTCTGTCCATACCTAAAAGTGGACATCACTGTTTTACATACTTGGTTTGGGAAAAGAAACCGTTCATTATGCAGATAACTTTTTGGAATGGCAAGGTTTGGACCACTGCAGAAGCAACCCAAACTCAAGCTCCAGAACCTACTGATTTTCTGGTAACACTGAATGGGTGGCTAACAGCACTGTAACTCATGCCTGAACAAAGATTATCTAAGATGTATTTTCTCTATAAGGCACTTCACAGCCTCCATGTGCCCAGAACAGTAGATAACACTATACTTGGGTGCCATTTTAAACTGAAATCACCAAGGTACAAAATTTTAGAAAACATGTACTAAACAGACTGTGGAAGAGACACAGTATTGACAGTCTGAGAGCTGAAAGAAGAAGGCAAAGCATCCTCTTCTTCAACCTCCACTGGAAAAGTGTGTTTGGTGCCTCAAAATTTTCACCACACTGCATGGGTATGTGTCCACCACAACTGCCAAAGCACCACACATCACAGAAGCATAGCGTATGTCATACACATCCTGATTTGGGGGTTACAGATAAGTTTCAGTAGGCAAATTTACAAACATGGACTCTGCAAATAAAGAGATGGACTACTGCTAATCATTTCAAGATCAGACTATTGGTGTTGAAAGAGGGAAGATTTTTAACTCCGGCCTATAAAGAATAGCTAGTAATATTTAGGGGAACATTTTTTTTTAAGATTTTATTTATTTATTTCTTAGAGAGAGAGAGAGACCACAAGTAGGCAGAGGCAGGCAGAGACAGAGGGGAAGCAGACTCCCTGCTGAGCAGAGAGCTGGATGTGGGGCTTGATCCCAGGACCCTGAGATCATGACCTGAGCGGAAGGCAGACACTTAACCCACTGAGCCACCCAGGCACCCCAGGGGAACAATTTAAAAAGAAAATGTCAGGTTTACATTTACAACACCAGCAAAAGGTTCTTAAACATGTTTAAAGGTAGAAGAAAGTTTACCTGAAATAAATTACAATCCGGGAATTCAGTTAACTGTAATCAGCTTTTAAGTGTAGCTCAAGATACCACCATGTTTAAAACAACACAGCTTGAATTCTCTGGATTTTCTAGCTCCGGTTTCTAGCTGTAAAATCTTCAGATCACCTGTTAAGACAGCACTAAGTTACATCTTAGAGTAAAGATAAAAGATACTTCAAAAAATAATTTAGGGATCCTAAACTATAACTATTTCAAATAATTCTCTTAATAGTGTTTATAATTTAAACAACTTTAAAGAAATGGTTATCACCTTTCTTACAGAGTATACACCCCCACAATCTTTTTTTTCCCCTTAAAGATTTATTTTGAGAGAGATCAGGGGAGGGGCAGAAAGTCTTAAGCAGACTCCCCACTGATAGGGAGCCAGACATGGAGCTAGATTTCACAATCCTGAAATCAAGAGCAAGATACTCAACCGACTGAGCCATACAGGCACCCCCATTTCCACAAACTTTTAAGGAGCATGTACCACTTTAATACATTCTGTAATGATTCATTCCCATGAAAAACAATGGATCCTGTATTTAAATTTTAAAAATTTAAACAATTTTTTAAAAGTAGGCTCCACACCAGGTGTGGAGCTTGAACTCACAGCTGTGAGACTGAGACCTGAGCTGAGATCAAGAGTTGGACACTTAACCAACTGAGCCACGCAGGCGCCCCTCATGTACCTATTTTAAATACTTTGAGTAATAGCACTTTAACATTTTAAAGATACCTAGAAAATTAATGCATGGGAAGAACTTTTTACATATTCTTTAAAATTCTTGCACCCTCTACCTACTAAAACATTTTGCTGGTTTCACTTTAATCTTTTTTTTTTTTTTTTTTTTTTTTTTTTTTTTTTTTTTTTAATGCAATCACTACTGTTCTTAGCAGAAAATCCCTAAGATGCTTCCAAAAGCACTTAAATCCTGGGATCCAATACCTGTGCAGTCAAGCCCACAGGAAGTACTGGTGTTCCCAGGTTTCTCATTAGCCCATAATATACAAGCTTACACCTCATCAAGAAGAAGGGATTGACTTTTATTCTTAATGGGATGCACATATCTTTTTCAATTTATAACTTATTTTATACTTTGCTCTTAGAATAAGAGCAAATCTCTAGCTGCATGGCTGATAATGATATTGTAGAAACTTCACTTTCCTAACAATTACATGTTAGCATTTTTTAAAGTGAAATGCTTGTCTTTTTAAAACTTCAAAAATGAAATTAACTGGGAAAGGCGTAGGTGGCTTTTCTAATTGGTTGTTGCATCACAGAAGCATAACGTATGTCATATACAAGACTCACTTTGGTTCAGGCCAGCATCCTGTGCTTTGTAAATCACAAAATATGGTTTGTGCTGAGCTCAAAGAAACTCCTTTTGACCAAACATGTAATTATCTCAAGTTCTAGTCAGTAACATACACATACTGATTTAATCTCAGCCTTCACTGAGCAAATAAACGTTAATGTTCTCAAAGGAAGAGACTTGCCAATTAAGCTATCCTCTTAGGGAGTTTGGTTATACTAGGTATTTCATCCAAGTGGGAACACACCTGTTCTTTATGGTTCCAGCAGTCCTTGATTTAGCAAGTATACTGTAAAGTATGTAGAAAGGTATCTACTACTCATTTAAGGGCTGATGGCTTAGATTCACTGATTATTTTTTCTTAAAACTACCTGAGATTTTTTTTTGGGGGGGGGCGGTGGGGAAGACCCCTCTTGGAAAGCCTGCCTAAGTGCAAAACTTCAATCCTGATGTTACTGAGGTCAGACCAGTGGTTCGCTTCCGGAGATTTTGTCATCGTGCACCCCACAGAGAGCAAACTGCTGATGGGCACACTGCAATTCGGCCTTTTACTGTCATCACTCCTCAGTGACTGCAGGAAACAATCTCTCAGGGAAGGTTTTATATGTTGAAGATCCCCAAAAAGTCACCAAGCAAGGAGGTTTACCTGCTGAAGATGCTCTGTTTTTTTGCACCAATCCTCGCCTTTGTGGTTTTCTGGAGGGAAAACCCAGAAGCAGCACCAGCAGGCAGCAGATGACGGAGTGCTTCAAGTTCACAGCCAAGCTGCTTCCTTCACACACTGCCTGTGACTTTGAAAGTTAAAAAAAAATATGTTGTTTCTACACTATTTGTTTAAAAAAAAAAAAAAAAAAAAAAGCTTTTATGACAACTGTTAAAAGGAAAATTACTGCCATAAATAGTATGACTAACCTTAACCAAACCTCTCTGGTTTATTCTTCCTTCCTTACATTCCCCATTATTCTGAGTAGCATTTCATCAATTTTATGTCTCAGCAAAAATTCTGCTAATATTTTATCTCAGAAGCTAAACTGGGTCAGGCCTGGTTAGTACTTGGATGGGAGACCCTTCTCTATCATTTATTTCTATCTTAAAAAAAAAAAAGGCTAATGGAACTTTCAAAGTATTGCAGTTTTCTATTTTCTCTTGATAATTCCTTTCTCTGCTATTGAAGACATATTTCTAGAGATGAGACCAGACCACAATTCCTCCAATCTCTTCTATTTGTAGTTTAGTGTTCAAACTCTTTAATTAAGGAAAGCTATGTCTGATAGCTGCTAACAAAGAAATCTCACTTGGGGGCGCCTGGGTGGCTCAGTGGGTTAAAGCCTCTGCCTTCGGCTCAGGTCATGATCCCAGGGTCCTGGGATGGAGCCCCACATCCGGCTCTCTGCTCCACGGGGAGCCTGCTTCCTCCTCTCTCTCACTCTCTGCCTGCCTCTCTGCCTACTTGTGATCTCTGTCTGTCAAATAAATAAATAAAATCTTTAAAAAAAAAAAAAAGAAATCTCACTTGTGTAATTATCAAAAACAATTTACCTTGATCCGTCATAGTATTCTTTTTAGAAGTCTGCTTTATTGGATACTATAGAGAATCATTAATTAAAGCATTTTTCCCAAGTATGTATCTTAAAATACAAAGAGCAAAAAGTCTACTTGGTACAGAATCAAGGACATACCTTCCTATTCTCAAAAAACCACAGAAGGCAGATTTCAAAGATAATGGCTATTATGGAAACCTACTTTGAGGCTGTTAAAATGAGAGCTCAAAGACAAATTTTCTATTTCATCAGCTCCTCAAATTGAACCTGGCCAGAGTTTACTTCAGTAAAATGGAAAAAAAGAAAAAGTAAAACTCACCAAGTGTTTCACTATGGCTAGAATCCAGGTGCAACAAACAGTTTAAAAAAATAAACTATATACAATTAGATGCAGCTTTAAGAATAAATTCTTTAGATTTTTTAAAAGTTATATTTTTCTCAACATTTATTTTTTACTCACAAAATAAAGATATACACAGCAACTAGCTTAGAAGGAACAAAGGACAACAGTTAAGAGGTAACTCTCCCTCACCCTCCTCCACTTCCACCTCCAAGAGGGAGAAGACTATGTGTGTGCTTAATCATTTTAGAAAACTTAAAGAGCACAATCTCCAAAAGCTTTACATTAACCTGACCCTTTCACCTACAAGAACAGCCAAGATTTTAAAAAGGATAGATGACACAAGGTCATCATTAAGTCTGCTTTAAACCAATCAAGAAAACTGGTTGCTTGTTTCTTTTGTAGTGACAATCAAAATTCTCCATCTATTACCTTTTTAGTTGTAAAGATTAAATAGCACTTGGGACCAATACAGTCATCATTTACTAAAAATAATTCTGCCTACTCGATTTCCCTTAAGGCAATGAAAAAAAAATTTTTTTTTTAATTTTAAGGCAATGAAAAATTTATTGCTTAAGTGTGATGCAGACAGAATCTTAGCTTTTTTTATTTCTGGAAAAAATGGACAAATTTCCCTCTCCTTTAAGGTGTCATAAGAAATTAGAAATTAAAAAGGAAAACTGCAAAGCCTAAAATAAAGTCCATCTAGTGCTTTTCCTATAATTCCAAGAGAAAATCATGAAGAAGTCTTCTTAGATTTCGAAGTCTCTGGATGATGACATGGCGGTTCAAGAAAGCTATAGATTTCTCTCATCTCATTCACAGGTTTAATGTTCTAGAAAAATCTTTCCTCCAGGGAAAACTCATGATCAATCACTGAATTATACAATTGCATTTCCATTGGTCTAAATTCAGTTGCTCAGTCTAAAATCATCCTTGAGAAGCAAAATTAATCCTGTTTTTACGGTACCGTAGCAGCTAGACTACTATTCAGAAACATACCCTGACCTTTAGAGTGCCTTCCTAGTGGTCTCTGTAATAGTCCAAAGCAACATACTGTTTATCATAAATGATACATTTTAGTAGATAAATATATTAAAACTAATCAAAACGTCTCTTTAAGAATAAAATAGCCCTTTGGATATCAAATCAGAATCTGAAAGGTAAAAGAATGTACATTATTTTCAAATATACAAACTATGTGCTGAAGTTTAAAAAAAAAAAAAAAAAAAAGTCCTTTGATTCAAGCCAAAGCTCTATCCATGATGTGGTCATCAGGATGTGTGTGAGGAGATGGGTCCTCCACGTTGCAGGTCACTCCTGCCCGCTTCTACAACAAAGCAACAAAACCCAATGTAACTTCGCATATTCTAAACTGTAATTACATAAACAGATCCTTTAGAGGCTATAACTCAAGAAACAACAGAAAAATTTAAACAAAACTTACATGTAAAAATGGCAAATCATTTCAGAAAGTCATGAAAAATATACAAGCATCTTCTTCACATATATATTATGAGAGGTTTTCTAGTATTAGTCTAACCAACATTACTCTGATCAGCATGGGGCTATAAAGAAATGACAAGTCTTGATTGGTGGTATTAGTGTATGTTTTCAAAAGTAAGCCAGAGAGCTGTGACAACGACAATGATGATGGTGTCACCACTGCCCATGAAAACAGCGAGCATTTACTGGATTATGTATGTGACCCAATGAGGACTAGGATATTATTATACTCATTTTACAGATGATTAAGCACAGGCACAGTGAGGTTAATCTATCTTGGAAGAGGAACAGGTATTTAACTCTGGACAGACTGTTATTACTAGGAAGAGTAAGACAAAATAATTTAAGCACAAAGGTTTCTTACAGGAACAGAATACTCCTTAAACTCAGAATACTTGAACTCACCTACAGTCAGAGCCAAGAAGGTCAACTGGACAACAGAAGGAGCACTCGCCAGGGAAACACCCTTCGGCAAGTAGTCTACTATTAATAATTTCCATGTTTTATTTCTGGTTGCTCCTAAGACCCCAGCAAATGTTTTCTCAACTTTAAGTGAAGCCATATTTTATTTTGGAAGTACTAATGTCTGCTTAAAAGAACTGATTTCTCCAATTTAACATTTCTCAAATTATATTGGTATGGTGATAAAGTAGAAAGAACATTATCATTTAAAATTACCTGTCAACTTACTGGTTAACAAATACTTGGAAATATTTTTTAAAAGGTGGGGGGGGGCAAAAAAATAGAAACCAAGTGCACATGCACACACACATGCGTGGCACACATACGTACTCACATACACACACACGTGCGCGAGCACATGAAAGTATGAGGGGGCCCAGCTTCTTCAGAAGGCATCTAACATTCTGTTGTTCTATAGCCTAGCTTCTTTTTCCACCTTTATTTCTATGCACTACTTCACATGATATCATCTTAGCTGAGAGGAGAGATGCTGATAAACTAATGCACGACAGGTAACAAGAACACAGGAAACATGGGAGACTGCTTTTGAAAGACATTTTGTCAGGATAAGAGTCCTCAGCAGCATTTAATTATCTCAAGGGTGGTCAAGTACAAAAGAAGGGAAATTTAGTTTCTTTTCTGGAGACTGAAGGCAATGGCAAAAACCACACTGGCATGTACTTGAGCTCAATTTGATGGAATCCCTGAGGTGGTTCAAGCCCAGCAGGAGGCCAGGGAGCTAATTAGGAGAATGCCCTTGCCACCTTCCAGGGTTATGAAATGAATGCTCCCCTTCTCTTTCACAATGTGGTCTTTTCCCTCTGATACCAGTTTAAAACCCCAGTTCTAATACTTCTAGCTATCTTTGCCTGACAGCTTAAACATGTCAAATACAAAAGTGATTCAGTTTGAGTGTCACTGATTTGGAAATTATGTGTCCTCTTCCCGTAATGACAAAATTCAAAATTAGAAGCATTAGTTCTTCCCAGCTAAAGTAATATAAAAATTCTAATGGGATTTTCTTTCACTTAGCAAATAATTTGATTACTTTTTTTTTTTTTTTTTAGAAAATGTAGAATACGGGCGCCTGGGTAGCTCAGTCGTTAAACATCTTCCTTTGGCTCAGATCACAATCCCAGGGTCCTGGGACTGAGCCCCGCATCAGGCTCAGCAGAAAGCTGAGCCCTTTCCCACTGCCTCCCATTTGTATTCCCTCTCTCGCTGTCTCTGTCAAATAAAGAAATAAAATCTTTTTTAAAAAATGCAGACTAGTACAGAGTTTTTTTTTTTAACTCAAGATGAAGGGATTTGCCTTGGCAATATCAAAACGTTGATATGTCTTATTCACTAGATTATTAGTCACTAAAATAATTACAATTCACTAAATATTGGGAGAACTGATTAAGCATTTGGGGAAAAGTAGGTTAAATCTTCTCTTCAACCATGTGGATTAAAGATTTAAAGGTAATAAAATACAGAACCACAAATATTAGTAAGATATGGGTTAATATACTTAGATCCTGAGATGAGGAAGGCCTTCCAAAGTTAGCATGCTATCAAAGGCAGAATCATGAGACAATATGTTGGACTAGAGAAAAATGAAACATTTCTGTCTACAAAATATATCAACCAAAGGATACCAAAATTGGGGGAGAAATATACAATACATTCGACAAAGACATGAAAAAATTAGTTTCTCCAGAGCAAAACAAGGTAAACATGAAACAGGCTACTCCTAAGGGAATAAAAACAACAAACAATTATGAAAAGGTACTCTCTCGGTAATAATAATAAAAAAGGCAATTCACTCTATTTTATCTCTCAGAATGACAAGAAGCAATCGGATAAGTGGTAGGTATACACATGATTTCAAAGTGCTGAAGTCCACCAAAAGGGTGCAGTTTAAAGAAATTCTAGTGAACTGGAGCTGTGACACTACGTACCACACAGAATCACGCACCTACCACATAAAGAGCTTCACATGTTAAGGGGAAAACAGGTTACCTAACAGCACATATATGATACTCTTCCCATCCTTAAACACAGAAAACATCTGAAAAGGTATTTACCAAAATGTTAAAATGGTATTCACAGGTGTGGGATTATGGGGTTTTTTGTCCTTTATGCTTTTCTGCATTATTTTCCCCACCTGCTAACATCATTTTGTTTTAGAACGTGCAAGGCACTTACCTAGTAAGGCTGTGTTTTCACCTGCATCTTCTTTGAAACTAGCGTCACACGGTGGTGCAGAATCACTAGTGGAAGACGAGGGCAAACTGCTCCCCTCACTTCTGTCATCTTGTAAACTGATACTCAAATTTGCCACCAAAACACTCCCAGGGGTAGGTTCTGGAGCAGACGTCTCGGGCACATCTTCAAGCTCTCCCTTGAGAGAACAAAAGAAAATACCTTGTCTGAATAACACAGTCAAAGCTTGTCTATCATTTCATAATCATTACTCATAATTCCTATAAAGTATTTACTTTTATACACAATATAGGGCAAAAACACTAATGTCTTCTTTATTTAGCAACATCAGAAAATGAATTACTTCTCAATAGGCAGCTTTCCAAGACCTAAACACTGTTCATTTGAAAAACTGCTTTTCCCCTTGATGAAAGGAATGCCACCTTTTAAACTCTAAACCGTTGTCAGACACACTTTCCTTGCTTCCTGAACAGGGGGTGTGAATTAGCCTGGCTGTGGCTGTGATCTTGGATGATTGCCTCAAACTGCCCTACTGTCTTACTGGGCACCAGGGTTTCAGAAGAACACAGTATCTGACAACAGAGGGCTTCAGACTGCGTTTGATTCACTTTAGAAGAATCCGTTGTGGATTCTATCAGCTCAAGACAGTGTCTATCCGTTGTCAGTGTACCTGCAACTCCCCCATTTGCTGTGTTAAATAAAAAAACAGGGTAAGGAAAGTGACAGCCCAGTCTCAGAGGTTTATCCAGATACCTTTCTGAATAATGCCAGAGCCAGAGTCATGCTGTGAGAGGAAACCACTTGTGAGGTAACCTGGTAAAGGAGGGGTGGCTGTCTGTTCACATTTAGCCTGAGGCTCACGCCAAGAACATGGTGCTGGTTCCACCTTCCTCCCCAGGCTTCCGGGTGAGGGCACACCATATGGCTCCTCCCGCTGCCGCCCCACCCAGTTCTAGAACAGCCCTCCTCCTGAACCACATAGTAACGCTGCCTCCTTCTCACTGCTAAGTAACTGAACACCCTCAGAACAGACTCCAGACACATCAAACCACAAATCCTACTGAGTAGCCTTAATGTCCAAAATCCCACCCAGCCTACCCCATCTGTTTTCCCAGATAGTTAACAAAATACCCGCCAAACTTAACCACCTGCCAGTCTCAAAGCCAAACATGGTCACACCCTCATCTGCAATATACTGATCTGGCAGGCAAATCCTTTAACACCCAGCTCAGACTCCCCTCTTAAAAAACCACCCTCTTATCTTCCCACTCTACCTGGCGGGGTAATTTCCTTTCTCCGTGCTCCTGGGCACTTCAAACATACCTCCTTTGCAGCGTTGTGTGTGGGTGTATGCCCTGGCCCTCACAGTCCAGAAAGTGAAAGTCCACAACCAGAAGGGCTGCGTCTTACTCATCTTTGTCTCCCCAAGTCAAGGTCCAATCTAGCACCTGAGAGAGCACTCCTTTGATACATGCTGAATGAATGTGCTGAATGAATGAAAACAACGACAAATGGCACATCAAGAAGGTTGTAGCTGCTAACACAAGGACCACCTCTCAAGTCCACATGAAGGACTGATGGCAGCCCTCTCACCACAGCTGTTTCCTTGGGAAAAAGAACTAGTTGTCATACGACAGTGTGTCATCACTGTCTACAAAATCCAATGCAGGAGGGGCAAAGGGAGTAAATAAAATGGCACACTCATCAAAAATTGTAAAAACAATTAAGGGCAAGACAAGTTAATTTCTTAGAGTTTGATTTAAAGTTACTACCGGTTTCTGTTCTTCAAAAAAGAAATCACACTTCTAGGACATAGTCAAGCTTTCTGAAATTACTATTCTAATAAAAAAATCAATCCAACCTGATGCAAAATAAATCTTCATTTTTAATGTGTGAAATATATGTATGTATATGTAGCTCCAAAAACAAAACTCATGAGGATTAGTCTCAGTGCTAAGGTTTAGTGAAATACCCTTACAAAAATTTCTAGAAATGAAAAGCAGGTTTAAAACTACTGACCATAAAGAAAATAACTTAAAATGATCTTTAGATCATAAAATATCTTAAAATGATCTACCTAATGAAAGAAAAGAGAAAGGAGAAGAGGAAAAAGGAAAACTTTGGCAAAAAAAAAACATCTGTCATTCTCCCTGTATTGTACTGTTTAAAATGCTTCAAATTCCAGGAAGGGGGTCCAAGACAAAGGCTCAGTTCACTAAGTCTCAAATTCACTGTTATGCCCCTGCTAAACAGAGCCATCATTATTAAAAACTACAAACAAATGTTTGAAATTCTAGAGGAAAGACAAATTTTCTAGACATCAAAGCAAGACAGTTTTTTTTCAGTAAGAGTTCTTGAATGCTGACCTTCCTCCTTTCCTGTACCTATGGTGGAGGCATTCTGGAACTCATACTTGAGAAATATAATTCACAGGGACGCCTAGCCTAGGTGGCTCAGTTGGTTGAGCACCCTTTAGACTCTTGGGTTTCAGCTTAGGTCATGAGATTGAGCCCTGTGTTGGGCTCTGTGCTCAGTGGGGAGTCTGCTTGAACGTTCTCTCTCTCTCTCTGTCCCTCTCCCCCACTCGTGCATGCATGTGCGCACTCTAAAATAAATACATCTTACCAAAAAAAAATATATATATATATATGATTCATGGAAAATGACAGTGGTAATCAAGGCAGTTGCTCAACTATCTTTCCAACACCCGCCAAGCTAGAATATGAGAGGACTCCTTGAGGGCTACTGGGGCTATAAGGTGCATGAAATGCTTACCACAGAAAAAACTCCTTGAGGTTTCTAACTCTATTGTAATTATTAAAAAAAACCCTAAAAAAATATATTTAGCAATAAGAAAAGTATGTGACATTTAAATTACTTTTTCTAAAGTAATAAGATCATTAGTTCAAAACTATTTGCTATTTAATCAGGAATCTTTTAAGACGTTAAAAGATTATATGAAAATTCTAAAAACAATAAAAAATAACAATCTAGAAAAATCTGGCTTTTTTCACCTCTATGTCTTACCCTTTTGGGTGGGACTACTGGTTAAAAGCTTGTACCCTTGAATTAAGCAAACCTGTATCTGAAAATAGATTCCCAAGTACTAGCTGTGTGACCTTCGGTGAGCTACTCGGCTTTTCTAAGCTCAAGTTCCTAATTAGTAAATATAGGGAGAGAAGCAGTACTTACCTCCCAGACTGGCTATGAGGGTATGATGCAATAATGTGTGTAAGGCCCTCAGCACCTGGCTGGCTACTATGAAGAACTCTCTTTCGCTCTGCCCTCATGTCTTCATTTTTGGAGGAAGGTCCTATGACCACCTAAGTACCACAAACCAATGGAACAAATTCCATACAGGACCAATTTCCCCAGTAAGATATGATTTCCAAACCCAGAAATTTGAGACCTGGTGTCGAGAAGTGTTGGCTTCAGTTTCCTCATATGTAAAATATGCATCTTGAGCCAGAAAATGTATGAGGCTCCTTTCATTTCAAAGATTTGTAATTCTTGTTTATATGAAACTGAGGAGTATATATACCTTCTACAGGGCAGCATAACAATATACTGCACTAAGCAATTACAAATACTCGGGGGAAACATATGACGTATCAGTCTATAATCACAAAAGCAGTAGAGTTCATTAACTTTTTGGGATTTCTTAAATATTCATTTTTAATCAAGAGGAAAATTTCTTCAGGGAACCACAAAGATGTTCGAAGGAGCACTCAGTCCACTCCTCTTGCCTCTGGTCAGTACTGAAACTGAATCACTTAGAAGAATTGGGGCAGAGATTAAATATAAACAAAAATGTAACAAACCCAATATCCCAGGGCTTTGATGACATCAAGTTTACACATTGGACACGTGCGGTGATCCAAAAGCCATGGGTCAATGCATATTCTATGAAAAATATGCCTAAAAAGATTAAGTATGTGTTAATTTTTTAAAATAAATGTTTGTATCTTATAAAGGAAATAACACATTCTGCTAACTCATCTTCTCAGTACAAGTTAAACGACTTCATATCAACATTCTATTCACTTACTCTATGTAATTACCTATTCTACTTTCCAAGTTAAACAGAGTCTGGAACTTAACAGGGAAATTTTCCCTTCTTGCCATGAAAATAGCATGGTTATTTTCGCTTCATGCTAGGTTGTATTTTTCTGTGCCTTTGTAACTTACTTAAAAGCTGCTTAGGAATAAATGTGGCATAAATAAACCAACAGCTAACTAATAATAATAAACTGAGAGTATCTTATGTAAGTTCACAAAATGAATCAAATGGAAGTACAGCAACAGATTATCTCTGGGTCTCAGGCTTAAAAAAAAACACTTATTTCCTGTCTCAACATATTTTTGTATATTCCACATTCTTATATAATGATAACTTTTCAGAATTGAAGAAGTAAAAATTGCCTTTGTATTTTCTTTTTACTGACTTGTCTTAGTCAGCTAACTTTGCCTCCTGTATAGTGAATCTGTTTCCCACAGGATGAAGATAAGGAGTCAGGCAGAGTGGGTATAGGACCCATGGCTCCCACACCAGCTGTGTGACGTGACACTGGAATTCTGAACTAGTTGCTTAACCTCTGCACCTCCACTCCAGTTCTCAGCAGCAAATACGTAACATGCTTACAATGGTGCAGGACACAGTAAACACCCAGCAACTGTTCGCTATTCATGCTGTTGTGTGAAGACCTCTTCTTCATACTGAAATCTGCTAATGCAGTTAAAAATAACACTATTTGGGGCGCCTGGGTGGCTCAGTGGGTTAGGCCGCTGCTTTCGGCTCAGGTCATGATCTCATGGTTCTGGGATCGAGTCCCGCATCAGGCTCTTTGCTCAGCAGGGAGCCTGCTTCCTCCTCACTCTCTCTCTCTGCCTGCCTCTCTGCCTCCTTGTGATCTCTCTCTGTCAAATAAATAAATAAAATCTTAAAAAAAAAAAAAATAACACTATTTAATTACGTAACATAGTCTAGCCTAGCTAGTCTTCTGACCTTTCTATCCTCAAATTGAAACTGAAACTGACTAACCCAATGGAATAATCTTAACAAAAATGCACATGTTGGCTTTACTGGGAAATCTGTTAAAGCACAGAAGAAAACTAAGTAAAAACCCTAGATCAGAAGACCATGAAATGTGCGCAAGCAACATGTCTGCTTGTGAGGGTGTAGGACAAAACCCAGCTCAGCCATGAGGACGTATCTGGTGTAACAAAGAAGTGAGCCACAGGCCACTCATTTATGCTGCATTCCACGCATCATTTTAAGTCAGAAAGACTTGCCCTAAACCATCTTAGATGAAAATTCTTTCCTATTTTAATAACTTTCCACAGGAGGGGCGTCTGGGTGGCTCAGTCATTAAGTGTGTCTTTGGCTCAGGTCACCATCCCAGTGTCCTGGGATCAAGCCCCACGTTGGGCTCCCTGCTTGGCAGGAAACCTGCTTTCCCTCTTCTACTCCCATTGCTTGTGTTCCTGCTCTCACTGTCTCTCTCTCTCTCTGTGCCAAATAAATGAATAAAATCTTAAAAAAAAAAAAAAAAAAAAAAAAACTTTCCAAAGGATATATTGACAGTAATTCATTAACTACCCACCACACCAACCTCATATAAATGCCTGTAGACAAAAGTTAGCTATCTTTATTCTGGACGATTTTGTTACTCTGATATTCATTTGTTTTCACTATAGAATTACTGAGAATTTAATCTACTATATTTATATATATACTACTTTGTAAACATAAAGGAAACCGTAATTATATATTATTAATTTCTGACCTAATAGGTGGGAAGCATAATTCAAATTAGTCTGACTGAAAACATATTTTTAGATACACTTCTGGTTACAGCCAGTTCTTCTAAACAGTTATCAGTTAAAGTATCTGATTATTTAAAAAAAAAAAAAAAAAGGAAATCACAACTTCCCATTGCTAAAGCAAAGCCCCTCGTGTACCTAAAGTGAGAAATATTTATTTTGCAGTTACCCCAGAAGAACTAAAAGCCAGGGTGCAAATAACAACAAACTACTATCCTCCTTGACTTTCTGCTAACCATTTCTGACCCTCCCCCCTGGGGCCTTCACCTGTCATGCTTCAGTTTCCCTGCTCCCACATAATGTACGTTTTGAACGGCTAGATGTATGACAGAATGCTCAGGATTCTAATGAAATCTTGCTTAAGACTAAAAGCCAATCTGTGCAAAGATATATAATGGGTCTGCCTTAGGGCCTGAGGTCTGCTAAGAAATTCTAAAGTAATATAATCCAGAAGCCTAGAAGGCTTGAAGCTTGCTTCCTAAAGGAGGAGCTGATCACAAGATCATGTGACAGCATCACATCATAAAAGAAACATTAACACTTTTGTCAGAAATCTATCCAGGGGGCGCCTGGGTAGCTCAGTGGGTTAAGCCTCTGCCTTCAGCTCGGGTCATGATCTCAGGGTCCTGGGATTGAGCCCCACGTCGGACTCTCTGCTCTGCGGGGAGCCTGCTTCTCCCTCTCTCTCTGCCTGCCTCTCTGCCTGCTTGTGATCTCTGTCTGTTAAATAAATAAAATCTTTAAAAAAAAAAAAAAGAAAAAGAAAGAAATCTATCCAGTAATTTTTAGCATCTCAGGAAAGAAAAAAAAAAAACATACTTGCATGGCAGAATTCTGATAACATCCTTTACTTTAAAATTTTCAATACACACTGCACAGTTTTCAGCATCAACATCAATTCCCTATAAAAAGGAAAAGAAAAGAGTTCACTGTATCATTGCTACATGGTCTTGATAAAACTCACAGCATCCTGGGTAAAACAATGACAAACTTAATAATACCAGGGTACAACCAGAAGCTAAACACAATCTCTACTCAGTATTTACTTTTTACCACTATCCAGAGATTTAAGGAATCTGGCTGAAAAGGAAAAAATTTCGTTGTGTACCTAATCAGACATGAACAGTTTTGATACTAGGGTAGTGTTCATGTTTTAAGGGTTGTAGAAATGCAAATACTTACTTTACTGTAATAAAAATTATTTTTCAAATATAAAACTTGTAATGCATCATTTTTTTTTTAAGATTTGTTTATTTATTTGACAGACAGAGATCACAAGTAGGCAGAGGGGCAGGCAGAGAGAGAGGGGGAAGCAGGCTCCCTGCTGAGCAGAGAGCCCGATGCGGGGATCGATACCAGGACCCTGAGATCATGACCTAAGCCAAAGGCAGAGACTTAACCCACTGAGCCACCCAGGTGCCCTCAAATATAAAACTTGTAAAGAGAATATCCAATAAGCTACTTGTTTCTAGAATCATTAAAAACAAAACAGGAGCACTTTCACTAGAATTTGCTAAAGAACATAGTTACAACTTGCAAATGAGAAAACACAAATGGCTAAATATCTGAAAATATTCCCCTCACTAGCAATAAAAGAATTACAGATTAAAATAAATTACTGTTTTTCATCCTTCAAATTAACAAAGGTAAAAGGAAATAAAACTTGCTGGGGAAGTTGTGACAAAATCTCCACTTCTAAGAAGCTATGGGTCATCAACCATTTTTTAAAAACTTTATTTATTTTTTTAAGACTGTATTTATTTATTTGACAGAAAGAGAGGACAAGCAGGGGGAGTAGCAGAAGAAGAGGGAGAAGCAATCAGCAGGGAACCTGATGCGGGCCTTCATCCCAGGACCCCAGGATCATGACCCAAGCCAAAGGCAGCCACTTAACCGACTGAGTAACCCAGCACCCAGGGTCATCGACCCTTTTGGTAGTGTCAGCCCTGCCCCATTTCCCTGGGTAACTCCCACATTGATCCACCTGGCCTCATCCCATCAAAGCAGGCACAGCCAGAGGGTCATCTAACCCAAGACAGGTCAATGAGACTCTCTTTGATTCTGGGATGGATTCAAGAACTACCAATCAATGTCTGCATGTAGCTCCAATGTTAGCTACCCTGTCCTTATGTAATTATTTTAAAAAATACACTGAGCCATGTACATTACTTGTTCGCAAGCAAGCAGTAAAAACTGATTACTATTATCAGAGACTATATTAAAGTTCTGTAACACTTAAAATTGTATGTTGCCGCTAAAGTAAATATTATCTCTTATCGTATGCCATACAAAATTGATGAAATAATTTTTAAAGTCCCTAATGGTCTGTAAGTGTATACATTATAGTGAATGAGTCCATAAGAAAAGAAAAACTAGAAACCAAACACCTCTCTAGAACTGCACAAGATGTAGATTTAAGAAAACAACATTTTTCTGTACAGACTTAATCAAAATAATCAGAAAATCCATGTGTTGGAACCTGGCTAGCATTGGTCAAAGGAGCATGGGACTCTTGCACTCAGAGTTATAAGTCTGAGCCCCATATGGGGTGCAGAGAATACTTAAATAAAACTTAAAAAAAAAGAAAAGATAAGAAAAATCCACATATGTATCTCACAGACCATTTAGGGATCTTTTTTTTAAACCATTATTTTGACAATTTTCAAAAACAGTAGAATCACAGTTTCAAAAATGTTCTGTAAAAAGAAATACTCTGGGGGCTCCTGGGAGGCTCAGTTGGTGAAGCGCCTGCTTTCAGCTCAGGCCATGATCCTGGGGTCCTAGGATTGAGCCCCATGTCTGGCTCCCTGCTCAGTGAGGAGTCTGCTTCTCCTCTGCCTCTAACTCTCCCCCTGCTTGTGCCCTCACTCTCCCTCAGATGAATAATTTTTTTTTTTAAGATTTTATTTATTTATTTATTTGACAGAGAGAGAGATATAGTGAGAGAGGGAACACAAGCAGCGGGAGTGGGAAAGGAAGAAGCAGGCTCCCGGCCAAGCAGGGAGCCCAGTGCGAAGCTCAATCCTAGGACCCTGGGATCATGACTTGAGCCTAAGGCAGACACTTAACGACTGAGCCATTCAGGCGCCCCTCAAATGAATAAATCTTTAAAAAATCCTAAAAAAAGCAAACGCTCTGAACATGAAGAGGATACTATCAATTTACTTGTGTTCTCAAAGACTTAATTCAGTATATTATACATATAAATCTCTATTCATATTTATAGACTGAGATTTCCTGCTATGGAACAGAAGACATATTCTAAGGGGAACATAAAATTACATGCTTACATCAAGTGACTGGCTATGTGCCATACATGCAGAGTTTGTCACAGGCATTCAGTGGAGACTCTCTCTCCAATGACCCTCAGAGGTCTGTACCTCAAGTGCTAATCTCAAGCCGTAACATGAGAAACTTTGTTTTGTTTCACTTTTTTGTTCACTACATCTGTATGGGAAGAAACCAGTATCCTGCACAAACTGTTAAAATTCAACTGATGGGGCACCTGGGTGGCTCAGTGGGTTAAGCCTCTGCCTTCAGCTCAGGTCGTGATCCCAGGGTCCTGGGATAGAGCCTCACATCAGACTCTCTGCTCAGTGGGGAGCATGCTTCCTTCTCTCTCTCTCTCTCTGCCTGCCTCTCTCTCTCTCACCTACTTGTGATCCCTGTCAAATAAATAACATCTTAAAAAAAAAAAATTCAACTGTTTTTTCTATATAAGGCATTAGGGAAAGAATGGAAACCAACAATATAATTCTAAGAGTATCTTAAAAAGAGTATCTTAAACTTTTAAGTATCTAAGATACTTAAAAGAGCATCTTAAAGTACACTTGAAGAATATAATTTAAGAGTATCTTAAAATATTAAAATGATTAATATCAAAATCCAAAGTTTTTTAAAAAATCAAAGATCTATAATTTAATGAGTATTATTTCTGCTTTCAAGTTGGTCCAAAGAAGGGATACATAAAATAAGTGCAGTTATTCTCGTTTTTGAATGGGGAGTGGAGGGTGGAATAGATGAAGTCTCAACAATTTGGTGAAAAGAAGTAAAAATCAAAATAACAGAACGAACCTATACCTAACAAGTCAACTCACTTATCAACATCTCAAGACAAAGAAGACAGACCATTTTTAAAAAGTACTATTACTGCATTAGCAACTGTTTTCCTCTTAAAGAATCGATCCTCTAAGATTCTGAGGTTCTGGATTTAGGATATGTCCCATTCCCAAAATGCTTTAAAACTCTGGTATGATTCTGACCTTTTATGTCCCAGGTGGGCCATGTCAAAATGTTTCGTTTTTCCCAAAAGTAGTTTTAAGTACATCTTCCCTCCCCTTCTCTATAAATCCCAGTATTTTCCCCCCCTGTATTTAAGGGAACCAGAGAGAATGGACTTATAGCCTATAGCCTCAAATTTAACAAAAATGAATTTAAAGTATCAAAGGTCTATGGTCCAAGGGAACTTGGAAGTTCTTTACCTTCCTTAGAGTCACCTTGGTCTGACCAACAGGTAGAACCTTCTTAAGTGAGGGACATGTCAGTCCTATCCAGTATGGCAGCAGCCAGCCAAGCCCTTTGAGCATTTGGAATGTAGCTAGTGTGACTCAGGAATGAATTTTAAGGTCAATTTTATCCATTTAAAGTAAAATAACTGTATACAACTAGTGGCTACCTTCTCTGGTGCCAAGGAGTTTAGGTGGCTCTTCACATGTGCAACTGAGTACTTCTGTCAACTCTTCTCTACACTGAATACAAGTATGCAAGTTAGTACTAACTCAAACTAGTCAAAACCCCACATGTTCAATGTGCATTTAATAGACTGGAAAGTTTTAGTTAGACATATAAACAGATACATACTTTATTCTAAAAGAAACAAAAAACCCCATGAAAATGTTACCTTTTCTCCATGCTTTACAGTATGAAGTGGAAGCTGGCCAATGATTTTCTTAGCTTCTTTCCTATGGCTCTTAGATAGGAAAAATATTATTATCACTAAAAATTTTAAGTCATTATTTTAAAAAATTCACCTAAGCTTACAGAAAAAAATCTTAAAAAAAAAAGTTAAATTGACTATAATGAAAAAAACAAAAATTACCATTTACATCTTAATGTATAAAACAGCCACATATAACTTAAGAGCTGTTTGATCAAGACTATTTATTTTCAATTCCATGCCTGAAGAAGAAACCAATGCCTATGTGTAAACATTGGCAATAGAGTAGGAAGCTGAGGATGGGAAGAGGGGTCCCACTGATTCATCTACTAATATCTGTCCCTAAAAAAGAAGTTTTCACCAAGTCAGCATGTACAAGATGACCAGAAAGGACTACCTACAAAGCCAAAAAGAGTGGCTTTTCAAGACAATAGGTAAGTGTGAAATTCAAAGGCCTATCTGTGGAAGCCTCTGTCTCTTCAAGTGCCCTCTTCTTTGCTGTGACAGAGACACTATCTCTCTGCAGATAAATGGCTTCAAAAGTTGCCCCACAGCAGAAGCCAGGAAGCCCCTCCCATCTTTAGGCCCAGGGTTCTCCTTGTTTTAAACACAGAACCACATCTACTCTACCTCAGGCCTATTTATTATTCCTTTATATCTGAAAAAGAGAAAGAGGGTATTCAGAGGAACAAAACATGCAAAAATGACCCCATTTAAAGATATTTCCCACAGAACAGAAAATTTAATACAGTCTAATTAAAAATTATTTTTAAAAAGTTATATTAATTAAATAGTACGAGTGAAAACCCAAAACCCCAAAACCCCACAAAACTCTAATATAGTTGCAGGGAATATTTAAGAAATATTTATGAACTATCTTTTAAAAAGCAAAGTTAAAAAGAATTACCCATAATTACCTGACTTCCAAACTGTGAGCCAGTATATAGGAAACGCTGTATATAGTAAAATATCAGCCAGGCTAATGAGATAATCATCATGGTGATGAAGGCGATGGCCACAAATACCACAGACTGACCACTGATGAACTCCTGTACATGACGGGTGCCAACCCCTATGGTCATTTTCACTGCAATGCCTTTCTGCACCAGATCCAAAATTTCTCTTCCTTTTGGGTAGCTCACCATAATGACCACTATATTTCCAGTTCCTGTGGGGAAGAACAAAAAAAAGTCAATATGAAGAACAAAAATGAGATACAGAGAAAGTAAGAGAAAAATACGAGAATAGTACAGCTTGTCTATATGTAATATCTAAAAACTTACAAAAAATATTTAATTTTCAAGAAAAACATAAGTTACCAAAACTGGCCCCAAAACAGAAAACAGACTGACTGTATTAGAAAAATAACAGTTCTCTAATAACTATTCCCCCCGCAAGGGTAAGAGCCCCACTCAATTCCACGGTGAATTCTACCATCAAAACTTGAACACTGATGGTACTAAAATTATTCCACAGTAGATTATAAAGTTAAAAAAGAAGTTTAAAAAATTATTTCTAGAAAATAAAGCTAAACATGGGAATAAACCAAAGAACCAGACTAATTTCACTTATGAATATTAATACATAATACCTAGGGACGCCTGGGTGGCATCTGCCACCCAGGTCATGATCCTGGGGTCCCGGGATCAAGCCCAGCATGAGGCTCCCCACTCAGCGGGAAGTCTGCTTCTCCCTCCCACGTTCTCTCTCTCTCAAATAAATAAAATCTTAAAAAAAACCTCATAATACCTAAAGTATGCTTATTAATCAGAGGGAGGCAATCTGAGAATTTCTTCTATGATCACTATTATTTAACACTAGTCTGAAGGAATGAGCAGACATAATATAAAAAAATTAGGAAAGGGGTAAAACAGTTTATACAAATCTATCTATAAATATAATAACCATAAATTATCAATTGAATTCTTTAAACTTTAAAAATGCTGTTTCTGAAGTTCACTAGGGGAAAAATAATCACAAATGATCAGGAAAACTTTTTAAAAGTAAAACCTGAACTAACCTTTACAATTAAAGAAATTAAAACAGTGTGGTAGTAGCTAAGGAAGACAACCAGAAAAAAGGGGTAGAATCGAAGTCCAGAAATTAGACCCAAATACAAAAAAAATCTTAGTATATGATAAAACTGTAATCTTAAATCAATGGGATACAGGATAATTTTTTAAAAATAGTATGGGGATAATTGGGTCTTATCTGAGGGAAAATAAAAAAGCTGTATCTCTTTCTCACAATTAATGGCAAAATAAGTTCCAAGTAAATCAAAGATTTAAATATATAAAAGAGAGGAAATTAAAAAATGAAAAATTTCCACATGACTGAAAGAGCAAAATCAAGGAATCAAGAGCAAAAAAGCAAATGGCCAAAGTGGGGGTGGCGAACACATTAATATAACAAATAGAGAAAACAATTTCCTGTAAGAGAAAGAGCAACAGAAAAACAAAGGAAATGAAATCAGTTTCCAGAAAAGACAAAAAGTCTTTTTTTACGTATCAGCTTTAGTTAGATAAGAATTCACATGGCATAAAACTCACCCTTTTAAAGTATACAATTCACCATTTTTTAGTATACTCATAAAGGTTCTGTGACCATCACCACAATCTAATTCAATTAACATTTTCATTGCCCCAAAAAGAAAACCTGTACACCTCTGTGGTCATTCCCCAACAAATAGATTTTAAACTCATGAAAAGTCATGGTACAAATGAAAACATTAAAAAGATCTTCAACTTATGTGCATTGCATCCTGAAAACCTATCCTAAGTTGAAAATATCCTAAGTAGAAAATGCACTTAATATTGAACATCACAGCTTAACCTAGCCTACCTTAAAATGCTCAGAACACTTGCAAGTCTACTGTTGGGCAAAATCCTCTAATACCATGCCTACAGGAAAGTGCTAGCTCAAGTAATTTTCTGAATATAGTACCAAAAGTAAAAAAATTAAATGGTGATCTGGGTAGAGAATGGTTGTTGACCTTTGTGATCATGTCGCAGATTGGGAACTGGGGCTGCCGCTACAACCCAGCATCATGAGAGAGTCCTGTAGGACATATCACGAGCTCTGGAAAGGATCCAAATTCAAAATTTGAAGTATGGTTTCCACTAAATGTGTACTGCTTTTGTACCACCATAAAGTCAAAAAATTCCAAGTCAAACCACAATAAGTCAGGGACCATCTGTACCTATATGACTGGCAAAGGTCAAATAGTTTTGATCCTCCATAATGGCAAGAATGAGCACAAATCTGCATTCTTGCCCACTGCAGGGGGAGTTTAGTATTACAGTCTTGCATGGAGGGCAATGGCTATCAAAAAAATTTTATTTATTTTTCCCAAGAAATTTAATGCACAGCAATTCCATGTCCAAGAACTTATGCACAAATACACTTGCATGTGTATACAGGAGCTATCTGTAAAGATATCTGTTGTCAAATTTATCTTCTCTAAGTTTTTGCCATCACAATCTAAACATCCATCAATAGGAAAAGGGTTACATACACTATAGTATGTGTACACAGATTGAGGCAGCGACTCCATTAGAATGAACAGTAGGCAAGACTACTGAGGGGAAAGCGCAACATGTCAAACTATGTGGATGAAAGATCTGCATGTCACATCAATTTGGACTGCCTCTGAAAGGCGACCCAGAGCCTAGGGACCCTGACTGCATCTGGGGAGAGGAGCTGGACACAATAAAAATTCTGTACGATGTGCACATATTATCTACTCAAAAACTAATTTTAAAAATACACATAAAGGGGTGCCTGGGTGGCTCAGTCGGTTAAGCGCCTGTCTTCAGCTCAGGTTATGATCCTGGGGTCCTGGGATCAAGGCCCACGTCAGGCTCATCACTGAGCAGGGAGCCCCCGCTTCTCCCTCTCCCTCTACCTGCTGCTGTGTTCTCTCTCAAATAAATAAAATCTTTAAAAAATAATAAATAAAAATAAAATACACATAAAGAATGTTCCCTGGCATCACTTCAAAACTGTGTTTTAACAATTTTATTGCAGAGAGAAACATTAACCTGCAGCAAATCCACTGTGGCCCCCTGCCATCAGGATTTAGTTACTGAAACACCAGAAGGGCACCCTTCTAAGGTGGCTCCTGCCTGGAAGCCAGTCCTTTGTGTCACTTAGCAAAAACTGTACTTGTCTCCCTACTCACGCAGTCTGCCATGTCATCAACTGGAGAGACACTATAAGGAGGAAGGCATTTCCTGCCTTCAGGAAAACAAACATCTAGAAGCTGAGAAACACAAGCACAGAAACAATTATTAGGATAATTATACCACTTACAATTACATGCCACTTTATAAGCTGAAAGCCTTTTCTCATAAATCTCTTTTTGTGGAAAACTTCAAGCACATACTCAAGTAGAAAGAACGGTTTAATGAACCCCATGTGTTGGTCTCAGTTAAAAAGTTATACGCAGAAAATAAATGTTTCCATGCCACAGTCACAGCTACATAAAACTTCGGTACTGACATAATGTTCTTTGTGTTAAACGGGGAAAACCAACTTCGGAGCACTTTCACATTTACATCTCACTTGAAGCAGAGAAGCCAAATTACCATTTTACAAATGAGGGCTCAGAAATTGGGAAAGCTGCTGAATGTCATATACCCAGTTCTAGGGGCTGAAAACCCAGTACCCATGCATTATCTCTGTCCTGCCTCCTAATGTGGGACCCAATCTTCAGAACCACACAGACTCGGTCCAGATCTGTCATCCACTGTCTGAGTCTGGAGAAACTACCCTCTGAGAGTATTTCTTCAGCTATATAATGAGAATGAGAATTTTTCTATTTTGGACTATTTCTTATTTACTAAGAAAGTGGAATACAAAGTGCTGCAGAAATGAAGTGATAATTTTGTCTTAGGTGGAGAGAATGCTTTCCCTAGGAAGCACACTTGAGCTACATGTTGAAGGACAGGAAAAGTTTACCAAGCAAACAAAGGGAGGCTTTTTAGGCTGTGAAATCATCATAAAGACATATTTGGGATAGTGAGGTCCAATCTGGTTAGTGACTAAAATACAGTTGTCCCCCTTATCACAAAGGATACATCCCAAGACCTCCAGGAACTGCCTGAAATTGCAAATAGCAACGGATGCTATATATATGCTGTTTTTTCCTATACATACCTATGATAAAATTTAACTTATAAATTAGGTACAATAAGAGATTAACAACTAATAATAAAGTAGGGCAATTGTACAACATGCTGCAAAAAGAGTCATGAATGTGGTCTCTCAAAATACTTTGTACTATACTCACCCTTCTTGTGACAATGTGAGATGATAAAATGCCCATGTGATCAGATGAATTGAGGTGAATGACGTAGACATTATGACCTAACGTTAGGTTACTACTAACCTTCTGACTCTTAAGTCGGAAGAAAGGTCTACTTCCTGACCGAGACTGACCTTGGGTAACTGAAACCATGATAAGGGGGGGGACTACTGTATATGTAAAGGTATCTTGTTTATCTCTTTATCCCCAGTGCCTTACCTAGAACCTGAAGTGTTCCATAAATATTTGTTGAATAAATGAATGAATAAATGAGAGGTGGAAGAGAATTGAGACTAGAGAGGTTCTTGAACACCAAAATTTTCAAAGGAAGGGGCAACTGACACAGTGATTGTCAGCGGGATCCACTGAACTGAAAACACTTGCAATATTAACTTGAAATTTTTCACCTAGGAAACTAAAACAGTTCACTGATTTAAAAGAAATCATAAAAAAAAAATACTGTGTCTAGGATGACAGCTAAACCATTTGCTATACTAATTACAGCAGCAAGATTGCTTCTTTAACTTCTTTAAATTAATAAAATGCAGGATGAAGACTCACTGATATTCTAGAACATCTTTTAAGGATGAACTGGAGATACGGCAGCTGAGTAAAAATGCACTAGCTTGGGGTCACCATGTGCATGACTGGAAGGGATACCAAGTACAGGCACCTCACCTGGCCCTGCCCTTATTTCATCATGCATTGCCACCTCCCCCGGCCAATCCTGTAGAACCTCAGGTACACATGAGAGCAAATCACAGCTTATTTCCCAACTACACAGCTGAGTTTCTTCAAAGGACATACAGATATGCAAAGACTTGGGAGAGGAGAAAAAGTTCTTAGGACTTTTCTTCCCTAGTCCTTAACACTGTTACCAGTCATGCTTCTGTAAAAATGGTCATCTTGTGCAATCCCTCTCCCTCCCCCAAAGAATCTATACCTCTCACCATTAGACAGGAAAACTCGAAGGCAGTTTATTTTTGTCTTACTTAGCACAATGTCTGTGTACAGAGTACAGGGTCATAAACCTACTCGTCAAATAATAAATAACAAATATAGTACTCTTTAGCAAGCCAAACTGTCTATAATATAAAACTCTTCCGTGCCAGAAATAAAACTGCATATATTTCTGTTTCCTTTCAGATGTCAGTGTTTCTCTTCCCACTTGCTCAAAAACAAAGAAGTAAGAAATCCTGTCTTGGTCAATAGGTTCAAAATTCTAGAGGTTACATGTAAGTCTAGTGTACCATTTCTCTCCTCCCAAAGGAAACTATTTAGATTTCAGCATTCTTTGAAGGGAGTGGGAACTACTGAAATATTTAAAGTGGTGGATTAGATTTCTGCTCTAGAAAACTAATTCAGGCAGCAAGAAATACATGTTAAGAGTCCCGGCAAAAGAATCCCATTAAATTTCGGGTTTTCTTTCTTTCTCATAAATTCCATGCCCTCTCCACCTTCTGCCCCCAAACCTGGAAAAACTGTGGTCAAATCTTCAAGATTCAGCACAAACCCAACACAGGGCTTCTCAGCACCACCCACCCCTTTGTGCCTGCAATGCATCAGTTCCTTTTAGATACAGCTCTAGTAGGTGTATAAAACACCTACTAGAATTTCTTTATAGGTTTCTCTCCCTCACTAGACAAGTACTACCTGTTCTTATTTCTTAGTTTTTGTAGCCAAGTATCATGCAGTGGTGACCCATAGAAGAGTTTCTGTATGCATGAATCTATCTGAAAAATTGGCTGTATTCTAGTTGAAATGCCCCAATACAGAGAATATTAATAGAAATGGTACACCCAATATGAATGCAAATGTCTCTGAGATCTGAAGCTATTATGCGAAACAGAAATGTTTTTATGGTTGACTAGGGAGTGTTGGGAGGGCACAAAAAACAAATGTTTAATTCTTTTCTTGGAAATTTAAATTATGTTTTGGATAATTTGACTTGCTCAAAAATATTTTGTATTTGTTGAATATACAACTCTTTGCAGGGTTCCTAAATGCATTACTTTATCTCAGGGCTTCAGTCTCTTGCAATGCTATTCCCACCACCAAGAATGCCTATAGACCAACCCCCCCCCCTTTCACACTCAGACACACCCTCTCCACCAACATATCCTTCAAAACTCGATCTTTCTGGGAGCCATCTTAGTTAAACCCACCTTCTACGTGTGGTTGTGAGGTGCCATTTCTGTTTTCCTACAGCACCAAAATACATAATTAAAATCCACATTTTTAGATCGTTTTGAGTACAGCACATCATCATCATGTTAATACACGTCAAAAATTTATTATTCATAAACTATTTATCATGCCCTGCAAATGCAAAATGCACATCTTCTATAACACTAGGGACTTCTACATTTTTGTCATTTTCCTCCACCCAACTCTGGCTCCTTCTTCAAACATAGCTCTAAGCCTTGCCAGTAGTTGGCACTCAGTAAACAGCTATTAACAGAATGAATGAAGTTAACATACACAGAGTGAATGAATGAATCTATGCTTAAAAGGACATGCCAAGATTTCAGCTAAAGGATCATCCTATTTGTTAACCAACAATAATCAAACTAAGTAAGGCCAAGGCTCTAAAAAACTTTTATTTTTTTCAAGTTTCTTTTCCTTTCTTTTTTTAAAAAGATTTTATTTATTTGTCAGAGACAGAGAGTGCACACAAGCGAGGGAGTGGCAGGGCAGAGGGAGAAGCAGGCTCCCTGCTCAGGAGCAGGGACTCTATCCCAGAACTCGGATCATGACCTGAGCTGAAGGCAGACATTTAACCAACTGAGCCACCCAGGGATCCCTAAGAACTTTTGTTTTAATGATTTGACTTGTATCAATTTTTACTCATCTTAGTCAAACTAACTTCTAGTCATCCCTGCGGTATGTGTTTTAGATGCCCTTCCTTTATGCTTCCTAAGCAACCATGTGTGTTAATTCCATCAATATTCAAACCATATTGTCTGGAAAGTTGTTTATCACTCCCACCAGGTCACAAACTCCTCAAAGGCAGGCATGTGTCATGTACTTCTATACCTGAGCAAGCACAATACTTAGCCCAAAGTGGCTACTCATTATTCTGTCTGCTAAAGTAAAGAGAATTAACTAAGATTAATTAACAGTCCTTATAGTTGTTCTCACAGATTATCTTAAAATCATGATTTTTAGAAACACAATAAAACACTGATTTATACCCAAAGTATCTTGTACTGGATTTAGTACAGCCAAGCAACAGGCTTAAGAAAAACTGCAGAAATTCTCCCTGAGATTTGGGAAAAGACTCATGATTCAATTTTACAAGCAGCCATCTCTTATCTGTTTTGCAGAACACGAGTGCTACACAGGAACATCAAAACCACTGAAATCTGTGGTCTTTCCTGCCGCCAGCCACATTCTGACAAAATCCAAGAAACCTAACTTGAGCTACATTCAAGGTTCTATGTAACATTTCAAATTCAAGTATGTCAAAGCCAGTTTGTCTTCTGACTTAATTCATTCCAATTCTTAATGCTATTTCATTGTCAAAAAGTCATGATACATCTGTACCTTTTTTCCCAGTTGGGCCAAGTTCTGTGAAGGTCATACCTTTCCATTCCTATAGTCACTGCTACAGTATTGGCCCTTATACAGTTGACCCTTGAACAACACAGGTTTGAAATGTGTGGGTTAAATTATGCAAGGATTTTTCCCCCCAATACAGTACAGTATAGTAAATGTATTTTCTCTTTGATTTTAATATAACATTTCCTTCTCTCTAGCTTATAAGAATCTAGCTTATATTATATTTCCTTCTCTCTAACTTATATTATTATGTGCAATACATAATAACATATAAAACGTGTTTACTGTTTATGTTATTGGTAAAATGCCCAGTCAACAGGAGGCTATCAGTGGTTAAGTTTTGGGGGAGTCAAAAGTTATACAGAAAATCTTTTCCACTGCACAGGGGGTTGGTACCTCTAAGCCTTGTGTTGTTCAAGAGTCAATTTTATTTCTCCGTGGATCAGCCCAATGGACTAGCGTCTCTGCAGGTTTTTCTCTGTTTAAACTGCTGGTCACAATGCTACCAAATTAATCTCCCTTTAAGTCAGTGGTTCAAAACATTGGATGACTCTGTCATCAGTAACCGCCCCCCCCCCCCCGGGATTATCTGGACACATTTTTGGTTGTCACAATTGGGTAAGTACTGTTGCAATCTAGTAGGCAGAGACCAGGGATGCTAAACATCCCATTAATGCACAGAACAGCCAGCCCCTCCCACAACAAAGAATGATCTGGCAATGCATACTCTCCCCCCTCCCCTTACCATGGACCAGTTTCCTCATCCAAAGAATGGGGTTAAAGCACCTGTGTTAAAAGGCTGTCAGGATTAAGGGAACCACTGCATGAAGAGCATTGAGCACACTCCCTACACACTGGGGAACTTCCACACATTAAAAAAAAATTGCTAAAGCTGTTACTTTTATCTCTTTTCTCAAACAGAATGATTCTCAGGGTAAAAAGACTAGAATGGACGTTGATAACAGAAGAGAAACTCACGAGGATTTAAAATAAACATCAACGAGGTGTTTTTTGGGGCCTGGCTAAATTATGTCAAATAACATAAGCAAGGTGGCTGACCCATGATTAGAGCAAGTGCTAGTACCCTGGAAAAATGCTAACATCATTATCAAAAAATGCAGTAAACAGATTTAGGAAATTGTAGTCCCTGCGCCAGCCATTCAAAAGAAAAGGTCCAAATGAAGATGTTGTAGACTCAGAAGAGACTGCAAGGACCCAGACTCAGACAATCCTGACACACTAACCTCTTTTCTTTGACAGAACTACTAAAATTGGGGGCACCTGGGTGGCTTGATCAGTTAAGCATCTGCTTCCAGCTCGGATCACGGTCGCAGGGTGCTGGGCATTAACCCTGCATTGGGCTCCCTGCTCTTCAGAGATTCTGCTTCTCCCTCTCTCTCAGCCTGCTTGTGCTCTTTCTGTCTCTTTTGGTCAAATAAATAAATAAAATCTTAAAAAAAAAAAAATAACTACTAAAATTGGGAAAACATCATCAATAGGATATATCAGGAATGGTCTCTGAAATCTGACAGGGCTTTTCATGGTAGTTTTATGGAAACACGGCTTGGGTACAAAGACAATTTGTATTGTTATGTCAAATAACATAAGCAAGGTGGCTGACCCATGATTAGAGCCTCTGCTCCTACTTCCTCTTCCAAAACCACTTCCTTCTGTTGCAACCGAGAATTTCCCTCTACTAAGGCCAACCCCTCCGAAGTATCCTAGACATGGCCTTCTTAAGAGTGGACTCTTGGGGTTACTTCTCCTCACTGCTGGATCTCTACCACATCACTACCATCCAATTTCAATATGCCCTACCATCATCCACCCTAACCCCCCCTTGTCCCATAGTTTTGCACACTTCTCAGCACATCTTGAGCTGTGCTTGAAAGAACTGAATTCTCTCAATTCTTGAAAGAATTGTTCTAACATTCTCCATTTTCTCACCTCTCAACTGATTTCTATTCCCATCGCAGCTAAAACAGACCAAATCCAAAGTCTCTTTTCTGTCACCAGAGTTAAGTTCGAACTTGCTTTTGAGAAGTCAAAGCAGAATGAAAAACAAAAGTACAGGAAATAGGATGTCTGACTTGCAGCAGCAGCAACGTTTAAAAAAGACTTTAATCACAATAAATTCAGAATGAGTCATGATCTTAAAAATCGTAACAGAAAAATGTTCACTCTGCTGGGTTCAGGTCCCATAGCACTCGGATTTCAGTTCTGAGGAGGACATCTTGCAAAATTAGATTCTCAAATTGTCACCAGGGCTTGAAGACGCAACCTGTTGCCCTGGAGAATAGGTGTGTGGGAAGCGTCTCCTGGCAAAGAGCAAGACCTTTTCCTGAATGAACACAACCTGGAAAATTTCATCTAAACTCAAGACTCGAGGGCTAGCAGTAGGGCCGGTTATTACAACCTTACATGTAGAAAGTGAGAAAGCATATCCGCACTTAAATCCAGCTTTTCTGACTCAGAAGTTCAGAATACACACACGTTTTATGAAAGTGGAGAAACCAGAGCCCGACCAAACCACCACTTGACATTGGTGAAGGGACTGCCAGACCTTGGGAGTGAGCTAGGAGCGAGCTTCAATTCCTACCTCACTTGACTTTGTGAAAACGATGAATGGAAAGGGACCCAAGATTGAGCAATCATGAGAATTTCCACCACAATCCTCTTCGGGTGGGTGTTTATTTCTTTCGTTCTCCCCTACACCTGAAGGGCCTCCAGAGGGCACCCCCCCTGCACCTGAAGGGCCCAAGGCGAAGATCTAATCAGGCCCGCCTAAGGCCCCAAAAAGCCCCGAGGGTGTCACGGCGCGCCCATCGAGCTTCCCTCCCAGTTCCTGACCTCCAGAAGCCATCAGAGTCGCGCCCCAAGCCCCTTCGCGGCGTCCCCCTGGGAATCAAGGCCGAGGTCGAGAGGGCTGCCGCCCTTGACTAAGCTACAGAGCCCCCCCCACCCCCGGCCGCCTCCCCGCGTCCCCCGGCCTCCGCTCACCCGCGTGGGACATGGGCGTGGTGAGGTTCCCGTGGCCCTCCCCGTTGTAGAGGACCACGGCCGAGGCGTTCCTCCGCGCCGCCACCAGCACCTTGTCCTTGAAGGTGCAGCCCCCACGCGCCACCAGGGCCACCCAGGGCGCGTCCCCCTGACCGCCGGGCGCTGGCACGAGGAAGCGAGTGTCTGGCGCGCAGCCCTCGGGGTCGCGGTCCGCCGCGCGCGGGACGCCCACCAGGCCCTGCGCGCCCTCCTTGGGCGAGCTGTCGCCGAAGCGGCCGCTCTCCGAGACGCTCCACACGGTGCGGTTCGTGTGCGGGTCCACGTACTCCGTGCTCACCACGGCCGAGTACCACTCGAGCGCCCGGCCCCTGGCCCCGGGCACGTTCAGAGCCAGCGCCAGCAGCGCCAGCGCGCCGCGGGCCCCGACGCCAGCCTCGGGTCGCCGCCGACACGCCATGGCCCCCCCCGCCGGCCAGACGAGGAGGAGGCCGGGGCTGGAACCGCGCGCGTGCGAGGCCGCCGAAGGGAGTTAAGAACCAGGCGCTTGCCGCCGAGCGGGATAAGAGCCAGGCGGGTCGGCGGGCGGGGCTGCGGCGCACGCGCACCTGGCGGAGCGAGGAAGGGGGCGGAGAGTGGGGCGGGGCCTTCCTTGGCCCCTCCGGCGCTATGTGCGCGGGCTGGAGACTGCCCCCTGGCTCTGGTGCCTGTGTTCTACTCGTCTTACGCCGGCAGGCGGTCCGCGACCCCGAGGGTCCAGCGGACGCAGAGACCGGGTGCTAGTCGCTCACGCGTCGTTTCGAGCCAGGCAGGGCGCGGTGGCCAGGGGTCGAGCTTGTGTAACCTGACCTCGAGCCCCCCACACACACCCCCCAAATAAGGGGAAGTGGCTGTCGGAGAAACGGGAAGCTCCTCCGTGAGCGGGTCGAGAGGCGTGGGAGCACGGTTATGTAAAGTCGCTCAGCCGATCTTTATGAAGAATGTACAGTGCAATTCCAGGCGCATGGCACAGGCCTTGCTTGTTTAGAACCAAGCTACTGCTGTTTTCTGCACACGCTTTGGGACCGATTTTGTAATGCTAGTTGATTTCTTGTCACTTCTCTCCAGCACTGTACTCAACAGCAACCTTTTCTATTATGGTATTTTATGTATAATCAGTAGTTTTGAAATACGTGCATCAAACTACCTATTTAGATGAGCGCTTACGTTGTACAGCAATAAATAAATAAAGAGAAAGGGATTTGTTTGGAAATGAATGCTGGGTGGTAGGTAGGCCATTTAAAACTGCCGTGGATACAAAGCCT
This sequence comes from Mustela lutreola, assembly GCF_030435805.1. Lineage (NCBI taxonomy): Eukaryota > Metazoa > Chordata > Mammalia > Carnivora > Mustelidae > Mustela > Mustela lutreola. The sequence continues at coordinate 63,847,583 of NC_081298.1, read as the reverse complement.
TACCACTGCAGAAAAAGTTGAGACCATTAATTTCTGACTGACTCATCTTCCTCCTTCTACAAGGATCTATAATTGAAGGAAGTAGAATGTTGCCAGCTCACAGAAAGGGTTTCTGTTGGGCCTTAAACCTTCTCGAATTTCCGGCGCGCTCAGTTGAGGCTCTGCCGAGGCTCAGGTTCCTGGGATCCAGTCAAGTAGCGTGGAGTATGTTTCTCCCTCTCCCTCTGCTTCTCCCCACCGTTTGCTCTCTTTCTCAAATAAATAAAATCTTAAAAAAATAAAACACCTTCCCATTTTTCCTTTTTGTTAATCAGCCTCTCTTGGACTGCATTTTAAAACTGCTCTAAAATGCAGCCAGGCCCACAATCCATAGCTCCCCTCTAAGTGGGATGTCCTTTCCCTTTCCCAACAGGAAACCAGTTTTAAAAACTTAAAGGAATGCTTAAGGCGGTCCCCTTGTCCCAGGTCTAGAATAAGGGAGATAAGTTATCCTCTTCATGGCAGGCTGGAAAACAGGTCCTAGGACACTTACATTGTGCTCCAGCAAAAGAGGCACTTGTAGTTCCCAGAATATGCCTTTGTAGTTTCATGTTATGTCTTGCAAATTCCTTTCCCTCTTTCTGAAATCTGCTTGCTCCTTCCTGGCTCTCGTCCTGGCAAACACCAACTTAGTCTTCAAATTTTATCTCAAAAGCTCTTTCTTCTGAAGTCTCTGGTTCCTGAAGACAAACTTAGATTCCCCTCCTGTTTTCCATGTTGCTTGTGTATGTTATGCTTCTACCTTAACGTTACACCAGCAATACTGCTTTCCAAACCGAGGGGTTTTTTTAGTCTTCTTACAATACTGGAAGTTTCATGACCACAAGGATGTGTCTTTGCTTTGTCTTTGTCTTTGCTACCTCAGCGAGCACAGTGTCGTGTGTGTAACCCATGTTTATTAAATGAGCAAAACAGCTCTTTTTTTTTCTCTTCTGTTGCAGAGTTAAGGACTTATGATTGTTTACAGGCTTGTTGCTCAAAAAAGTTAAACAGGTTAAGGCCCTGCAGCTTTTAAGCCCCTGAGGCTCAATCCAGCTTCTTGGTTTTCCTTTCTTCATCACCAGCTTCAGGCTGCAGCTGATTCCAAGGCTACTGCCACTGGGTCAGACCCTTAGGACCTTCATCCCTACACTAGTTCAAGTGCTACTCAGTGTCTTCAATGCCCCTTCCCTACTGCCCTAAGAAGACAAGCTGACAGGCCTGATCCCCACCACACTTTTTAGAGGGGAGGAGGATAGGGTACAACTTTCATTATTTTTTCTTTTGTTTTATTACAGAAAATTTTGAATGTTTCCAAAAGTAGAGGGACTAATGTAATGAAGCTCTATGCACTGATAACTTCAATTCAACAATGATCAACCCATGACTAATTTCAAGTATACCCTTAAGCCACTTCCACTGGGCCCTATTGGATTATTGTAAAGGAAATCCTGGACATTGTATTTTATTTGTAAACATTTTCATATATACCTTTAGAAGTAAAACCTTAATCACAGTATTATCACCATACTTTAATGTCAAATATCCAGTTAGTGCATAAATTTTTTCATTGTCTCCCGAATAGTATCTTATATTCAGTCTGTTTGGACCAAAGTTCAAATATTCACACATTGCATTTGCTGGAAATGTCTCTCAAGTTTCTTTTTTTCATCATTTTTTTTTCTTTTACCTTTTTAAAGAATTAGATGATTTGATTTTTCTTTTATTGCAATGTTGGTTGCTGTTAATGTTATCATTACCGAAATCTACTGTTTCATTGTTTGCAAAATGGTGATACTCTATCATTCCTTCTTCATTTTAAAGATTTATTTGTTTGAGAGAGAGAGAGAGCACGCGCCAGCACTGAGCGTGGGTGGAGAGAAGAGGGGCACAGGGATGAGCACAGGGAGGGGCACAGGGAGAGGGACAGGGAGAAGTAAGAGAAAAGCAAACTACCTGCTGAGCTCAGAGCCTGACTCTGAGCTCTAGATGCCAGGAACCTGAGATCATGACCTTGAGCCAAAACCAAGAGTCGGTCACTCAACTGACTGGGCCACAAAGGCACCCCATTCCTTCTTCATTTTATCAACTGAAATACTTTTATAAAGAGACACCTCCCCTCACCAAAGAGGGGTTACCCTATTTATTTAGAAGAGCCAGATTAAATGTTTCTTTTACTTATCGGTTTTCAGAATAATGAATCCCTAACTTCCCCTCAAAGAGAATTATTTTTAGAAGTTCAATGTGCTGTCCACTGCATGATAGAGCCAGGCAAGAGAATTCTTTTAAAATCGTCACTAATGGGATGCCTGGGTGGCTCAGTTGGTTGAGCTGCTGCCTTTGGCTCGGGTCATGATCCCACCGTCTTGGGATGGAGTACCACATTGGCCTCCTTGCTCAGCGGGGAGCCTGCTTCTCCCTCTGCCTCTGCCTGCCACTCTGTCTGCCTGTGCTCGCTCTCTCTGACAAAAAAAAAAAAAAAAAAAATCGTCATTAATGCATACTTGATGAGTTTCAATCCTTTGCTGTTATTCTTCTTACTGAAGCCCATATTCATTCTCTTATCGCTAGCCCTCGGGAACCTCTTTAGATCGGCTCCTAAATCCATTTGACTCCTCTGATAGCTATCCTGCTTTCTGTAGTTAGCAGAGCATCAGCCATTTCTCTGAGGACACTTGTTTCCTTTTAGTAGGAAATGCTCTTTAGAGACCACATCTGTGCCCTGGCTTTCCACCCGCCTCCATTAATCATAATAATACATGTTCATTGTTTAAAAAAAGTCAGAAGGTATAGATAAATTGAAAGAAGATTAGAAATACCATAATGATACCAGAGAAATACTGCCAAATGTTGGTAAACCACATTCCAGACTTTTTTTCTATGTCCCTATAATTTTTTTCCTATACATTTTCTTTAAAATGACAAAATACAGTGCTTATTATTTGCCTTTTAAAAACTCAGCAAAGTTTCATCAACATTTTTCTACATCATGAATGCATTTCTCCAGGATTTTTTTTTTTTTAAGATTTTATCTATTTATTTGAGAGAAAGAGAGGGAGAGAAAGCATATGAGCAGGGGGAGGGGCAGAGGCAGAAGGAGAGGGAAAAAGAGAATCAGACTCCCTGCACAGCAGGGAGCCTGTCTCGGGGCTTGTCTTAGGACTCAATCCCAGGACTCCAGGATCATGGCCTAAACCAAAGGCAGACGCTTAGTCCACTGAGCTACCCAGATGCCCCTCTCCAAGATTGTTTAAATGACTACAGAGTATTTCATCATTTGAAAGCAGCACTTTTTTTTTGTTTTGTTTTAAAGATTTTATTTATTTATTTGACAGAGAGAGAGATAGCCAGAGAGGGAACATAAACAGGGGGAGTGGGAGACAGAGAAGCAGGCTTTCCACCAAGCAGGAAGCCCAATGCAGGGCTTGATCCCAGGACCCTGGGATCATGACCTGAGCTGAAGGCAGACACTTAACCACTGAGCCACCCAGGCGCCCCAGTAGCACTGTCTTTATAATCAATCCTGTTTTGGAGCATATAAATTCTTTTCTATTTTTCCATATTATAAATGAAAACATAATATTAAAAAACTTACAAATTTTTCCCTATTGATGTTACAAATATTATAATATTTAAAATATATAATATTTATCATTGAAAATTTACCCAGTCATTTAATGTTTTCCCCATCGGCGCAGTTCCTAAAAGTGAAATTGTTGGACCTGGGGTAGGTATGTTAAAAAAAAAATTCTTTTTAATGTAATATGTTCTCATGATTCAAAATTCAAAAAGTATAAGAGGATGCTCATTGCAACACTTGACCCAGCTACCCCAAACCAAGGCAACTAACATTACTAGTTTCTTGTAGATTGCTCCAATATAATTCCATACTTACACCACAAGTTAATATATATATTTACTTTCCATCCCTCCTTTTTTCCACAAAAATGGTGAAATATTATACACTGTTTTGCACCTTACCTGTTACGCTTATTTGTTGAAGGTCTTCACATAATAGTTCCTAAAGAGCCTTCTCTTTCTTAGACTATATAGGGTCTCAATGTATGTTCAGTTTTGTGTTTTTTTAAAGATTTTAATTATTTATTTGACAGAGAGAGAGAGAGATTACAAATAGGCAGAGAGGCAGGCAGAGAGAGAGAGAGAGAGAGGGAAGCAGGCTCCTTGCTGAGCAGAGCCCGATGTGGGACTCGATCCCAGGACCCTGAGATCATGGCCTGAACTGAAGGCAGAGGCTTAGCTCACTGACCCACCCAGGAGCCCCAGTTCAGTTTTTCCATCATCTATTTAACCAGCCCTTAACTAACAGAGAGTCAAGTTATTACCAATCTTACGCCATTACAAATAATTTTGCCATAAAGAACCGTTTACACATTATCCATAGGGTAGATTTCTAGAAGTGGAATTGGTGGATGCAAAAGTGAGTGCATTTGTAATTTGGGTTGATATTCCCACAGTGCTCCCCAAAACCCCAGAGGTTTTACCAAATTCCCTTCCACCCGCAGTATCTGAGAATACTTTCCAAAGTAATGTGTGTCAAACTTTTTGACCTTTGCCAATCTGACTGGTAAATAATATGAGAGTGGTTTTATTTGGGTATGTTTCTTTGCTGTTTTTTACTCCAAATTGACCCCCTGGTCCCTACTTATCTTGCTGTCGATCGTTATTTGGAACTATTATTAAAATATATTAACTATTATTAAAAATAATAGACATGGCAAAGTACTCAGTTATTTTGTTCCTTGACCTTGATAATTTTTAAATCAGTGGTTCTCAGCTTGGCTGGACCGATGAATCTCTTGGGGTGTTTTTTAAAAATGCCAAGGCTGATGGGGCGCCTGGGTGGCTCAGTGGGTTAAAGCCTCTGCCTTCGGCTCAGGTCATGATCTCAGGGTCCTGGGATCGAGCCACATGGGGCTCTCTGCTCAGCGGGGAGCCTGCTTCTCTTCCTCTCTCTCTGCCTGCCTCTCTGCCAACCTGTGATCTCTGTCTGTCAAATAAATAAATAAAATCTTATTTAAAAAAAAAAAAATGCCAAGGCTGGGACGCCTGGGTGGCTCAGTGGGTTGGGCCACTGCCTTCAGCTCTGGTCATGATCCCAGGGTCTTGGGATCGAGTCCCGAGTTGGGCTCCTTGCTCGGCCAGGAGCCTGCTTCTCTCTCTGCCTCTACCTGCCACTCTGCCTCTCTCTTTCTCTCTCTGACAAGTAAATAAATAAATAAATAAAATCTTTAAAAATGCCAAGGCTGAAACTGTGGTGTGAAATACCCCAATGGCAGATAACTGACAACATGCATTTGGTAAAACCTGAGAACGGTACAACATAAAGGGTGAACCCTGATGTAAACTGTGGACTTTAGTTACTAATAACATACCAATAGTCATCAATTCATCAGCGTTCTTCAGCTGTAGTTAATGCACCACACCAATGCAAGATATGAATAGTAGGGGAACCTTGAGGACAGAGGAGGGGGTATATGGGAACTCTTTGTACTTTCTGCTCAATTTTTCTGTAAACATAAAACTGCTCTAAGAAATAAAAAGCGTATTAATTAAAAACAGAACAACAAAACAACCCAAGGCCTACTGCCCTTGGAGGTTCTGGTAATTGGTCTGGAATGGAGCCAGGCTTAGATGTTCTTTAAAAGGATTTTAGGTGTTGCAACTCTGTACCCATGGTTGAGCCACTACCTTAAATGGTAACTGAAGCCCCAGTAAACTTCTCAGTTTACAAAAAAATTCCCTAGATGGTTGTAATGCACAGCCAGTTCTAGTTTAAAAGCAGATGGATGATGGTGGGTATTAAGGAGGGCACGTATTGCATGGAGCACTGGGTGTGGTGCATAAACAATGAATTATGAATTACCGAAAAAAAATTAAATTTAATTTAAAAATAATAATAAAAGCAGATGGAAAATGAGTTCAGCTCTGATCTGAACCCAGAAGACCTTTGCAAATACATCTGGTCAAGGCAAGCAATGAAAGGTAGCCACAGTTGGTTCTAGTAGTTCTCAAAGGGTGGTCCTTGAACCAGCATTATTGGCATTACCTGGAATTTGTTAGAAACGCAAATTCTTGAGCTCCATCCCAGACCTACTGATCCTAAATTGAAAAGGGGAGGACACAAGAGGGCCCAGCTGTCCCTGTTTTGACAAGCCTTCCAGGTGATTCTGATGCACAGGCACATTTGAGAAGCCCTACTCTAATCTCATAAAATGATTCTTCCTGGTACCTGGATTTTGACCTTGAGTAGTTGGATTTGGGCCTTGCCCCGTGAGAAATGATAAACTGTAGCATTATGCTTATAGACATCATATTTTTGCCAGAGCCCCCGTGTTAGCTATAATAAATTCTTAATGGAGTTCAAAGTTGTAATTAAAAACCAAAGTTATTTGAATGTGTAATATACCAACTTTATTTTATTCACACCAGAGACTTTAATTGTGCTACCAAGACCGACTTTCTTCTTTCCTTCCCTTCCTTCCTTTCTCTTTTGCCTGGGACTGGATAAAGTTTTTTTTTCACATCTACAGATATTTTTTCAAAATGGTATTTACTAGGAAAGTTGTACTCAAATAACACTGTATAAACAAACACAGTACTACCTATCCGTGTGCTTGAGGATCTTCAGTGTGCAAAAGAATCCCCAATAAAGAAATAGCTTCAAGAATGCGGCTGCTCTGACCGACAGGGTCATTCTTAATCCCCAGTGCAAGAATTTTGAGTGGCTCTTTGCCTCATTTATTGACTTTATAATACAGGCATTGACAAAGAGTCTCATTTACAATTTTACAATCTTATGCATGTGAGAATTCTCCAGTTCTTTGTTCTTTTGGATAGTGGCTTTTTTTTTTTTTTTTAAGTACAACATGTCATCTGCAAATAGTGACAGTTTTATTTCTTCCTTTCCAGTTCAGATGCCTTTTTTTCTTCTCTTACCTATCTGAGCTGGCTGGGACTTCCAAAATTATGTTGAATAAAAGTGGCAATAGTGGATATCTTGTCTAGAGGAAAAGTTTTCAGTTTTTCATCAAGTATGATGTTAGCTGTGGGCTTGTCATATATGACTTTAATATGTTGAGGAATGTTCCCTCTACACCCACTTTGTTGAGAGTTTTCATCATAAATGGACATTGAATTTTATCAAATGCTTTTTCTATATCCATTAAGAGGATCATATGATTTTTAATACCTCATTTTGTTATTGTGGTGTATCATACTAACTTGCAGATGTTGAGCCAGCCTGACATTCCTGGAATAAATCCCATTCAGTCATGGTGTATGATTTTTTAAAAGATTTATTTACTCATTTATTTGTTTGGTGGGGGAGGGGCAGAGGGAGAGACCCCTGCTGAGTGCAGAGCCCTATGCGGAGCTCAATCCCATGACCCATGAGATCACAACCTAATCCAAAATCAAGAGCCAGATGCTCAACCAACTGAGCCACTGAGGCACCCCAGAGTATGATCCTTTTACTGTATTGTTGAATTCAATTTGCTAATATTTCGTTAAGGATTTTTAAATCTATGTTCATCAGGGATATTGGCTTGTAATTTTCTTTTCCTGTGGCACCCTTGTCTGGTTTTGCTATCAGGGTAATGCAGGCTTCATAAAATGGGTTTGGAAGAGTTCCCTCCTCTTCTTTTTTTAGGAAGAGTTTGAGAAAGATTGGTGTTCATTTTTCTTTGAATGTTTGGTAGAATTTACCAATGGAGACATCTGGTCTGGGGCCTTTTTTTTTTTTTAATTAACATATAATGTATTATTTGTTTCAGCGATACAGGTCTGTGATTCATCAGTCTTACACAAGTCACAGTGCTCACTATAGCACGTACCCTCCCCAGTGTCCATCCCCAGCCACCCCATCCTTCCCACCCCTCTCCACTCCAGCAACCCTCAGTTTGTTTCCTGAGATTAAGAGTCTCTTATGGTTTGTCTCTCTCTCTGGTTTCATTTTGTTTCATTTTTCCTTCCCTTCCCCAATGACCCTCTGTCTTGTTTCTCAAATTCCTTGTATCAGTGAGATTATACGATAATTGTTTTTCTCTGATTGACTTATTTCGCTCAGCATAATACCATCTAGTCCCAGCCATGTCATTGCAAATGGCAAGATTTCATTTTTTTTGATGGCTACATGTGGGCCTTTTGTTTTGGGAAGGTTTTAGATTACTGATTCAATTTCCTTACTAGTATTCAGGTTTTCCATTTATTCATAATTTAGTCTTGGTAGGCTGTATGTTTCTAGGAATTTATCCATTTCTTCTAGATTGTCAAATTGTTGGAGTATAATTGTTCACAATTATTGCTTATGATCCTTTGTATTTCTGTGATGTCAGCTGTAATAGCTCCTCTTACATAGAAAACCCTAAAGACTCCATCAAAAAACTGTTTGACTTATATACAAATTTGGTAATGTTGCAGGATACAAACCAATACACAAAACCTTTGCATTTTTATGCACTAATAATGAACTATCAGAAAGAGAAATTAAGGAAACAACCCCATTTACAATTGCAGCAAAAAATAATAAAAGACCTAGGAATAAATATAACCAAGGAGATTAAAAAAAACCTCTATACTGAAAACTATAAGACATTAAGGAAAGAAACCAAAGATAACAAAAATTAATGGAAAGATATTCTGTGCTCATGGATTGGAAGAATTTACTACCCAAGCAATCTACAGATATAGTGACATCCCTATCAAAATTCTAATGGAATTTTTCACAGAAATAGAATAAACAATCCTAAAGTTTGGAGCCGGAAAAGAACCTGAACACCAAAACAATCTTGAGAAGCAACAAAAAAGCTGGATGTCTCATATTCCCTGATTTTGACTGTAACTGTAACTGTATTACAAAACTATAGTTATTAAAGCAGTATGGTGTTGGCATAAAAACAGACACAGGGATCAATGGTTTGGAATAGATAGTCTAGAAATAAACCCAACCATATATGGCCAATTAATTTATGATTAAAGAAGGCAAGAATATACAATGGGAAAGGGGTAGTTTCTTCAGTAAATGGTGGTGGGAAAACTGGACAGCCATATGCAAAAAAAATTCAACTAGATGATAACCTTATACCATATACAAAAATTAACTCAAAATGTATTAAAAACTTGAATGTAAGACCTGAAACCATAAAACTTGTAAGTTCCCTGACATAGGTCTTGGTGTTGATTTTTTTTATTAATTATTTTCATTAACATAAAATGTATTATTTGCCAGAGGGGTACAGGTCTGTGAATCGTCAGGCTTACATACTTCACAGCATGGTGATGATTTTTTAAATCTGAGATCAGAAGTAAAAGCAACAAAAACAAGAATAAACAAGTGAGACTACATCAAACTAAAAAGCTCCTGCACAGCAAAGGAAATCATCAACAAAGCAACCTACTGAATGAGAGAAAATATTTGCAAGTCATTTATCTGATAAAGGGTTAATATCCAAAATATATAATTATGCAACTCAACAGCAAAAATAAAAAATATGATTTTAAAATGGGCAGAATATCTGAATAGTCATTTTTCCAAAGAAGACAGATGGCCAATAGGTACATAAACGGATGCTCAACATCACTAGTGATCAGGGAAATGCAAATCAAACCACAATGAGATACCAGCTCACCCCTGTTAGAATGTCTGCTATCAAAAAAGCAAAAAATAGCAAGTATTGGGAGGATGCAGAGAAAGGGAACCCTCATGCACTGTTGGTGGGAATGTAAACTGGTACAGCCACTCCGGAAAACAGTATGAAGGTTCCTCAAAAAATTAAAAATAGAACTACCACACGATCCAGCAGTTCCATTTCTGGGTATTTATGTGAAGAAAACAAAACACACATTTGAAAAGATGTGTGTATTCTCCATGTTCACTGCAGCATTATTTACAATAGGCAGGATATGGAAACAACCTAAGTGTCCATTAATGGATGAATGGATAAAGAAATTATAGCGCACGCGCGCGCACACACACACACACACACACACACACGAATATTATTCAACCATAAAAAAAGAAAATTTATCATTCATGACAACATGGATGGACCTCAAAGCCATTATACTAAATGAACTTAGGTTATGTGATGGGAGAAATGGGTGAAGGGATTAAAAGTTCTAAAAAATTTAAAAATTAAGAAAATACATAAGGTTAACTACTCAGCATTTCTACTTCTAGGTAGTTATCCCATAGATAAAATTCCATATGGGTGAGTGGCAAAAAAAAAAAACAAACCCAAAACCAAAAAACACATCTCAAGGTTTGCTTGCAGGTAAGCAACCTAAGGCATACGTTTTCTCTGCACACCCAAGTTATGATATGACTTAACACTTTTAAGTGTTACTTGGGGCACATCATTAATTTGGCTGTCACTGAAAGTATCTGAGTCCTCCATGCTATTTGTTATGCTCCACAAATAAGTGAAATCATATGATAATTGACTCTCTCTGCTTGACTTATTTCACTCAGCATAATCTCTTCCAGTCCTGTCCATGTTGCTACAAAAGTTGAGTATTCATCCTTTCTGATGGAGGCATAATATTCCATAGTGTATATGGACCACATCTTCCTTATCCATTCATCCGTTGAAGGGCATCTTGGTTCTTTCCACAGTTTGGAAACCGTGGCCATTGCTGCTATAAACATTGGGGTACAGATGGCCCTTCTTTTCACTACATCTGTATCTTTGGGGTAAATACCCAGGAGTGCAATTGCAGGGTCATAGGGAAGCTTTATTTTTAATTTCTTGAGGAATCTCCACACTGTTCTCCAAGGAGGCTGCACCAACTTGCATTCCCACCAACAGTGGAAGAGGGTTCCCCTTTCTCCACATCCCCTCCAACACATGTTGTTTCCTGTCTTGCTAATTTTGGCCATTCTAACTGGTGTAAGGTGATATCTCAATGTGGTTTTAATTTGAATCTCCCTGGTGGCTAGTGATGATGAACATTTTTTCATGTGTCTGATAGCCATTTGTATGTCTTTATTGGAGAAGTGTCTGTCCATATCTTCTGCCCATTTTTTGATATGATTGTCAATTATCATATGGTTTCACTTATTTGTGGAGCATAACAAATAGCATGGAGGACATGGGGAGTTAGAGAGGAGAAGGGAGTTGGGGGAAATTGGAAGGGGAGGTGAACCATGAGAGACTATGGACTCTGAAAAACAATCTGAGGGTTTTGAAGGGGCGGGGTGGGAGGTCAGGGCACCAGGTGGTAGGTATTATAGAGGGCACAGATTGCATGGAGCACTGGGTGTGGTGCAAAAATAATGAATACTGTTATGCTGAAAATAAAAAATAAATTAATTAAAAAAAGAAAGTATCTGAGTCTGCCGCCCCTTTTCTAGGCATTCTGTCTTGCTTATAGGAAGCCCTGTGCCAGGTGTGTGGGAGGAGGTTGGTAGAGAGGGAGATTTTGAGCAAGATCCCAGAGGTCGACCCCTACTCCTTCCTCTTCATTGTAGCCACACCCACTCCAAACTCCAATTCTGCATCTCTGTGTTGGATTCTAGGCAGCTATAATGGCTGCAGCGGTCCAAGTCTAGTTTTCCAAAGTGAGTCATAGCAGGGCCTGACCTTAAAAAAATGAAGATTAAAAAAATAATAAAATGAAATAAATAAATAAGATGCGACTTCATTTGGCCCTATATTACGATGAGTATCTCAGTCAGCATAAGGGCTTTCGGAGTGCAGTAGGCTCCGACAGGATCCAGCCCCTGTGGACATGTGAAGCCCTCACTGTCAAGGTCTCTGGTGGTGCCATGAATTCTGTTTCCATACTGTTTCCCCACCTATCATCAGGGGCAGGAGAAGGCTTTGCAGGGCTAGACCCACAGGGAACCTCACCTGAGATCTCAACACCTTCCTGGTAGAGCTTTGAAGGCTTGTGTTTCCTAGGGACTGGCTCTCTGTCTTCCTCCTTACTCTTAAGAGCGTGAGGCACACTATTCTGCCCTGGAATCCTTCCCCTAATCCCTAACCCAGCTTCTCTCAGTTAGTGTGTACACTCATTACCCAAGAACTTGTTGAAAGAGTGTCTGGGCTTTACCCTTAGAAATTCTGTTTCCAGAGGCGGGGTGGGGCCCATGAACTCACTTTCTGATTTCAAAAGGTGAAAGTGCTTGAGAACAACTTCTCCTGTCTGCTTGGCAAAACCTCCCCGGGCAAAGAGACATCCAGCTCTGCGCCTGCTTGGACTGGGGAGAGGTGTTGGGGGATGTGGGCATAGAGAGGAGAATAAACAAATTCGTATTTTGAAATAAATATTACCAACTAGAAACCATGAAATTAGGTTCTGCTACTAAAACATCACTTCTTTGATTTATATGTGACTACATGCATACTGAGACTCTTTTGAGATTGAAAAAAAAAAGTTTCAAAAGAAGCTTAAAATCCCTTTTTCCTAGAAAAAGGACCTTTATGATGGCAGGGACTGTGTATATCCAGATAAGCACAGTGCTGAATGAATGAATGAATAATCACTTGATAAAAATATAAAATATAAAAATATAAAACACACATATTCACCTTTATGCAAGTTTATCCAAAGAAGGACCAGAATGGATATTATGTAATTGTTAATAGGGTTGTTTTTGGTGTTGGTACTACTCTGGGTGAATAAGTATGTTCTTAATTTAGTTTTATTTCTCTATGAATTAAAAAAATATTTTCTCTATTTTATTTTTTATTTGTATTTATTTTATTTTATTTTTTAAGAGAGTGAGAGAGAGTGCATGTGAGAGGAGGGGCCGGGGGCAGAGGACAAGGGCAAGACTCACAAGCAGACTCCATGCTCAGCAGAGAGTCCAACGCAGGCTTGATCTCACAACCCTAAGACCATGACCTGAGCCCAAATCAAGAGTCAGACACTTAACCAACTAAGCCACCAGGTACTCCTCTTTTCTCTATTTTAGATATTTTCTTCAATGCACTTGAATGGTTTTATTTGTAAAACAATAATATTATAAGCTTGAATAAAATCAGGGTTACCAAGTCTACACAATCTTCCTAATTCTGCCTGGGGTTTGTAAGTGCATGTTGGGTGAGTATAGGGCAGAGGGCACCTAGAGGTACAAAGAACAAAACTTTGCTAGTTTCCCTGGTGACTGTGTCAAAGGTAGTGCCCATTTGATCTTCCAGGTGGATCACAGAGTCCCTGGAGTACCTGCCCCAGGGTGAACTTCTACTGGACTCCACTCAAACCAGAAAACTCAGGGAAGCTCCTGAGAAGAAATCTCCCTAGGCTCATCTTAGTCTAAATCTAGGCAATGATGGCTCCAGAATATGGGTCTAAGATGGGTCAGGGATGCTAAAGTCCTCTCTTAACTTTTCAGTCACTAAAAGAACTCGTAAATATAGCACCAAGGCACAGAAGGGGTAATTTAGTAATGTTGGTCATTAGGCCGTAAACTGGAACACTATCAAACATACTTTCCAGGAGTTGAATCAGACTATAATCACACCCAGACTTGGGCGCTCCTTTACACAATAGCCTATTTGTTTGTTTGGTTTTTGTTTTTTAACCATTTACTTACCTCTTTGGTCTTCTGAACATTGCCAGCTTTAAGAAATGATGGAAAAACCTGAATCCGTTTTCCTAAAATTCTCTATAATGAATTTTCAGGAAGAAAATTTCTGCAGGCCTTTCTAGCATTCCTGCTTATTTGTGATGCCAAATCCAGCATCCTCCCTTTGGACAGGTCAAGTTATCCATAATACACCAGATTATCACTGTCCAAGAGAAGTACAATAGGAGCTACATATATGTAAACTTAAATTATTTAGTAACCACATTAAAAAGGTAAAAAGAAAAAAAGTAAAAAGAAACAGGTGAAATTAATTTTAATAATGTTTGACTCAGTTGAATATACTCAAAATATTTCAATATATACTCAGTATAAAATAATTGAGGTTGTTTTTTTTTTTTTTTGTACTGTCTTTGGAGTATAGGGTGTTTTACATTTCCAATACATCTTAATTAGGACTAGCCACATTTCAAGTGCTCAGTAGCCAAATGTGGCTAGCACTATTTTACTGGACAGTGCAGGACCAGGTGAATACAGGTAGATTCCCTGAGACATTGCTGTGCGTCTAGCAAGAACATATTACTTATTAATGGACTCAAAATACAACTGTGTTTTGATGTCACCTACAGGTTCTTAAAATATCTGCCAAACAATTCACTCAATCTGGCTTCTTTCTCAAGTACCAAAGATCTTTTCGTTTCTAGGATTTTTATGCGCCTAGTATCTCCTGTTTTCAAAAATATGATTCTCTAACAAATATTTCTAAATAGATCAATGGAAACTTTGTCTTACTGCCATTTGCAAATTTAACTCCAGTATCTGAAATAACTAATTCAATCGCTTCTTGGCCTTTTGGCTAAGATCAAGTGTGAAATAACTAATTCTCCAGATGATGAAAATTATGAGGTTGGGTACTTACCCAAACACTTGTATAAAACTTTTATTCTTGTGAAATAAGCAGGCTATGATTTCCTACAAACTCCATAAATATATAGAGTTGTAAATGATTGCTAAAAGCCCATAAACAAGAGGTGGGTAAGGCTGCAAGGTGCTGGCTGTGATTTGTAAGTTCCTAAGTGCATCCCTGGGACTGGGTCACCCCAGTGATTATGGCTTGTGTTAGCAGAGCCGGTTAGACAAAGTAATAGTTCACCATGGCGAGAAAGTCTTCCATTTCCCCCAGTTTGTGGATTTCACTGTTCTTTTGGAAATAAGTGAAACACTTACTCCTTTATACCCATAAAATGAGCTAGTCTTCTGAGTACATTTATGAGAAAAGTCAAGGTTCTTCATTAATCTTATTTAGATAATCAGAGAGGAACCTAACAACAAAATAAATGAAAGAAGGCATGTGACCGTCTCATCTGCCTACAGGCAAATGCACTATTTCCTTCCTGAATTTTTGGTTAGTCTTCAGAAATATTTGTTTATAGTAAGAAAACATAACTCCATTTTGTAGATAACTGTTATATTTGTTTTTAAGGGAATTTTTCTGTTTCTTCTAGGTCCTTTTTATTGCCGTAAGGTCAGTTGAAATGTCCCAACTTTCATTCCCAATTTACTAATTTGAGCTCTTTTTTCTTTGTCAGTTTAACTAAAGGACTATCCGTTTTGTATTTTGTTTGTATTTTCAAGGAGCCAGCTTTTGGTTGCATTGACTTTTCTCTATTTTTTTCCCCCCTGTTCTCTATTTTATTTATTTCTAACATAAGCTTTACTAAATTATTTCTTTTACTTGCTTTGGGTGACATTTGCTTGTCTTTTCCTAGATTCTTTTTTTAAAAAAGATTTTATTTATTGACAGAGAGAGAGGTCGATCACAAGCAGGCAGAGAGGCAAGCAGAGAGAGAGGGGGAAGCAGGCTCTCTGCTGAACAGAGAGCTCCATGGGGGGCTGGATCCCAGGACCTGGGATCATGACCTGAGCTAAAGGCAGAGGCTTAACCCACGGAGCCATCTACGGGCCCCCTTTTCTTAGTTTCTTAAGGGGAAAGTTTAGGTTATTGATTTTAGACCTTTCTTCTTTTTCACTAAAAGCATTTACAGCTGTAAATTTCCCTTTCAGCATTGCATTAGCTCCATCCCATAAATTGGCATATGTTTCTCATTTTCATTCATTTCAAAATATTTTTGAATTTTTCCTTGTTTTATTCTTTGACTCATAGGTTACTTATGAGTGAGTTGTCTAATTTCTACGTATTTGTGTATTTCCCACATTTCTGTTGCAATTTTTAATTTAATTCCACGGTGGCTAGAGAATATACTTTACACTAATTTAATCATTTAACATTTCCTGGGAATTGTTTTGTGGGCCAAGGTATGGTCTGTTTTGGGGAATGTTGTATGTGTACCTGACAGGAATATATATTCTGTTGTTGTCGAATATAGTCTTCTATAGCTGTCTCTTAGTTGACTTACAGTGTTACTCAGATCTTCATTTCCTTGTTCATCTTTTGTCTAGTTTTTCCATTCATTATTTGAAGTAGGGTAATGAAGTCCATAATTATTACGGTTGAACTCTTTGTTTCTCCCATTAGCTCGGTCAGATTTTGCTAAGTGTATTTTAGGGCTCTCTTGTGAGGTGCATGTATGTTTATAATTGTTATGCCTTTTTGATCGATTGATCTTTTTATTATTATAAAATGTCCTTTGTTTCTGGTAACAATTTTTGCCTTAGAGTCTATAATGTCTGATATTACCACAGCCACTCCAGCTTTCTTTGGTTACTGTTTGCATGGTATAGATTCTTCCATTCTTTTAATTTCAACTTATTTGTGTCTTTGGCTCAAAAGTATGTATCTTGTAGAAGTACATAGTTGGATCTGATTGCTTGTTTAAGAAATGCCTTCTGCCATTCTCTGCCTTCTAAATGGGATGCTAATTTAATTTATATTTAATGTAATTATTGATAAAGTAATAACATTACTTTAATGAAGTACAATTTACATCTGCCAATTTACTATTTGTTTTTTATATATCTTAAATCTTTTCTGTTTTCCATTTCATTAATCCTATTTAGATAATCAGCCTATGTGTTATGACCAGCTTTTGTGTTAAATAGACATTTTTCTAGTTTACCATTTTAATTCACCTGTCATTTATTTTAGAATATTTTATAAGTGATTTTCTTACTGGCTGCCCTATGGATGAAAATAAACATCTTGTAACAATCTAATTATGATTAATACTAACTAAATTTCAAAAGAATATAAAAACCTTGCTCCAGTATAGCTTTGTTCTCTCCTCCCTCCTTTTTTGCAGTTATTCTCCTACAAATTATATCTCTGTAATTATAAGCCATCAACAGAGTTTTATAATTATTGCTTTATGCACTTGTGCTTTGGATCATGGAGAAGAAAAAATGTAATAAACAAAGAGCATAATTAAACTGTCTTTTTATATCTATCTCTGTAGTTACCTTTACCAGGGTTTTTTATTTCTCTTTTTTTTTAAATTTATTTTTTATTTATTTTCAGCATAACAGTATTCATTATTTTTGCACCACACCCAGTGCTCCATGCAATCTGTGCCCTCTATAATACCCACCACCTCATACCCCAACCTCCCACCCCCACCCCTTCAAAACCCTTAGATTGTTTTTCAGAGTCCATAGTCTCTCATGGTTCACCTCTCCTTCCAATCTCCCCCAACTCCCTTCTCCTCTCTAACTCCCCATGTCCTCCATGCTATTTGTTATGCTCCACAAATAAGTGAAATCATATGATAATTGACTCTCTCTGCTTGACTTATTTCACTCAGCATAATCTCTTCCAGTCCCGTCCATGTTGCTACAAAAGTTGGGTATTTGTCCTTTCTGATGGAGGCATAATACTCCACAGTGTATATGGACCACATCTTCCTTATCCATTCGTCCGTTGGGCATCTTGGTTCTTTCCACAGTTTGGTGACTGTGGCCATTGCTGCTATAAACATTGGGGTACAGATGGCCCTTCTTTTCACTACATCTGTATCTTTGGGGTAAATACCCAGGAGTGCAATTGCAGGGTCATAGGGAAGCTTTATTTTTAATTTCTTGAGGAATCTCCACACTGTTCTCCAAGGAGGCTGCACCAACTTGCATTCCCACCAACAGTGGAAGAGGGTTCCCCTTTCTCCATATCCCCTCCAACACATGTTGTTTCCTGTCTTGCTAATTTTGGCCATTCTAACTGGTGTAAGGTGATATCTCAATGTGGTTTTAATTTGAATCTCCCTGGTGGCTAGTGATGATGAACATTTTTTCATGTGTCTGATAGCCATTTGTATGTCTTCATTGGAGAAGTGTCTGTTCATATCTTCTGCCCATTTTTTTATATGATTGTCTGTTTTGTGTGTGTGTTGAGTTTGAGGAGTTCTTTATAGATCCTGGATATCAACCTTTTGTCTGTACTGTCATTTGCAAATATCTTCTCCCATTCCGTGGGTTGCCTCTTTGTTTTCTTGACTGTTTCCTTTGCTGTGCAGAAGTTTTTGATTTTGATGAGGTCCCAAAAGCTTATTTTCACTTTTGTTTCCTTTGTCTTTGGAGACATATCTTGAAAGAAGTTGCTGTGGCTGATATCGAAGAGATTACTGCCTATGTTCTCCTCTAGGATTCTGATGGATTCCTGTCTCACGTTGAAGTCTTTTATCCATTTTGAGTTGATCTTTGTGTAGAGTGTAAGAGAATGGTCGAGTTTCATTCTTCTACATATAGCTGCCCAGTTATCCAACAGCACATTAAAAAGATTATCCACCATGACTAGGTGGGCTTCATCCCTGGGCTACAAGGATGGTTCAACATTCGCAAATCAATCAATGTGATAGAACAAATTAATACAAGAAGAGAGAAGAACCACATGGTCCTCTCAATCGATGCAGAAAAAGCATTTGACAAAATCCAGTGTCTGTTCCTGATTAAAATGCTTCAAAGTATAGGGATAGTGGGAACACTCCTGAACTTCATAAAATATATCTATGAAAGACCCACAGCAAATATCATCCTCAATGGGAAAAAGCTTGCAGCCTTCCCGTTGAGATCAGGAACACGACAAGGATGCCCACTCTCACCACTCTTGTTCAACATAGTATTAGAAGTCCTAGCAACAGCAATCTGACAACAAAGAGAAATAAAAGGTATCCAAATTGGCAATGAAGAAGTCAAACCCTCTCTCTTCGCAGATGACATAATTCTTTATATGGAAAACCCAAAAGACTCCACCCCCAAACTACTAGAACTCATACAGCAATTCAGCAATGTGGCAGGATACAAAGTCAATGTACAGAAATCAGTGGCTTTCTTATACACTAACAATGAAAATACAGAAAGGGAAATTAGAGAATCAATTCCATTTACTATAGCACCAAGAACCATAAGATACCTGGGGATAAACCTAACCAAAGAGGTAAAGGATCTGTATTTGAGGAACTACAGAACACTCATGAAAGAAATTGAAGAAGACACAAAAAGAATGCTCTTGGATCAGAAGAATAAACATTGTTAAAATGTCTATACTGCCTAGAGCAATCTATACTTTTTAATGCCATTCCAATCAAAATTCCACCAGTATTCTTCAAAGAGCTGGAGCAAATAATCCAAAAATTTGTATGGGACCAGAAGAGACCCCGAATTGCTAAGGAAATGTTGAAAAACAAAAATAAAACTGGGGACATCACATTACCTGATTTCAAGTTTTACTACAAAGCTGTGATCACCAAGACAGCATGGTACTGGCATAAAAACAGACACATAGACCAGTGGAACAGAGTAGAGAGCCAGATATGGACCCTCAACTCTATGGGCAAATAATCTTTGACAAAGTAGGAAAAAATAGACAGTGGAAAAAAGACAGTCTCTTCAATAAATGGTGCTGGGAAAATTGGGCAGCTATATGTAAAAGAATGAAACTCAACCATTCTCTTATACCGCACACAAAGATAAACTCAAAATGGATAAAAGACCTCAACGTGAGACAGGAATCCATCAGAATCCTAGAGGAGAACATAGGCAGTAATCTCTTCGATATCAGCCACAGCAACTTCCTCCAAGGGTTTTTTTTATTTCTTTGTGTGGATTTAAGTTACTGTCTAGAGCTCTTTCATTTCAGTCTGAAGAACCTCCTTGAATATTTCTTGTAGTGCAGGTTTGCTAGCAGTGTGGGTTATCCTAATTTTTTGTTTATCTGGGAATGTCTTGATTTCTTCCACATTTTTGGAAGTGTAGTTTTTGCAGGTATAGAATCCATGGTTGATAGTATTTTAATTTTAGCATTTTAAATATGTCATCACACTGCCTTCAGGCCTTTGTGGTTGCTGATTAGAAATAAGCTGTTGGGGCGCCTGGGTGGTTCAGTGGATTAAGGTCTCTGCCTCTGGCTCAGGTCATGATCTTAGGGTCCTGAGATGGAGCACAGCATCGGGCGCTCTGCTCGGCGGGAAGCCTGCTTCCCTTCCTCCCTCTCTCTGCCTGCCTCTCTGCCTACTTGTGATCTCTGTCGGATGAATGGAATCTTTAAAAAAAAGAGAGAAAAAAAAGAAAGAAGCTGTTAATATTATTGAGGATCACTTTGATAGAATGAGTCACTTCTCTCTTATTGCTTTTAAGATTCATTCTGTCTTTCGACAGTTCGATTATGAAATGTCTAAATGTAAATCTCTTTGAGTTTGTCTTACTTGGAATTTGTCGAGCTTCTTGCAGACATGCAGAAAAATATTTTTAACCAAAGTGAGCAGTTTTTAGCCATTATTATTATTATTATTATTATTATTTTCAAGCATTCTTCTTTCTTATCTTCTCTGGGATTCCCATTATGTGCACACTGGAATGCTGGTGGTGTCCCAGTTGTTTTGTTTCTTGTTTTTTTATTAGTTTCAGAGGTAGAATTTAGTGACTCATCGGCTGCACATAACACCCAGTGCTCATTACATCAAGTGCCCTCCTTAATGCCCATCACACAATTATACCACCCACCTACCCACCTCCTCTCCAGCAACCCTCAGTTTGTTTCCTAGAGTTTGGTCTATCTCATGGTTTGCCTCCCTCTCAGTTTTCATCTTATTTTATTTTTCCTTTCTTTTCCTTTTGTTCATTTGTTTTGTTTCTTAAATTCTGCATATGAGTGAAATCATATGGTATTTGTCCTTCTCTAACTTATTTCACTTAGCATACTACCCTCTAATTCCATCCACATCATTGCAAATGGAAAGATTTTATTCTTTTTTTTTTTAAGATTTTATTTATTTATTTGAGGGAGAGAGGATGAGTGATGGGGAGGGGAAGAAGGAGAAGGAGCAGACTCCCCGCTGAGCAGGGAGCCCAACATGGGGCTTGATCCCAGGACCCTGAGATTATGACCTGAGCCAAAAGCAGATGCTTAACCGACTGAGACATCCAGGTGCCCCAAGATTTCATTCTTTCTGGTGGCTAAGTAATATTTCATTTTATACACATGCACACACACACACACACACACACACACATATATAATATACAAATATAATATATATATGTATGTATGGGTATATATACCTATACATACATACATACCACATCTTCTTTATCCATTCATCTGCTGATGGACATGTAGGTTCCTTCCATATTTCGGCCATTGGAGACATTGCTGCTATAAACAAAGGGGAGCATGTGCCCTTTCAAATCACTATGTTTGTATCCTTTGGATAAATACTGAGTAGTGTAATTTCTGGGTTGTAGGGTAACTCTATTTTTAACTTTTTGAGGAACCTCCACACTGTTTCCCAGAGTGGTTGCAACAGCTTGCATTCCCACCAACAGTATAATAGGGCTTGCCTTTCTCTGCATCCTTGCCAATATCTGTTCCCTGAGTTGTTAATTTTAGCCATTCTGACCAGTGTGAGGTGGTATCTCACTGTGATTTTGATTTGTATGCCCCTGTGCCGAGTGATGTTGAGCATTTTTTCACGTGTCTGTTGGCCATCTGTATGTCTTTGCAGAAATGTCTGTTTATGTCTTCTGCCCATTTCTTGACTGGAGTATTTGTTTTTTGGATGTTGAGTTTGATAAGTTCTCTATAGATTTTGGATACTAGCCCTTTATCTGATAAGATATTTGCAAATATCTTCTCCCATTCTGTAGGTTGCCTTTTGGTTTTTGTTGACTTTCCTTTGCTGTGCAAAAGCTTTTTATTTTGATGAGGTTGCCCCACAGTTTCTGAGGCTTTTTCATTTTGCCCTATTCTTTTTATCTTCTGTTTCTCAAACTAGACAGTCTAAAAACAAATTATCTTCAAGTTTTCTGATGGTTTTTTCAGCCATCTCAAATCTGGTGAGCACTTCTAGGGGATTTTCCATTTCAGTGGTTATACTTTCAACACCCAAATTTCTGGGGTGCAACACCCAAATTTCAGCTGGTTAAGTATCTGACTCTTGGTTTCAGCTCGGGTCATGATCTCAGGTGATGGGATTGAGCCCTGTGTCAGGCACTGTGTTCAGTGTGGAGTCGGCTTGGGATTCTCTCTCTTCCTCTCCCTCTGTCCTTTCCGCTCATGTTTTCTTTCTCTCTCTCAAATAAAGAAATCTTAAAAAAAAAAAAAAAAAGAAAGAAAACCACCCAAATTTCTGTTTTTTCTTTTTAAAATAATTTCTATTTATTGATATTATCTATTTGGTGAGGCATCATTCACAAACTTTCCTTTTTCTCTGTAGATATAGTTCCCTTTAGTTCTTTGAACATATTTATAATAGCTAATTGAAAGCCCTTGTCTATGAAGTCCAAAGTCTGGGTTTCTTCAGAGGCAGTTTCTATTGACTTCTTTCTCCATGTCTGTATACGGGCCATACTTTTTTGCTTGTCTCATGTATTTTGGTTGAAAACTGGAAATTAGATTCTCCCCCATTCAGCATTTATTGCCATTTCTGTTTGTTTAGCAACTTTACTAAACAGATTCTATAAAGTGAGTATTCTTTGTCATCCGTGGCCACTGAATATTCTGTCCAGTTAGCTTCCTGGTCTGTTGATGATGGGTCTGAGATTTTCTGAAATGCCTCAAACCGGCAAGTCTCCTAGCTTTTGCTAAAGGGCTCTGAGCTAACGTGGGGGCATGTTCCCAGTGTTTTAGAATGCAGTTTACAATTCTGCCCTAGGTTTCTCTTCTGGACTGTGCAGAGCATCAAGGTTATCTAGGAGTGAGGGACCCGGGCCTTCTCAGTCTTTCCTCAGTACGCACACACTCCACATAGGCACGCCTTCTAGATTCCCAAGAATATGCAGGAGGTTTTCAAAGTCTCTGTGGGCATTTTACTCTCTGGCTTTTCAAGGGTTTTCTCATTTGCCCCAGGCAACTGAGAAGTTGAAAAAATAGCTGATTATCTTTAATAAAGGCCCCTGGGAAAAGGCTGCTCCCACTGAATAAGCTCTGAATGAGGTAATGACTTTTAATGGAGGAGGGTAAGACTGTCCAACAGCCAATATTTTTAACTTATTCACCTAAAATATGTACTGGAAAGATACTGTGTCCTAGGGCAGTACCCGAAGTGTGGACTATGTCTGGTGCCAGTCAGTGAACTGTTAATGGTCCGACATGAGATAAAGAGCTTGTACCAGAGTGTAAATCAATCTACTGTTTCCTTTACAGTGAAAGTCTTGATACAAAAAAAAAAAAAAATTCAGCTGAACCGGGTAATGTGCTTAACGATGTGGACCATACTTTGACACTGTGAGGCACTGGACAAGGGAATGCAAAAAGAAAGATGGCATTAACTTGTTTATGATAGAGTAGTAGAGATAAGATGTTCCTATTTCTATGCATTCCTAGGTAAGTTGTAGTAATTACCATAAAAATCTCCAATCAGTAGTGAAAGAGCTTCCAAGGAGAAAAATCTCGCAATGCTTTACTGAAGCTGTGAATCTGAACTAAACTTTGAATGATGGTTAAGATTTTCTTAGAGATGAAAATAATTTTTTCCAGTTTTATTGATGTATAACTGGCAAATAAAAATTGTGTATGTTTAAGGAATACAATAGGACAATTCTATACACTTATACACTGTGAAATAATTACACAGTCAGGTTAACACATCAATCCCTCACATAATTTTGTGTGTGTGTGTGGTGAGAACTCCCAAGATTTATGCTCTTAGCAAGTTTCAAGTATACCATACAGCATTACTGCATGTTAGATCCCCAGAACTTGTTCCTGTTATAACTGAAAGCTTGTGCTCTTTGACTAACATCTTCCCATTTTCCCCAGCCCCTAGCAACTATCATTCTACTCTGCTTGTATGAGTTCAACTGTTTTAGATTTCAAAGATAAGTGATATCATATAGTACTTATCTTTTGGTGTCTGGCTTGTTTCACTTAGCATAATGTCTTCCAGATTCAGCCATGTTGTCACAAATGGCTGGCTTTACTTTTTTTAATGGCTGAATTTTATCTCTCTCTCTCTCTCTCCATATCTCTCTATATAACTCACATATATGATTGATATACACGATATATGTACATAATATGTGTAATATTTTCTTTATCCATTCATTCATTAACACTTAGGTTGTTTCCATATCCTATATTTCCATATATAACTAGAAATGGGATTGCTGGGTGATATGGTAGTTCTAGTTTTAATTTTTGAGGAAGTTCCATATCATTTCCTACAGTGGTTAGTTTATACTCCCACCAACAGGGTTTCCTTTTCTCCACATCCCTACCAATGCTTGTTATCTCTTGTCCTTGGGGTATTAGCTATTCCAACAGATGTGTGGTGATCTCATTGTGGTTTTGATTTGCGTTTCCCTGATGATTAGCAACACCAACATCTTCTCAAGTACCCTTTGACCATTTTATACGTCTTCCTGGAAAAATGTCTATCTAGGTCCTTGGTCCATTGCTTTACTGGGCTGTGAAAGATGGTTATGAATGGAGTACCGGGTAGGGGGAAAAGATAAGGCATTTGAGGTAGGACACAGTAAAAGAAAAAGTTTAGAAATGGGAAAAAAGAGGGTTGTGTTTGAAGACTAGTGAGTAGTGAATTTTGAATAGAAAATAAGGTATAAAGCTTTGCGCAGTGGCAGTATCGTAGCCAATGAGGTTTATCCGAGGCGCGATTATTGCTAATTGAAAATAAGGTATAGAAGTTTGAGTGAGGTAGGGCCAGAAAGTATTTGAGGCCACATTAGAAAGGACTTGGATTCCACACCATGGGGTTTGTTCTCTGCTCAGTGGACAATAGAGACCCGTTGACATTTTGTGAACCAGGAAGTACCATGGTTCTACTTGATTTAAATAATAGCCTCATAGGGGCACCTGGGTGGCTCAGTTGGTTAAGTGACTGCCTTTGGCTCAGGTCATGACCCCGGAGTCCTGGGATCAAGTCCCACATCAGGCTCCCAGCTCTGTGGGGAGTCTGCTTTTCCCTCTGACCTTCTTCCCTCTCATGCTCTTTCTCACTTTCTTTCTTGAAAAGTATCGAAAGAGTAAAAGACTAGAGTGACAGAAACTAATTAAGATGCTGTTTAAATAATAAGAGACCAATAATGAGGGCCTGAAGCAGAGTGGTGGTAGTGGGATCTGTCAGGGCTATTATTGAGGCAGCATTTACAGGTCTTAAAACTGCTCAAATATGAACAACATGGGAAAGAAAGGGTGCTTGAATGGATGATGGTGCCAAACCAAGGTAGAGAGAGAGCAGGTAGAACTGGTTCGGTGGGAAGATAATGAATTGGCTTGGATTGAGTTTGAGGTTCCTGGCAAGCTATCCAAGTAGAAATACACAGGGACAATGTAGGTCAGCAGCTTGAGAGAAAGGTGAGGCCTAGCAATCCTAACTTGAGAGGCAACAGCACTGAGATGATTAGGGAGCTATGAGGATTGAGATGCTCACAAAGAAAACTACTTGCAGACAGAGGGGAGAGAACCTTGGAGGTAGCTTCTCTCCCTTTAGCCAAGCAAGAACCTTAGGGGAAGAAGGAATGGTGGTTGGCAAGGGTAAGGGAATGAGGAAGAGACATTGAAAACGGCAGATAAATGTTTGGGGAGGAAGACCCCAAGGATTACCTAGGCTGTAAGTGTAACCACCAAATGCATTAAGTTGTTTGAGGACAAGCAAGATTGGTAATTCCAAGCAGTAGTAGGATTGAGGGGAGCATTTTCTCTCTTGGAGTGGGAGAGATGGAAATATTTGTAGGCTGATGAGAAGGAACAGGGATAAGGTGAGATTGTGGGTAGAGGTTAGGCGAAGTGCTTGATGGATGAAGTCTACAAAGTTACTAAAAGGGTGGGATTGAGCTAGAGGGAACAACCTTAAAAGGAAGCAAGGATGTATTTTTCTTGGACATGGGGGAGAAGGATGAAAATGTGAGTGTGGACACATAGACATTTTGATGTGTGAAGGCAGGAAGCTGAAGGCTTTCTTATTGGCTGCCTCACTCTTCTCAAGAGAATAGAAAGTGAGGTCACCAGAGACTGGCATGGGCCAGGTGTTGGGTTTTGAGACTAAGGGAAAGGATTGAAGCAGCTGTTGGGGAATGAGATTGAGTCTACTAGAAATGGGCAAGCAGATTTCTGAAGATCACTGGGAGCCTGAGTCTAAATCGAAGAATTAGCAGAAGTAAGTGGCATGATCACCCATGTAGGGTCCCTGGAGGGCAAAGTGAAGAAAACAGTGAGATCTTCCAGATATATGTTCTGGTCAGTTATCTACATATTTAACATTATCAATGCAAGTGCAGAGCAGGTTCACACTTTACTTGGCATTGTAGTCCCAATACCCAGTACCATAACCACGTTCAATTTTAATGGTTTATTGTTCATGTTCATGTTCATATAAGGGTTTACTGAATGAATAAACAGATTATGCAGCAAGATTAAGATTTTCATTAACTGACTACCATCGAGCAGAAGAAGAGGATGGAAGTTGATAAACAGTGTTATTAAGGCTGAGTCAGTGCCCCATCAGCAGCTGCCCATCTCCACATGCCAGGGAGAAGATGCCAGAACCTTGGAACCCTCTTTCATGTAGAAGCTCAACATGCCTACCAGTGGTGTGAAAGAGATTCATAAAGCCTCCCCCACCCCCTCCTTTCCTTGGTCACCAGGCTTACCTTGCAGCCTCGATCTCTAATTCTGCTTCCTAAGATCTATGAGGTCTAATATCAAAGCCACAGTTGTGGCTTACTACAAAGATTTTATCCTCTTTTAACATTAATAAATTAGCATGATGGCTTATAAACCATTTGATTCATGAGAGGCATATTAATTTATGGGTGAGTTAATAGGACAAGTTCAAAAGTTGCAAAGCTGGGCATTAGTATCAGGATCAGAGGCAATTTTCTTGTAATTATACTCTTATATTGCCAAGATTGAAGTCAAGAAATTCAGAATTTAGTGCTCTCTTCAATTAGGAGTATCTAATATTTTAGCCAAGGACATGGGCTTTTCTTAAAAAAAAAAAAAAATCAGAGACCTCATGAGGAAGGTATAAGACAAAATGAATAATCATTTAGATATTACATGAACATTTGCAGCCTACAGACCTATACTCTCAGAATTTCATATATTGGGGCAGAACATTCCTTTAGGCCCAGATGACTGTGAACCTGCTGTGGCCCTACAGTGAATCTCATTGACCTCAAACAGCAGGGGTGTAAGTGACCGCTGCTGCTGGCATGCTTCTGGCCAATGATGGGGTGCTTCAGCCAGAGAAGTGGAGGCATCTGCATTCTTGAAAGACATGGATTTCTTCTGATGGCCAACTTTGGCTGGAATCTCTCCTTTGGCAGAACCTTCCTCACGTCACACAGAGGTCTAGGACACCTCCAGCCAGTCTTTCTTCTCTGTCTTTTTCACTCAGGGTCAAGTTTGCATGGGTGTTAATGCTGCTTCCAAACTTTCCCAGTTCCCTCCCCATTATCTCTCACATAATAAAATGTTTGCACCATTCATCACATCTTGTAGTTGGCTTCTTGGAGGACCTGGACTGATGCAGAACTTTGCATCAGGAGCCAGAGGCCAAGAGGGACTAATGGCTAGCATTACTCTAGCCACCAAAGGGGCTGATGGTATTGGATTTTGGTTTTTGTCCTTGGAAGCTGAGGGTCCCAATCTGAGTTCAAAAGCCAGAGGATCAGGGGGATGACAGTATTAAGTCCCAGTCTGAGTCAAAGGCCTGAGAACCAGGAGCACCAATGCTCAAGGACAGGAGAAAATGGAATGTCCTAGATCAACCAAAAGAAAAAATTCACTCTTCCTCTTCTTTTGTTCTATTCAGATTTTGAATGGACTGGGGGAATGTCACTTGTGTTGGTAAGGCAATGCAAGTGGACATTTACTTAGTCTAGTGATTCAAATGCTAATTTCTTGGGAAACATTCTCACAGACACACTCAGAAATGATGTATGAGCAGCTATCTGGGCATCCCCTAACCCAGTCAAATCAACATGAAATTAACCACTGCATGTAGGTTTCCTCTACACCATTTAACAGGTAAGGAGACAAAGGGACAGTGTTGGTGGATTAAGATTTGACGGGGGAACATATTTCTGTGACCAACCACTGAGCTAAGTGTGGTGGACATCTGTTGGGAGTGCTTGCCCAGGGCCCACTTCCTGTTCCTCTACTAGCAGCACCATTGCTTTGTTTTGTGTAAATAGCTTTCTACGCTGGATACAGTCTTGCTAGGAGTATCACTCAAGATGCTCTCCCTCTCTCACTCAAGTATTGGCAAGTAACTCAAAGAGGGGCTCTCTCCCAGGACCTGAATTAGAGCAGCACAAAACCAGAGAAAGCTGGAGAACATTCGTTCAGAGGCCAGGACTCTGGAGCGCATTCCCTGGGCTCCTGAACCAGACCTCTAGGAGCCAGGAACTGTGGCTCTCTTTCAAGTCTGTGGCCATCCCTAAAGCATCCCGAGACTTTCCTTTGGTTAAATTTAGGCAGAGATGGTTCTCACTGGATGTATTATATTCCATTTTTCAAGAAAATCCTTTCAAGACAAAATCAGAAAAGACTAGGAAGGAAACACTGAAGTTTCTCCTCTCACAATTAGGATCACCTTTCTCTGTAAAGACACCATCATATTCAGGGTCTCAGAGAAATCTCTCACGATCCTCCTCCTTTTCCTCATGGATAAGAGGAGCCTGCCTAGAGTTCTATAATTATGGACTGATGGGGCCTGGCACATATATTTAGTTGTCTGACTCAATGATGGGATCTCTCAAATCACACCTGGGAGTATCCACCTTGGTCTCATGTTGTGATGGGGGCCCCACCAGTGGTAGCCTGAGGGGCCTCTTCTGGGTCTCCATTTCTGTATCTCTAATGTGAAGATTGGATTGTCTGCCCTATAAGGCTCCTTTCTCACTCTTAAGTTTTCTCTCTTTCTATGTGACATTATGGGTAGAAAAAGGAATGTAAAAAAAAAACATTTCCTCTGTCAGGCCCTATTCTATGTACTATGTATGTATTAACTCACCTAATTGTTGCATAGCCTGCCTCTGTGATAGAGGCTCTGTGAGGGCGTGGGCTTTGTTTTGTTCACTGTTGTAGCCTCTCTGTGCTTGGCATGAAGTAGATGATCAATGAATGTTACAACAGATGAATAAACAAGTTGAAAAATAAGAAAAAAAAAATCAATGGATGAATGAGTAGAAAGGGAAAGAGACCAGTCGTTTTTTTGTTTTGTTTTCCCCAAATCTAGTTCTGTGGTCTTTTGGCTTTCTTGAAGCTCAGTTTGGGTTTTCATTATTTCTCCAGTAGACAATTTTTCCTGAAATAGTTCTTTATTTAGCTGCTGTGAAGATATGATTTCTGCATCTGCTTCATTTCTCTTTTTCCTCTCTCAAGCAGAACCAATAACTGAGCCCAGTGATGCAAGCATTTAGCTGAAGAATGGGCATCGTTTATTTTACCAGGATCTAGGTAAGAATTGGTCTTCTGGTTCTGAGATGGCAGGTTACAGCCCACATAACCTAGTTCCAAAGGGGAGTTTTCTATGACCAGATCACTGTGGAAAAACTTAAGCTTAGCATTTTTTAATCACTTATTTATTTTGAGAGAGAGAGAGAGAGTGTGTGTGTGTGTGTGTGCTCCGAGTGGGATGGAGGTATGGGGGAAGGGACAGAGGGATAGGGAAAGGGAATCTTAAGCAGACTCCCCACTCAGATTGAGTTGAATGCAGGGCTTGATCCCATGACCTTGAGATCACGACCCGAGCTGAAATCAAGAGTCCAATGTTGAACTGATTGAGCCACCCATGCGCCCCTTAAGCTCAGTTTATGATTCAGTCACCCAGAAGTGGACAGCTGCAACGTTGTGTCTTCACCCAGGAGGCCATCTAAAGGTGACATGGAAGACAAATCCTGGGCAGGACTGCCCAGATGAAGAGACAACCAAAGAGATGGTCTATATCGCTAATGGTTTGGCTAGATAGCCAGGGACCTGGCAAACAAAAGACTGTGGAAGAGGAGGCCTGAGAAGGGGGAATGTGCATTGACAGCTTGGAATGCGCCAAAGCTGGGAAAACATTTAACACCCCATGTGAATGTGCACCAGGGAGCAGAGGAGGACCCTCACAATCAGAAGAACAACACACCCTGTTCTGTGGATGTCACTTAGCCTCTTTTTCCTGCCAGCCCTGCCTTCACCCCATGCAGGTGAGGATGTGGACAATGTGTGGACTCGACAACCTATGCTTGCTTTCACAAGAATGGTCTTGCTACTGTGGCCACTACACGTTGGCTCTGCCACCAACAGATGTCAGTGCTTGGCCTCCAATATGGCACCATTTCCAAAGGGATCCACCTGGTGGCAGGTTCACTGCAGGGACTGGCATTTGACCATGGGGGTTCTTCATGCCCTTGAACCAACAGGCAGGTTGTCTGGGTGACTGATCCTATTTACCAAGAGGAAAGTCTCCTGATACACAAAGGGAATATGATGTGTGGGAAACCTCTTAGTAAAATGTAAAAGAAGGCTACAGCAACCAGTAAAGAGAGGACTGCTAAAGAACCAGTCCTTTCAGCAAAGAAGGTTGGGGTCAATCCTCTGGGGGAAGAAACTTACCTGAGCTGCTACCAGAGATGAAAACGAACATGGAATGGATAGTGGGAGAAGAAAGTGGGGCTTATCAACCATGGCCTTGTGACCAGTTATATAATAAGGACTTTAATGGCTGGTATATTTTCTTTCTTGTTGTTTATATTTTCATCTGTAAAAATTTCCCTCCTCCTTTTCTCTGTCCTTTTATATGAGGAGTGAGGGTGATGATTAACTTTCTAATTTGGTTCTTGGATTATAGAACATGTGAACAGGAATTAATATCACCCAGGGTGAGATACAATGGAGGAAGGGCCTTTAAATCTCCCCTTTTCAGGGAGAGAGAGAGAATCTTTATTTGTATAATGTGTACTTGGGTCTTTTGAGGTGGAAGCATGAGGTTTCTTGGTGATGGTGAATGGACATTTAAACAATAATTGAAGAGGTAG
Source organism: Mustela lutreola (assembly GCF_030435805.1). Lineage (NCBI taxonomy): Eukaryota > Metazoa > Chordata > Mammalia > Carnivora > Mustelidae > Mustela > Mustela lutreola. The sequence goes on along the minus strand of NC_081298.1, from coordinate 63,816,583 downwards.
ACTGTGCTAACTATTGGCCAATTGTCTCTTATAACTGAAATGCCCCCTTTCTAGTTGGTTCTGTAATGTGAAAGCTGGGAGTCTGCAAACCCTCTTGGAGTGTGGAATCTTGGAAGACCCCAGCAGTCTTGCTGGCTAACTTCCTGTCACCTTCTGCCAAAAGGAAGTGGCAATGGCAGATTCAAAGGTGTAAGAAGGGGAGAAACTGTTCCTTCAGTAGGTGAAATCCCATGAGTATTCAAGAGTGTCTATGTTCAAATTAACTGGAGAATAAAAAATCATTTTATCAGCTTTTCCAAATATTTGGGCCTTGTATATGAAGTTGCTAAGTGGCTAAAAAATTATAAGACCAAATTACATTGTACTAAAAATTACAAACATCAGCATGGGGTCATTATGGCTAATTGTCACAAATACCTATCAAATTCACCCTGGCCATTGTGACTGTTCTCTCTTGAAAAGCCTGTGAAACATTATCCACCCAGTAGGTCACTGGGCATGACTGATTTATTAAAATGTGTAAAGACAGCATACATTTTTTCTCAGCAGTAACATTAGGAGCCTCTTTGATCTCTGTTCACTTTTTAGCTGATGGGATTTGGACATCTTTGCTGGCATCAGAAAGGACAGAGTTGTCACTGTTTGACAGCTATTTGATACTTGACCTCTTTTAAGCTGAGATGATTAGAGTCTTTGTAGAAATTATATATTAACACTTGGTGAATAATTCTGTGTCTTAAAGGTCTGTGCAAATACATATAAAACATATTTTTTTGGTTGCACAATATTGTGAATGTACTAAATGTCACCAAACTGTACATTTGTAAAAAAATATTTTATTTCTTTATTTGACAGAGAGAGATCACAAGTAGACAGAGAGGCAGGTAGAGAGAGGGGAAAGTAGGTTCCCCACCAAGCAGAGAGCCCGACGTGGGGCTCGATCTCAGGACCCTGAGATCATGACCTGAATTGAAGGCAGAGGCTTAACCCACTGAGCCATCCAGGCACCTCACCAAATTGTACATTTTAAAATGGCTAATTCTAGGGCCCCTGAATGGCTCAGTCAGTTAAGCGTCCGACTCTTGATTTTGGCTCAGGCTATAATCTCAGGGTTGTGGGATTGAGCTCTATGTTGGGCTGGGTGTGGAGCCTGCTTAAGATTTTCTCTCTCCCCCATCCCTCATGCCCCAACCTCCTAAAAAAAAAAAAAAAAAAAAAAAAAAAAAAAAAAAAAAAAAAAGCTGATTCTATATTATGTGAATTTTGCTTAAATAAAACACTTTTCTTAATGTATCTTTTTCATGCTGAAAAACTTATTTGCCTATCATTTCACCTAGATTCAAGGACATTTTAAAAGTTTCTCATTGAAAAAAAAAATGCTTCTCATTGTCTACTTCAGCTTATCCTTAATCTGAGAGCTATTTCACAGGTCTCAGATCTTGGATCATTTTTGTTTTTGGGGGAACTCATGATTTTCCATCACTTAATAGATGGAAAAAGATATGGAGGACTTGTTGCACTGGCTATTGAACCCTGTGATTTCAAAAGGCTCAAAATAATCAATTGTGAAAAATACACAGAAATCCCAGGATACTTTCTTAGGCATGCTCAGAAAAATCACCAATTTTAAATTTCTATGAGTTTGCAGGAAATCATTAAAAAGGAATTTTGGGGGGAGGAATTAAATTGTGGGAATGTAAGATGATTATAGTGAAATATTATGACATGAATGCAAATACTTCTGAAGCTTGGTATTTACTAATTTTATTTTTCACAGTTTCTGTCTCTATACATAGTAGCTTGGCTTTTTTTTTCCCCCAAAATAAAGCTATCTAGAGGCTCTGCAGGAAAATCAAGTCAAGTGGAACTGTCATGGGTCTGCTTTATATATTGCTGAGGATTTTTCTAATATCAAATTATGAGGACCATCATTTGTCTGGGAATTTTAACCTTACATGTGCGGGCAGATAGATCCTTTCTTTGTTTATTATATTTTATCTTTATTCTAGATTCCAAATTTCAAAATCTACTGGACTCCAATTTTTTACAAAAATCCTATATTCTTAATAGTTATGCCCATTTATATTAAGAAAACCTTTTATTGTATATGCGTAGGGGCTACATCAGACTCTTTCATTTCTCCCAATTTTTATGACTTGGGTCTCTGGCATAATGAATAAAAAGTGATTAGCATTATTATTACTTTTTTAAGTAAGGAGAAGCCCTAATTTAACCTCATTAAACAGAGCAAGATCCAATTCATTCATGTAAACTGAGTTTTGTATTCAATTGGGTCTTATCCTTCACGTGTTATTCCTTTTTTATAGGAGCTAATTTTCTTTTTTAAGATTTCATTTATTTATTTGACAGAGAGAGAGACAGCAAGAGAGGGAACATAAGCAGGGGGAGTGGGAGAGGGAGAAGCAGGCTTCCCTCTGAGCAGGGAGCCCGATGTGGGGCTCGATGATAGAACCCTGGGATCATGACCTGAGCCGAAGGCAGCTGCCTAATGACTGATCCACCCAGGTGCCCCTATAGGAGCTAATTTGTCAAAAATATATACTGTGTAAGTTTCCTATGGCTGCTGTAACAAATTATCCCAAACTTAGTGGCTTAAAACAATACTAATTGGGGTGCCTTCAGCTCAGGTCATGATCCCAGGGTCCTGGGATGGAGCACCATATCGGGCTCCTTGCTCAGCAGGGAGTCTGCTTCTATCTCTCTTTCTCCCAACTGTTCCCCCTGCTTGTGCTCTCTCACTCTCTCTGTCAAATAAATAAAATCTTAAAAACAAAACCATACATTTATTGTCCTAAAGTTTTGGAGGTTAGAAGTCTAAAATGGGGGCGCCTGGGTGGCTCAGTGGGTTAAGCCGCTGCCTTCGGCTCAGGTCATGATCTCAGGGTCCTGGGATCGAGTCCCGCATTGGGCTCTCTGCTCAGCAGGGAGCCTGCTTCCTCCTCTCTCTCTGCCTGCCTCTCTGCCTACTTGTGATCTCTCTCTGTCAAATAAATAAATAAAATCTTTAAAAAAAAAAAAAAAAAAGAAGTCTAAAATGGTTCTCAATGAACTTAAATCAAGGTGTCAGCATAGCTACATTCCTTCGGGGAGGCTCTAGGGGAGAATTAATTTTCCTTGCCTTTTCCAGCTTCTAGAAGCTGCCTGTATTTCTTGGCTCATGGACCCGTCTCCAAAGCCCGCAGTAGCCAACCGAGTCTTTCTCACATTACATCAATTCGACTCAGACTCTCTTGCCTCCCTCATTTACTTAAAAGACTTGTGATTACATTAGCTGTACCCAGATATTCCAGAATAATCTCCTCATCTCAAGATCTTTAACTTAATCACAAAGACAAAGTCCCTTTTGCCAACCCATTCACAGATTCTGGGGATTAGATACAGAAACCATTGGCAGGCCATTAGTCTGCCTACCACATGTACCATAAAATAAAGCATAAACACACAATGCTACAGAAAGATACTGGCAAAAGATTCCAATTATATCAATTTTTAAAGAACATAAAACAGTACGATATACTGTGTGGGGGAACACATGGTTCATGAAAATAAATGTGGGATGATATGCCGGCCATCTGTTGCATAGCAGTGACCCTGGGGAAAGGAAGAAAGGAGAGGAAAGGGTTAAGGGCATCAATTTATTTCTTTAGGAAATCTGAAGCAAAATGTTAACATCTTGTAAACCTAGGGGGCTGTTAACATGAATGGAAGTCTGTTACATTCTCTTACAAGTAGTATTACTTCATACTTGTTAACTAAGAAACATTAAGTTAGTATCCAGCAGCATCTCAGTGTTGAATAACCTGAACTCACTTCAATGTGAGTTTGCTGTCATAAAGAAACCAGTTTTCCATAAGTTGTTTTTTTTTTTTTTAAGTTTTCCAAAGCATATTGCAAAGTGAGTAAAAGTTTGTTTTGCTTCTATGACATTCGTTGTATGGTCTGCTTCTCCACACAATATTCTACCAGGTTGCTGGTTAGAACTCACGTGGGTTAGCATTTAGCAGTCAAATTGCTATTTTAATTCAAAGTGTTGATCTTTTCTGATTCAAGCACATAACTATCTAGTTACTTGTGGGATTTGAGTATTAATTTGATGACTGACCAGAATGGCAAGAAGAAATGAGAAAAGACCTATTCACTGAATGTGCTCACTGGGTACTGGAGAAATTACCCCAGAGATGTCCGTTCTGAGATACTGCCTAATAAAACTATTAGATTTCAAAAAGTAGATAAAGTCTTAAAGGCCTCCAGGCAAAAATATCAAATAAGTTGCAAAAGAAAGAAGAATTAGTCTGGCAGCAAACTTTTCAGTCTATATACCAAGAAAGCAACAATGGACAGCATTTAAAAAAACAAAACAAAACACCAAAAAAACCTCTAAGAAAACCCAAGGGTTTTATCCAACCAAGTTGTTCTTCAAATATCAAGGCTAAAGAAAAATAGTTTTAGACATAACAACATAGGGAAATCTGCATCCAACAATCCTCCTTGAGATTTACTACAGGATGAGTATTATTTAACCAAATGATGACTGCAAAAACTTCAGGAAACATGATGGTGAGTATTTTGAAGCATATAAAGGTGCCTCTAAGATTAAATCAAAAATTGGGGGCGCCTGGGTGGCTCAGTGGGTTAAGCCGCTGCCTTCGGCTCAGGTCATGATCTCAGGATCCTGGGATCGAGTCCCGCATCGGGCTCTCTGCTCAGCAGGGAGCCTGCTTCCCTGTCTCTCTCTCTCTGCCTGCCTCTCCGTCTACTTGTGATTTCTCTCTGTCAAATAAATAAATAAAATCTAAAAAAAAAAAAAAAAATTGGGACAAAGGTAGAAGACCAGTGTACAGAAGTTATATATTGTAACAAAACTGAAATAGAGAAACTAAATATCAGAGAAGGGAACAAGGAAGTAGAAAATAGAATGAGTTTACTAGTTATTGTAGATAATAGGTGGGCTTTAAAGGATACTGATTAAAAAAATGAACTAGATGATAAAAATTAAATAAGAAAATAAAGGAGAGACCTAAACATGAGACTGAAGCCAGAAAGTTCCTAAAAGAAAATATAGGCAGTAATCTCTTGGACATCAACCATAGCAAATTTTTCTGGATAGTTCTCTTCAGGCAATGGTAACAAAAGCAAGAATAAACTACTGGGACTACACCAAAATAAAAGGATTTTGCACAGCAATGGAAACTGTGGACAAAACAAAAAGACAGCTATTGAATGGGACAAAATATCTGTAAATGATGCAACCAGTAAGAGGTTAATATCCAAAATATATCAAGAATATTTACGACTCAAAAAACACCAAATAATCCAATTAAGAAATGGGAAGAGGACTGGAATTGACATTTTTCCAAAGAAGACATCCTGAGGGCCGACAGACACATGAAAGGATGCTCAGCATCACTCATCATCAGGGAAATGCAAATCAACACCATAATGAGGTACCACCTCCCACCTGTCAGGACGGCTAGTATCGAAGGACAAGAAATAGCAAGTGTTGACGACACTGTGGAGGAAAAGGAACCCCATGCACTATGGGTGGGAATGCAAACTGGTACATGAGCCACTGTGGAAAACAGTATGGAAGTACATTAAAACATTAGGAATAGGAATAGGAAACAACAGGAATACCACACAATCCAGGAATTCCACTGTTGGGTATTTACTTGAAGAAAATGAAAACATGAATCCAAAAAGGTACATGCAGGCCTATGCCCATTGCAGGATTACTTATACAACAGCCAAGTTATAGAAGCAACACAAGTGTCCATCGAGAGATAAATGAATAAAAAAAGATGTGATATGTGGTACACACATAGGAATATTACTTAGCCATAAAAAAGAGTGAGATTTTGCCATTTGTAACAACATGGATGGACCTGGAGGGCATCATGCTAAGTCAGTCAGTTGGAGAAAGACAAATACCATGTGATTTCACTTATATGTGGAATCTAAAAAAACAAAAAAACCACCCCAAATAATAAAAGACTCTTAAATACAGAGAACAAACTGGTGGTTACCAGAGAGAAGCTGGGTGGGGGGTGCGGAGAGTGAGATAGATGAAAGGGATTGAGGTGTACAAAATTCCGGTTATAAAATAAAAACCAAAAAGGGGGAAAAAGAAGAAAAGAAAACAGGAGAGCAAGGGCATTAAAAACTTACAAAGGACTCTGCCTCTAGCAAGATAGAGTAACAGGGACTGGATTCACTCTCCCCTCCTAACATGACTAAAAAAAAAAGACAAAAGCTGTGACACAATGGTTTTCAGTTCTCTCGTACGGAAGAACAAGGATTCCTGAGAGAGGAAACATACAAGGAGAGGAGAGCGAGTGCCGACCTTGCTGTTTGGAGACTATCTCCAGGTTGTGGGGGAGCGAAGTAGAGCCCAGCAGTTTCCCTGAGTTGAGGAAATGGGATCAGAAGTTCTGGAAGGCCCAAATGGCTATCGTGTGCAGGGTAAGGTGTCAGGAGACAGCTGTGTGTGTACACACACACACACACACACACACGCACACACACATGCACACAGCGCCAGAGATTGGCAGAGGGTCTTTTTCTAGTCTCCTCAGTGCATGTTTACTAGGAAAGTACTCAAGGCTGTAGAAAGAACGAGCCTTTCAGATTAAAGGGAACAATCCTGAGAGGTCACAAGGGGCTAGGAATTGTTCTAGGGCTCACCAGCCCGAGGGGGAAGCCTCACAACTCATGGTGAGCCAGTAGAGTACTCAGAAAGTCACCGCCTCAGTAATGGAGTCGTAATAGTCACAGATGGAATGGCTGTTCTGATCCCACCTAACCAACCCAAAAAGCAAAATGGAAAGGATCAAACTGTTTTTAAATAGCTTAACTTCATCCCAGAACAAAGCTTAATGATATTTCTAGGAATACAAAAACATCTAGTACTCAAAACAAGATACAATATTCAGTCAAAAAAAAATTCTGGTGTTCTGGTATTCAGTCAAAAATTTCTGAGCACACAGGGGCATGTGGCTGGCTTAGGCGGTAGAGCACACGACTTTTGATCTTGGGTTGTGAGTTCAAGTCCAACATTGAACCTAAAGATTACTTAAAAATAAATCTTAAAAAAAAATTCTAAGCACGTGAAGGAGCAGAAAAATACAACCCACAGTGAGGAGAAAAGCAAATCTACAGAAACAGACCTAGAAGTGATAAGATGATTAGGTCAGTAGGCAAAGCAAACAGTTAATATAACTGTTAATTATGCTCAACAAGGAAGAGCTTGAATGTGTTTAAATAGAGACAAGAAATATGTAAAAAAGACACAAATGAAAGCTCTAGAGATGAGAAAGCTCTAGGAATTAGTAGCCAATTAGACACTGCAGAAGAAACAAGGCCTAAGTACAGAGGTAACCACCAGAAGAAAATATGAACTTTCCTAAATACCAAGAATCTTTTAATAAATAGTAGTAAAGAATGCACACTTTTTTTTTTCTTAAGAGAGTGTACGTGTGTGGGGGTGGAGAGAGGGAGGGGCAGAAAGAGAGAGAGAATCTGAAGCAGGCTCTGGGCTTGATCTCATGACTCTGAAATCATGACCTGAGCGAAACCAAGAGTTGGACACTTACCTGAGCCACCCAGGCACCCCAAGAATGCACATCTTTTAGAAAGGGAAGTACAGTAAATAAAATAGATATCACTATAAAATTGGCCAGAGACCAAACATACCAGTTACATCAATAAATGTGAACAGGTATAACTCATCTACTAAAAGAGTAAGATTTTCACTTTGAGGCATAAAACTAGACCCAACAATATGCTGCAAGCAAGACACATACCCCAAACAAAATGATGCAGAAGGACTATGCATAAAGGTATGGGTGGAGGTATATTAGACTAACAGAAAAATAAAAGGAGACAAAACATAGAAATTATCACAAAAGAGCTTTATGCTTACCCGTATACATTCTGTAGTATTTATTAACAGAATTTTAACTTTTCAAATTGACCAATGGACACTGAAAATGGCTCTATATTTGTACCTGGTTTCACTGCCTTTTTTATGTGGGACCGACTATAATTACAGCTGCCACTCAAAGAAAGACTGACATGCCAGGCACAGCACCCAGAGGTACTTACACTTCTCATTTAATCTTCAGAACAATTCTTATGGTATTTATGTATTATTACTCCCAGTTTACTATGGAGAAAATAGAAGGTCAGAGAGGTCAAGTATTTTGTCCAAGGTCATGCAGTAGTAAGTGGTGTAGCCAGTACTCAGCCTCAGGTCTGTCTGAGTCCCTTGCCCTGGACCCAGCTGGTACTCTATCTGCCTCATCTTTTGTGAAGTCCTGATGAGATGTTTCAAATATGGACAGATTGCCAGACTGCATGTTAAATACGATGTCACCTATAAAAATATGCCACGTAGAATAAATACGTATTATAATCTGCATCAGGGTGGGTTGGAGCTCCACATTGGGCATTTTGGTGGAGCTCTAACCCATAACCCAGTGATCAGAAGCTACACGCTCCACCAACTGAGCCATTCAGGCACTCCATACCTTTTCTATTTTTAATACAAATAGGAGGACAGGAAAAAAAATAAATAAAGGAGGACAGTGCTGATTTACTTTAAATGGCCATTGCAACATGGGTTATTGTATAAAGCAAAAGTTTACTTCAGGATCCTAATTAATTATACTAATATATAGATATACATATATATATGATCTCCCATGTAGTTTTTCTTTGGGCACAATCATATGAACAGAATCATTAATTAATTGTCATTTTGCTTTCCTAAAATATTTTGATATTATCATAAACATGCTCTTATTTTTCAGATTTTATTTTCATGTAATCTCCACACCCAACATGCGTTGCAGCTCAAACTCACAACCCCAAGATCACAAGTCCTGTGCTCCACCGACTGAGCCAGCCAGGTGCCCCTGACTTGCTCAACTTTTGAACTGTGCCATTTCCATGGGTTATGGATCCTAACACAAACCATATTTGTATTCCCGACCTGAGAAATGTGAAAATGCAGGCTGTATACACAAATACAATGACAAAGGCTTTCATAAAGTTGCATTTATATGAATGTAATTTACATATATAGTATCTCCATTCAATTAGGAGCAGTAGCAACTTTATTTTTTTTTTAAAGATTTTATTTATTTATTTGACAGAGAGAGATCACAAGTAGGCAGAGAGGCAGGCAGAGAGAGAGAGAGAGAGAGAGGGAAGCAGGCTCCCTGCCGTGCAGAGAGCCCGATGCGGGACTCGATCCCAGGACCCTGAGATCATGACCTGAGCTGAAGGCAGCGGCTTAACCCACTGAGCCACCCAGGCGCCCTATCTGGATTTAAATTCTGTAAGAATTCTAGCAATGTGCATAATGAGAATTCCCGGCCTCAGAAACTGTGTGACATGATAAATGTTCATCATGTTCAGCTGCTGAGTGTGGGGGTAATTTGTTACACAGCAATAGATAACCAAAACATGATATAGTTGAACTCCACTAAATCAGTGATATGGAAGTTACTGGTTATCATGGTGAAAGACCCCTCCCCCAGAAAGCCCCCTCCCCTAGAAGATAGATAGGATAACTAACCGCTTGTTTGCTTTTCTGTGAACCGCTGGCTTTTAGGTGTAGATTAGGTTATTAATTGCGTGATTAATCGCTCTCTTGCCCTTCTGTAACTGCTTGGCTTATAGAAATAATGGAGACGCCATGATGGCGTTCCTCCCTTCCCCCTTCTTGTTCCCCTCTCCCGCCTCTCCCTTCGCGCGCGCAGGCCCTCATAACCAATCAGCTTGTTCCCCCTTCCCGCCGCTCTCTTCCCGCGTGCGGGTCCCCAGAGCCAATCAGCAAACTCCACTAAGGCCTTTTTCAAAAGTTCTGTCAACCAATCAGTTGCGCCCCACCCAAAACTTGTTTGTACCTGTCTATAAAAACCCGGCACCACCCCAGCTGGGTGTGCTCAGCTAGCAGGAGCTGCTGACCACCCGCAGGTGCCTGCGTAACAATAAAGAACCTCTTGCTGATTGCATCCAGTGGCAGTGTTGGATTCTTGGGTAAGGGGATCCGTGGGTCTTTCAATGGCAGGACATCTCAAAAGTAGTTCTAATTAAGCCAATACTTAATAAATTGTTGGAGACAGAATGTCTCATGGATTACAGAAAGGGGCCTTCCAATACAGCTTTGATAGTGATATTAAGCGTTTACTAATCACCATCTTCTAGGGAGCGAATCACTAAATGTGGATTATAAGAATAATTTGGCCGCATCCTCTGTTGGGGAATAAAGATGATCTTGTTTGCTTGTCTCTGAATTTAGATGAATAACCCCTTCAAACCCATTCTATTCTTTTGATCTATTTTAAGCCTGTCAAAGAACTCTGAATAAGAATTCAGCTTTCCTGATGGCTGGGAAGGGAGGGGGCGGTCATCAATATGAGGCAGAACATGTGGATCTGTGGATGCTGTCCTAGCCTGCTCGGCTCAGCCAAAGGCCATCTGGACAAACCCCAAGTCCGACAAAGTCAGGTTTATTGGTTCAAGGAAATAGAGCCTGCATACCAGCAGAGCCCTGGGGCATTTGACCAAAGAAAGAAAGAGATAAGGTTATTATGTAATTTGGGGGAAGGGAGTTTAGGTAAAATTTAAATGAAGTAATGTTTGGATAGCCTCAAGCAAAAGGGCTGTGTGTTAGAGGTCAGTTCTGGGTGTTAACTGCAAATCAGACTCACGGCTTTGCTTCTTGGAAATTAGCAAATGAAGATAGCTATAGAAATGTCTTGGCTAGAAAACCCTTATCTGGACACTGCATTTGGGTTGAAACTGTGCCTGTTTTTCTATGTTAAAGACATAGATCTTCCGGCAAAAGTGGGATCTTTCATTCTCACCGACTGGATTTTAAAGAGCCAAGTTTCCGACAGCCAGTGATTTTAGAGCACAGTTTCTCACCAAAAAACAGAAGTCACTCAAAATGGCGGTTTCTGACCTTGGGAGTAACACTGTTTTTAGTTAACTTTGCAGCTGGCTTTGTGTGTGCTCTGCCAGCCAGATTTCAGGGTAGGGCAGTTTTTCCTTTCTCAGTAGAGTGTCTGAAGAGGGAATTGTTTGAATCTTTATTTAAAAAAAAAAAAAATCGGGGCGCCTGTGTGGCTTAGTGGGTTAAAGCCTCTGCTTTCGGCTCAGGTCATGATCCCAGAGTCTTGGGATTGAGCCCCACATCGGGCTCTGCTCAGCAGGAATCCTGCTTCCCCCTCTTTCTCTCTCTGCCTGCCTCTCTGCTTACTTATGGTCTCTGTCAAATAAATAAATAAAATCTTTAAAAAAAAAATCACCAGCTACTTTGCTGAATGTACACCACAGATGAATACAATAAAAAATAATTGCTATGTTTCAGAACCAACCAACTCCCAACAGTCATACTGTTTCACTGTTCCCAAATACTTTTAGGTCAACTACATCATTCTTCCACAATTACCTATAAAAAAAGTGGTGTTCACGTCAGAAAGGTCCAGAGCATGATCTTAAAAGTAATTAAAACATTGTATGACTCAGGAAATGTAAGTTAATGCAGGAACAAATGTTTTTTTATTCCATGAGAGCCTAAGAGATCGATGCCAAGAATGTTTCTTCCTTGTTAGAAGGTGTTAATCGGTGTCCAATCAGAAAAACACTCAAGATTAAAAATTCCAGTAAACAGGGATTTAATGTAGGGGCTTGGCTACAAAGACATTGGAAGGGCTGGAAGAGCCCAGTAGTGGGGGCTGGGAAAGAGATGGGGACCTACTGCCTGGCTGGGGGACTGGGTCTGCATTAACATTCTTATATTACCAAATCAAGATAAAAATCTGAATCACAATTTAATACTGAAAAATCCCCAGAGTACCCTGAGTGGTGGTTCAGAGCATGGACGTAAGGTACCAGCGATTCCTAGCCCCGAGACTCCAGGCAGGTTTTCTCACTTGGCAATTAGAGGAGCACCTCCCTCCCAGGGTTGGGGCAGGGGCTAACGAGGGCACACCTGGTGAACAGCTCATAGCAGGCCTGGACCACACATCAGCAGTCCTTCAATTTGCTGGAAGCGGCACCTGCTTTTAAACCTGAGGCCATGCCAAGTACGGCCACTCATGCTGGTGGAGAATGGAAGGAAAATTACATGGAAAGAACCAGGATCTTCCTGAAACCCCTACAAGTGTTGAGAGCGGGGAGGGGCGGTTGGAGTAGGACAGTCTTGAGTCAGTCCTGTTTTTTTTAAAGATTTTCTTTATTTATTTGTCAGAGAGAAGGAGAGCACAAGCAGAAAGAGCAGTAGAGGCAGAGGGAGAAGCAGGCTCCCTGCTGAGCAAGGAACCCAATGTGGGGCTCCATCCCAGAACTCCCAGATCATGACCTGAGCTGAAGGCAGGTGCTTAACCAAACTGAGCCACCCAGGCATCCCTTCCTAGGTTTAGTACCTGTTGGGCTGCCTACCTAGACCTGCGTCCTGGGAGTGCAGGTCTGAAGAGCTTGCTGAGCTGCAGGTTTCCCACGTGGAAAACAGAAGCATTTTCTTCCTTGCAAGGCAGATGTAAAAACTAAATGAGGTTTGTTTTTTTTTTTAAGTATGTGAAAAACCTAGCTTATAGCAGTTCAACGACAGGAACTGTCACAATTAAATAATTTTTTAATAAACAATTAACATATAAATAATTACAAATAATTGAAATAATTAGACATTTAATTAAAAATCACTATCAAAATGCCATATTGTATCTGTCCTGTCATCATGTGCCGGAAAACACTTATCTGCGTATGTTCTCAAAGGGAGAGCGTGGTGTGCATTCATGTCCACCACGGATACTTCATTAAAGGTGGCTCGGGGCCGCACTTCCTCTCTGGCCTGGATCCTGCCTTTTGGATTCCGGATTCTTTGTCCCTGGCTTCCTGGTTCTGAAAAGGGTGAAGTTCCCGGGTATCGCCAGCAGGTGGCGCAGCGATCCTTTGCCAGGCTCTCCTGAAAAATCCGCCAGGTTGGGAAGCCTGGGAAGTCAGAAGCTCTGTCAGGGTCAGCAGTTTATCTGGAAGTGTCCAGGAGGACGCACGATCTCAGTGAGGGGCATGAAGGCTAGGGATGAGAGTCACAGCAGGAGAAGGAGTTAAAAAAAAAAAAAATGTCCGTGAAAGGTACCCATGGGACTTGGGGAGGCGCTCTGGCCCAAAGCCCACATTCTTGCCAAAACGTTAGCCAAGTGCTTACCTTGAGAGCCATGAACAGCGCGCATTGGGAAATCAGCCCCCTCAAGCAGCTCACAGTCTTACCGAGGAGTCTGACACACGGACAAACGGCTAATATGAAATGTGAAAATAACGGGACATCATGCCATCATCTATCTTTAACCCCTGTGCTCCGCCAGGCGCTTGGTGATACTCTTCCTTCTCTGCACACGAAGAAGCCGGGATTCAAGGGATTCACTCATTTCTCAAATTCACAAAGCTGAGAAACAACAGATTCAAGCCGTGCCGCTCTATTTGAAATCACTGCTCCTTCAGGAGAGCAAGACAAACAGCCCCGCTCCTTCAAAGAGCACCACTTGAGATTAGTCTCAGCAAGCGTGGTCAGGAACACGGCGGCGGGGGGTGGGGTGGAGGGGCCGCCTGGGTGGCTCAGTGGGTTAAGCCGCTGCCTTCAGCTCAGGTCATGATCTCAGGGTCCTGGGATGGAGCCCCGAACTGGGCTCTCTGCTCAGCAGGGAGCTTGCTTCCTGCGCCCACCCCGCCCTCCCCCGCCTGCCTCTCTGCCTACTCGTGATTTCTCTCTCTGTCAAATAAATAAAATCTTTAAAAAAAAAAAAAAAAAAACCAAAAACACAGGGACGCCTGGGTGGCTCAGTTGGTTGGGCAGCTGCCTTCGGCTCAGGTCATGATCCCAGGGTCCTGGGATCGAGTCCCACATCGGGCTCCTTGCTCAGCAGGGAGCCTGCTTCTCCCTCTGCCTCTGCCTGCCTCTTTGTCTGCCTGTGCTCGCTTGCTCTCTCTCCCTCTGTCTCTTACAAATAAATAAATAAAATCTTAAAAAAAAAACCACACACAAACAAACATGGCGAGCACGCGCTACTAGGCTCAGGTGCCCCTCTTTTTTCCCTCCTCCCTGCTGGCACCTCCCACCTCCTGCTCACTGTCCACTCACTGACCAAGGCATCTGGCTCACCTTCACCACCATCTTTTGGTCACTCCAGCGGCCTCCCACAGCCACAGCTTGGCCGTGGTGATAACTGGCAGTTCGGCTCTAGGGAGCATTAGTTCCCACGTCTCCCTGTTACAGCGACCTGGCCTTGCAGCTGGTCGGCTCAAGAGCCCCCTTGCAGCTGTGGAAAACTGGTAAAAGGAAACCTCACCGAACATGACGTGAGGAGGCCAGCAGGGGGAGCTCTCACGCACTGCCGTCGGTTGTCAATTGCAGACCCAACGGGAAGAATTAATTAACCGGTAGGGGAGAGGCCCTTCAGTTAGCTACCACTCCACTCTCCAGGCAGGAGGGAGAAAGGGTTCTCTCCTCCCCGCTCCCACAGCCCAGCCAATGGGAGACTGTCACAACTCAGCCAATGAAAAGCCGCTGCACGTTGAACTCCCCGTTTACACCAATGAACATTGTGTTTGTAACAGCTCACCCACCTCCCCTGTTTCCTCTATGAAAGACCCTCCTCTCCTTTGTTTTGTAGAATTGCGTGGGCCTCCTTGGCCCAAGTTGCCATTCTCTACCATTCCTGAATAAACCCATTTTTGACGGGAAGATAGCTGACAGTTCTATTTTTAAGGTTAGCACAGCTGTTCTTTGCAGTCCTGGGTCCCCTGACAGCTGGTCCAGCTTCTCCCTGAGGTCATCTCTCCTTGACTTCACTTCCTTCTTTCCCCAGCTTAGTTCCCATTATGTGGCGTATCTGGCGCTGTGGCTTTCCTGTGTTCTACTTGGTTGCAGATATGAACAACCAGTGTATCCAGGGCAGGGGTGGGGGGGCGGGGGGCGGGGGAGGTGTGCCAGGTGGTTCCAACAGAAAGCAGTAGGGATGTTGGGGATACTGGCCAAAGTGCTGGAGAATCTACAGACATTTCCAGAAGACCTGGCTTAAAAACCTGGTTGTTTACAGTTTTCCAAACGGAAGCGTCCTGAGGGCAGAGCCTGTTCTCCATGGAATCTTACCCTGTGGTGGGTCACTCCTTGAGCAGGCTAATTCAGATGATGAATCAAGAACGTTGGGGCTCTGGCAGCAGGATAGAAGGAGAGAAGGTGCGGCTGCAGAAGGTGTCCGAAGGCACTGTGTCAGAGATGAGTCACTTCTGGAGATGATCTGCTCAGGACCCGAGGCCCTGAGGTCCAGTCAGGGGGGTGGGTGACTGATCCATCTCCGTTTGCCCAGACCTTCCTGACTCTACCACTGAAAGCCCCATGTTCTGGAGAACCTTCAGTCCTGGGTAAATGGGCCGAGTGTTCTCTAAGTGGTGGACGGGAATATCTCTGAGAAGCCAGGATATCAGTTGGTCTATGAAAGTTGCAGGATTAATCACTCTTGCGGACCTGTGTCTTTTTTTGTTTTTTTTTTTTTTGTGCCACCCTTGATGTGGAACTCCTTGGGTATGTTTTCTCAGCAGTGAAAGGGAGCTTCTTCATAACCCTGAGCTCTAGGCATAACAGGTACACTAAAAATGGCAAATACTTCCAAGAGCGGGAACGCCAAAGTGTGGCTACATCAGTGTTTTCAAATCTGCAAGTTAAGTGCATCGTACTCAGAACCTTAAAGAATCCTATTGACAAAGCTCCCCTGCTAATTATTTTCTATTTAGCGGAAATTTAAATGCTGATGTATTATAATAATGTCTACTTTCTTAGGAATAGAATAATGTCAATTTGCAATATTACATGAAGGGACTATGTATAAATATCATAATTTTATTTAATTGAGCATGAGAATCATATCAAGAATGAAACAGTCTTTGGTTAAATAGACATGTCTAGTGTTGAAAATAGATTTCACACTCCACATGCATTACATAGCATAGACAAACCATAGCTTCATTATAATTCAAATTGTCTAATAACAGACTTGCCGTTACAGCAATCAAATGTGCATCAATAAATTATTCTAGACATGTTTTATTTTCAGAGCAGTATTTGATGGTTAACTCATTAAAAGTGAAATACAGACTTTCTGAAAAAGTTGCAGAAATACAGTTCAACCAAAAAATAACTCTTTCCTAATGTGTCAATATATACAAGGTATATTGAAACAACATCAGAATTGTATGTTCTCTGTCAACATGACGGATATGTACAATTACTGTAAATAAAAACAAGGGGGTTAGGATATAGTTATTGATAGAAACAAAAGAATTCTTTCCCAGAATATTTAGGAATATCCCAGGAAGATTGCTGAGAGTACAGTTCTTTGCTATAAACCTCAGGGGAGAATCAGTATGTACAGACTCGGGTATCTATAGCTTACTCAACATGCTTATGTCAGAAACTTGAAGATATCCTTCCTTTTCAAGTGTCCCACATAAAATCTATATAGAGATAAGTTGAATTCTTATTAATTCATATTCAATCTGAAGTTGAATACATTTAAGGAAACTTAAATCTTCTCCCTCTTTCACAGATACGTATGATTAAAGGTTAACCAAAGACAACCAATGTCTGTTCTGCTAGATTTTGGCATAGTTCAGTTCTTTGTTTTCATTAGGGACTAACAAGAGATAGCATAAATGCCTTAACCTAAGCTAAGCCTTTTATTTTGTTTGTATTAAACTTTTTACTCCAAGATAATTATGGATTCTGAGATAATTGCATAAATTGTAGATTCCCATGCAGTTTTAAGAAACAATACAAAGACATCCTGTCTGCCTTTTACCCAGCTTCCCCCAAGGGTAATATCTTGCAAAACCATACCATATCCCAGCCAGGATTTTGACATTGACACAGTCAAGACACAGAATGTTTCCGTCATAAGGATCCCTTGTGTCACTCCCTCCTCTCTAGCAACCTCTAATCTGTTCTCCATTTCTAGTCTTTTGCATTTCAAGATGTTGTATAAATGGAACTGTACGGCACGTAATACTGTGGGATTGACTTTTCACTCAGCATCGTTCTCTGGAGAGTCATCCAAGTTGTTGCTCATATGGAAAATTATTTTTATTGCTGAGTAGTATTCCACGGCATGGATGTATCACATGTTTAACCAGCCACCCATTAAAGGACATCTGGTTGTTTACAGTTTTTTGAATTTTATGAATAAAGCTGCTATGAACATTCATGCAAGTGTTTGTGTGAACATAAGTTTCCATCTCTCTGGGATAAATGCCCAACAGTGCAATTGCTGAGTGGTATGGCAGCTGCATGTTTAGTTTTACAGGAAACTGCCAAGTGCTTCTGCAGAGTGGCTGTTCCATTTTACATTCCCACCAGCTCTGTATGGCTGAAGCCGTTTCTCTGCACCCTTGCTGATCTCTGGTGTTGTTACTTGATCTTAGCAATTGTGTTGAGTGCACAGTGGTCTCTCTCTCACTGTGGTTCCAGTTTTCAGTTCCCTAAGGATCAAGGATGTTGAGTGTCTTTTCATGGACTTATTTGTCATTTGCATATCCTCTTCAATGGAGTGTTTGTATACGTTCTCCATTTTTTATTTGGATTAAAAAAATTGATGAATTTTGTGAGTTCTCCACATATTCTAGGTATTAGTCATTTGTCAGATATGTGCTTGCAAATAATATTTTCTCTCAGGCTGTAGCCTGTTTTTTCATTCCCTTACTATGGTCTTTTTCAGAGCAAAAGTTTATAATTTTGATGAATTTATCAAACTTTTCTTTATGGATTGCGCTTTTTGGCATCAAATCAAAGTATTCTTGAGGCTTAGCCCTAGGTCCCTACAATTTTCCATTTTTTTTAAAGATTTTATTTATTTATTTGACAGAGATCACAAGTAGGCAGAGAAGCAGGCAGAGAGGGAGAGGAGGAAGCAGGCTCCCTGCTGAGCAAAGAGCCTGATGTGGGGCTCGATCCCAGGACCTTGAGATCATGACCTGAGCCGAAGGCAGAGGCTTTAACCCACTGGCCACCCAGGCGCCCCCAATTTTCTATTTTTTTTTAAAAAGTTTTTTAGTTTTACATTTTTTATATTCAGAATTGTGACCCATTTTGAGTTCATTTTCATATAAAGTACGAGGTTTAGGCTGAGGTTTTATTTGCCTCTGGATATCCCATTGCTCTAACATTTATTGAAAAGACTATGCTCCCTCCAGTGAATTACTTTTGTACCTTTATAGAAAACCCAACTGAGTATATTTGTGGTTCTTTCTCTAGATTTTCTATTCTATTGATCTATGTCTGTGCCTCCACCAATAAAAACCATACTGTCGTGATTACTGTAGCTATATAATAAATTTTTACATTGAATAGAGTGATTTCTCCTACTGATCTTTCTTTCATAAGAGTGTTTGAGCTATTTCAAGGTCTGTACCTTGGAATTTTTAGAAAAACTTGAATATATCTACGAACTTTGCTATAATTTTGACAGAAATTTCATTAAATCTGTAGATAAATCTGGGGAGAACTGACATCCTTGCTACTTTGTGTCTTTCAATCCATGAACATGGTGTATCTTTTCATTTATTTAGGTCTTTGATTTCTTTCATTAGCATCTTTTAATTTTCAGCATATAGATCTTGTACATGTTTTGATAAATTTATACCAAAATATTTCTTTTCTTTGGAGTGACTGTGAATGGTATTGTGCTTTTGATTTTGCTTTCCACATTGTTCATTTTTAATATTTAGAAATGTGATTACATTTTGTGGACTGATCTTGTATCCCGAAACCTTGCAAAGGCCACTAGTTCTATGAATTTTCTTTCTTTTTTTTTAAATAGATTCTTTGGAATTTGCTATGCAATCATGTCATCTGTAAACAGAGATATTTTTCTTTCTTTCTAATCATATGCATTTAATTTTTCTTGTTTATTGCCATGTGTAGAATTTCCTACACCTTTCAACATTTTCATCAATGTAAATTTCCAGAGATTTGCTGAAACATACCAGCCTGAATGGGGCCCATCATTCTTAAACAGATGCACTTTCAACACTCTTCTTATCATCCAACCTGTTTAGACCTCATTTCCTAAGGTTTGGATAAATAACCGATAACATTCATTAGTTGTTATAAATGGCATGCACGCTGCAAAGCCCCTTGAAGCAACAGAGAGGGCTTAATGAGCTGAGTGGAACCTGATTATAAAAGCAAACTTAGTATACAAACATTATTCGTAAGACAGAATCTGGAGGTAGTGATGCCCAAAGAATTAAGGTATGAGGTTGACTTATGAAATAGGTGGTTTATCCTTCCAGTTTCCCCCTCTTATCTCTAAACTGGGGGTAGCGAAAATTTTTAACTCAGAGATAGAAAGTACCATCAGTGTGACCTTATTCTTATGTATTAGAAATTGTTATTGTTAGGAACTCTTTTGAGAATTGGATTTTGACAAAAAAAGAATTCTGTGCATCTTACTATGCTTTTAGTAACAGGCACTTAAAAAATATTTTGACATCTCAAACTGTGT